>NW_012146745.1:101421-112546 GCF_000956105.1 Propithecus coquereli
TTAACATTACCAATGTTAAATTCCCCCATAAATAAATTATATCTATAAAAATAATTTATAACTACCAATTAATAAGTGCAAAAAATAAAAAAGGAAACTATAATAACAGTTTATTGCTTTTTAGATTATTGTGCTCATTCTTACAGATATAATAATAAGCAGAGAAGTAAACAAAAAGCAAGCAGTTGAACAGCAAAAACAAAGTCTAGCTTAAATGATTGTTAACTACATGATGTGGTTATGAAGACCTAGAAAAAACCTGAAATAACTGTGCTCTATGAAGTTTACCGGGAAAATGAAAACAAATATGTTTTTAAGGTTTATTAAAATTGGAAAGCTGGACATATCAAATGAACACAGGTTGGAAATGGTAGAACGGTATTTATTTATTCAACATTCAACAAATATTTATTAAGTACCTTCTATAAGCAGCCTTATACTATCCTTCACACTTATAATATATCAGCAAGCTAAACAGCAATGCTTCGTACTGTGGAGGACCTTACTTTGAAGCAAGAGGAAGCAATCAAGGAGTAATAAACAACCAAACAAACATAATAACTAAACAAAACACATAATACTTTAAAGGTCATTAGGTACTATATAAAATGTGTAGTAGGTTTATGGTGAGTAGAAATCTGGATGTGTGTTGCATTTTAAATAGTGTGATCAAGGCAACTCATTGAGAAGATGAGATTTAACCAAAGACTATAAGGTAGAGAGGATTAGTCATGGCTAGTGCAAAGAGCATAAGGTGATAGTGTTACAAAGATGCCTGTCTAACTGGAAAAAAGTGAGTGAGGGAGAGAATAGTAAGTGAGATAATCAAAGAGATTATTTGATATGGACAAGTAAGTGAAGCTGGGAGCCTTCAGTGAGTTATGTAGAGGAATGACATGACATTACTTAACATTTTTCTAAGTTTTTCATTTTGTAAAATATGCATAACATGAAACTGACCCCCACTGAAGATTGGTTTTTACTGTTGGATAACCCAGCCTATTCTGACTGATGCATACATTAAAAAGAAAGAAATTATCAACAGTGTCAAAACTACTAATGGCTTCAGAAAGATTAAAACTGCATAATGGACAATTAATCTAGCAATGTGGAGGCTGTTGGTGATGTTGACGAGAGTGGAATGTTTTGAACAAAAGACTCTTCAGAATGGATGTATATTTGCAGTTAAGAGGAAATGGAAAGAAGAGAATTGGAAATTTTGGCATAAACAATCTGAGAAATGTAAAGGTTGTAAATTGCAGCAAAGAAATAGAGCAGTAACTGGGAGGGAGGTGGGATCCAGGCAACATTTTGTTTTCAGATAGAAAAAAATGGCATGATGCACTAGATGAGAATGATTTAGTAGAAATGGAAAAAAATGCAATTGGAAGGAGAGGATAGGATTCTGTAGTGATGGCTGTGAGTTGTTGAAAATGGTAAAGTTCAAGTGCAACGGCAAGCGCTGTCTGGGCACAAGTGTGGGCCGGAGTATGTGGCTGCAGATGCCTGGAGAGAGTAAATACCATGGTGAGACACCGGGCATGCTCTGCCATTGTTTTAATTTTCCCAATAAAGTAAAAAAGCAAGCTCATCAGCTGAGTGTGAGGATGAGTAGGGTGATATTAGGAGGTTGAGGAGGTAGCAAAATATATAAAACAGTTATCTAAACCACTAAGATATCACAAGTTCAGAAGTTTGAACTTATAAGAATCCTGAAGCCTAGCCAAGGCATTGCTAAAGATCATCTTTAAAAAAATCAAGCAAGAATCAACTCAATTTTTAATTGGAGCACAAACTAACATTTGATCATATGTGCCAACAATTGAGAGAAAACACTTAGAGTGCGTTGTAAAGAAGTATAATCTAGGAGCCAGAGAACTCATAGTCAAAAACTATCAACCCCTGATAGGCCTGTGATATAGGCAGAATCAACTCCTCAGGCCTTATTTCTTTGTTTTTAAAATCAGAGACTTCAACTAGTTTGGTAGTTTTTACATAATTTCTAGAAACAAAACCCCTGGAATTAGATGATACTAAAGATCCAGTCTAGTGTTAATAACTATAAAACATTGGAGCAATGAGTTTTTTTAAAAATTAAGTGCTATTTATATTTATTTTACTGCTACAAATATATATATACATACACATATAATGATTTCTTTTATTTATTTATGTGTTATAATTCCAGGGCTTTCTGTTATCTCTCTAATTCATAGTCATTTGCAGATAATCAGATTTGTGCTCTGAATTTTCTAAATAAATGTGGTAGTGTTAACGTGTGGTAGTTACTTTAAGTTTCAGCCAGTAAATTCTCAGAAATTTCAGCTGAGCAATTCTATCCACAGTATAAGAAACCGCTGGAAACATTCCTGGTTGGAGAGAGAAAGAGCCACATTACAGCTTTGGGTTTGCTAGTAACTCATTTGATAGTTTAAGAACAACATCTCGTGTCTTTGGTTAGTATCTCTGTTTTCTAAAGAGTAAACAACATATACTGGATCTGCCACTCAAGAATTGACTGAAACAAAATCTACTTTGTCCCTAATTTCTTCTGAGGAATTTTGTATGCAAAAGACATTATCAGCTGGTCCTTTCTACAAAAGCCCTAATTTAGAGAAGTTCTCTTACTTTGGGTTAAAGAATTATTTTAATTATGGGTAAAAGGAAATTTCAAGACACCAAGAAAAGAAGTCTAGGGTTCACATTCACTTTAAATTCTTATTAAAAATAAATATCCACAATATGCTTAGCTAGTTTTGAAAATATCAAGCATCCAGTTGGTTCTGAACCCCAGCTGGCATTTCTCATTTATGTAGGTGGTTTATGAAAAACTGAGTATCTGCAATTTCCAGCCAAACTGTCCATCTAGCCCAGTAACAGGAGATTTCCTGATTCTGATGAATAGCGTTTCTTGGATCTGAAAAGGCAAGGTTGTGAAATGAGGTAAACATTTAATTGTAGTTCTCCTACCCACTCTCTCTCTGTCTGACTAAATTTTCTTGAGCCAAGTCCTAATTCAGACAATCTTTTCAGTTATTAGAAAGGTAGTCTCTCCCTAAAAAGATTAAAATGATAGTCATTTATTAGTGTGAGGCAGCAGCATTAAGTTTGCTTAGGATTCATTTTTACTCCTATATAAATACAGATATAATAAAGAAAAAGGATTACTGTGTCCTAAGGTACATTTTGCTTAATAAAATATTTCTAATAACTCCCTAAAATGCAGAAAAACTCATTTCATGGCAGAAGAATCAGCTGCCACTGATAAATGATCTTAAGTATCTTAGATATTATTGGTATGGATTGAACTATGTCTCTCACTATTTATAAATTGACGCTCTAACCCTTAATGTGAACGTACTTTGAGACAGAAACTTTAAGGAATTAAGGTTAAATAAGGTCATAACTGTGTGGGCTTAATCCAATAGGACTGGTGTCTTTATAAGAGAGTGAGCTAAAGTGGGAATGTACATATAGAGAAAAGGCCATGTGAGAGCATAGTAAGAAGGCAGCCACCCACAACTTTAGAAGAGATGCCTCAGGAGAAATCAGCACTGCCAACGCCTGGATCTTGGATGTCTAGCCTCCAGGAGTGTGGGAAAACTATTTTCAATTGTTTAAGCCACTCACTCTGTAGTATCTTGTTATGGCAGCCCTAGCAGCCTAATATAACAATTTTATTGATTAAAGGTATATGTAGGATTATTAAAATGTCTGTCCCTGAACAGATGAGTTGGTCATGGTGCAAGTAGGGTGGGACTCTTCTTGAGACTCAAGTAAGTAATCAAATAGCATAATGTGTAATTTCAGGTTAACAAAGTACAAATGGATTATGTGTGTTTGAATAATACTTCTATGAAAACAAATACTTTACATAAAATAATAATTTAATTCCTATTGTATGCTAAAACACTGCCAATATTCATGTCCAACCGTAATCCTAGCAGCAGTTAGGATTTTAAGACATGTACATGTGTATGTGATGGATGGAAAGAGAGAGAAATAACATACAGTTGATTCATTTTCTTTTGAAGGAAATGTTTTTCAACTTTGAAAACAGAATATTCTTAATATATTCTTTTTGTTACAAGTGGTTTTTATATATCGATTGTTTAGCTCAAATAATAATTAGATATATCTTTAGTGTAAAGTCAAAAACAAACAGAATAAAAGCCCCCTGGTTTTTTTAAGTAACACATTAAAAAGAATCTATTAAATACTTAGCAAATATAAACTTTTAGAAATGAAAATAAATTCTGATTTAAGTACAATTTCAGAAAATCTCTCACTTCTTCAGGACAGATTTCCAGTGATTCCATAATTTGGGAAAGTACCTCAATCAAAGAAAGCAATGAATGCTGATATATCATCTATGCATTTTGACAAAATATGTAGATTTCTTCATGTTCTGACATCAGTCTCACTTAGAAATTTTTTGAGAAATTGTTATTTTACCAAAGATACACAAAGAGAGTTATATGCAGATTAGAACACTGACAGAATGTCTAAATTACTTGCTTTCTAACTAGAAATAAGCTGTAAAATTCAAATGTATAGAAAATCTTTCAATATATCCTCCATAAACTCTGCAGCAACCAAATTTTCTACTTAGTTCAATGCGGCAATCTAGATGTGGAGACACATTTTTCTTCAAATGATCTCTGATTGGGCCGTTGCGGTGGCTCATGCCTGTAATCCTAGCACTCTGAGAGGCCGAGGAGGGTGGATCATTTGAGCTCAGGAGTTTGAGACCAGCCTGAGCAAGAGTGAGACCTCGTCTCTATTAAAAACAGTAAGAAATTAGCCGGACAACTAAAAATATATAGAAAAAATTAGCTGGGCATGGTGGCGCATGCCTGTAGTCCCAGCTACTTGGGAGGCTGAGGCAGGAGGATCGCTTGAGCCCAGGAGTTTGAGGTTGCTGTGAGCTAGGCTGATGCCATGGCACTCTAGCCTGGGCAACAGAGTGAGACTCTGTCAAAAAAAAAAAAAAAAAAATGATCTTTGATTGATTTCATGGGAAATATTGAAAATTTATCAAAATCTGATCTTCAATTGTCACAAGTCTCATCAATCTATCATTATCTGTACATTAGGATTTATATTATAATAAAAAAGGAATAAGCAGAAATATATCTGGAATGTACATTGTTTTGTAACTATTAACTTGTGATGTTCCATGTGAAAGTATTGTTTCCTCTACTTTTCTCTGATTATCAGAACCTCCCCACAAAAAGGCTTGTCATACTTTCTAAAAATAAACACTGTCTTTCAGCAACTTAGTATTTTCAAGTATGAAGCCCATATCCATTCTAGTTCCTTATACTGCGTTGCATAACAGATTTATTGAAGTATAATTGACATTTAATAAACTGCACAGATATAAAAGATGCAAATATTCAACTTTGACTTAAGTATGCACTTGTGAAACCACCACTATTAAGGTAACGAACATAAGCATCATTCCAGAGAGGGTTTTGGGCCCCTTCTAATCACCGCTTTCCACTCATCCACTCCCAACCCCATGGAACCATTGATCTTTATTCTGTCATGATGCATTAATTTTTATTTTCTAGAAATATAATAAATAGGATGTACCATTTTTCTCTGATTTCTTTCACTCGACATCATTATTTTGAGATTCATTCATGTTTTCGTGTGTATCAATTGTTCATTCTTTTTATTTCTAGGTAACATTCTATTGTATGGATATACCATGATTTGTGTATACATGCATGTATTTCTCAAAACTTGGGTATTTAAAGGTTTTGATGAATTTAATTAGAGCTGCTAACTCTGGCTTCTCTTCAGATCGAATAAATCTTTCACTTGTTAAATAAGACTTCTATAAACATTTATATACAATCTTCTGTTAGCATATGCTTTCATTAATCTTCAGTAAATACCTGAGAATCAAATGAATTAGTAATATAGTATGTACACACTTAACATCATAAAAAAAACAACCAAAGTGATTTCTAAAATGGACATATAATTTTACATTCCCTTTTACAATGTCTGAGGGATTCTGTCAGTTCACATTCATACTAACACTTCAGCTAATTTGAAATAATACATGACTTTGATTACTTTCTCCAACAGTTACAATTTACCAATTCTGGAAAATTGGGGCTATAGGCAGCATGTTAGCCCATTAATAACTAAATATACTACCTCTCTAACATCACAGGCTGCAAAATCCAACAAGATCAGAAAGAAATGAAAGGTAATAACAAAAAAAGTGAAAATTTATTTTTAAGAAAGTACACTGGTGAAATGGACATAGACTTGAGGTTCTTCAATTAACAACTATTATTATGATAATGATAAGATGAGCTTATGTGGAATGAGGAATCTCACCCAAGTTAAAAATGGAAAAAAAAATGTTGGGTAAATAGATTTCCCAAAAACTTTTTTTGGGAAGAAGACAGAGCAAAGGTGGTGATAAGAAAATTCAAGTTGGGGGGTGGGGGACAGCTATGAGGAGGGGAGAACCCTGGCTAGCTAGGAGATGGTCTACAAGACCGGAATGACTTTGACTCTAGGAAATACAAACCTGAAATCCTTTGGCTTCTTAGTAGAAGAAAAGTGCCATCTGAAAAGGAAAATTGTTTTGGAAGGTTTTGATAATGAACCTAGCAGTTCAAATTCAACATATTTAGAATTTGGGGGTTTATTTAGTAACTTTGTCACTAGAGTTGAGTCAGGATTAGTTATAAGCTCACTCATTCTACACTTGGAATAATGAGTGGAAATACTAGAAGAAAGTTTCTCTCTTTTGGCCTTTTATAAACTTAAAACATTTAAATCAGCCAAGCAAAAAAACTGCTTTGAATGCCTAAATGGCAAAAGAACACCTAGAAGGTAATCAACGCTAAACAAAAAAATGGGCTCAGTGGGATTTAGACTGCTCTTCATGCTCTTATTCATCCGTTTTATCCAGCTACCAGACAGAAAGTGGGAACTCAGCGACACTGCAACCAGAGGTCATCGTCAGCCCACAGAACCTCCTCATTAAGTTTCAATTATTTTGCCAGTTTGTAAAACTGTGCAGTTTTCCCATATTTCTTACATTCCTAACATATGTAGGTGGTTAATGTCTCTTCACATATGTTTCACAGCAGGGTCTGAACTATTAGAACACTTTCTGCTAAAGTTCTTTTTCAATAGAGCATGTAAATGTGATCCCCGATGGGTGGTGCTTCTTCAGACATGATAAGAATCACTGACTCAGCCACTACACCGAGCAAGGAGAACAGTAGCGCAAGATTTGCTTGTTAAGTTTCATTGGCAGCGCATAAAGACAGATAGACCACACATAATGCTTATGCTATGTGCTGTGCTTACTTCAAAAATCCAGGTAGGTAGGTAGGTAGATAGAGAGATAGACAGATAGAGAGATTGATGATAGATAGATGATAGATCTTGAAATTGCCTTTTAGATGTTTAGTACAATGAAACATTCAGTGAGCTGACCTAAATATTACCTAGATGACTCCTATATTTACTCATGGGAATTATCTGGATTTGCCAAAATAAGAACTATGCTGCAGAAATTAGATGATTTTAGTGAAATTAGTCTTAGAAAATTGCCTGGTTTATTGGATTTCCCATCCAACTAAGATACACTAATACATCTGGAACGTCATTCTAATTTTGAATATGAAAAAAAATTTATATAGATACAAGGAACTTAAACAAGTATAATTTTGGAAATCATACGTTTTAGCCTAAGTAGAACAAAGTCACATAAAATAAGATTTGTTATAATATTTTTAACAAAATGGCTTTTGAAATTTTCTAGGCCTATATATTTTTCCTTGCTATCTCATTTGATTCTCTCAAGAATCCTGCTGAAAGTAAATAGGGCAGATAGTCTAATGTTTATTTTGCAAATGGGGAAATTGAGGTTTGAGTTACCAACATGATTATACAGTCAGACCATAGTTCATAGTTGCCTTTTACAAACTACTACTTCGATACTACGGTATATTATGCCATAAAGTTTGTTTTTTCTACTGCAGGTCACAGGATACAGTGATACTGTTTTTTCTGTTTTCCTCTTTTAATTCCCTTCCAATAGCTAGGCAAGTTCTAATCTTCCTGAGAGCTTAGACTCACATTCACAGTCTGAAAAAGTTTTTTGTTTAATAAAAAATAAAAAAAAAGGAAAGTTTTGAGGACTGTCATTAAAGAGTGTACTACTTAGTGACCCCATAGAAAACAGATGGCAAAATTCAATACAGAATAATTATAAATTCAGGAGGCTATATTTGTAAGATTTTGCAAAGGTATAGAATAGGGAAAAACAAGTAAGTGTACGGTGACCAGGTGTTTATCATCCCTGTCTCTTGAAGAGAGAGTGTGGGGGATATGTCCCTTACCTTTGCTGTCCTCTCCATGATCTCCTGCCAGGACTACCCTATTGGTTGAATACTTGAAGGCACTGAATATATTAATGTGGTCAGGACAGGATGGCCTTTGGTTTGGGAGAGAAACATGGATAAAGGTGGAGAGTAGATTTAGAAGAGTAAAAGGAATAATGGAGAAGACTTCGATGAGAGCTTTATTAGAATAAATAGACTACTTAGAATACTTTTTCTAATGGTAGGAAATTCTATCCCTTCTCTACATCTTTCCTCTTGGTAGAGGATTATTTCATAGCAATTCATATAATTAAGCACAACTGTGCCCATACACACATACATTATCATCTGATTCCAAAAATGGGAAGTGGAAATGTCTCAGTAATTACCCTACGACTTCACCTGTCATGCAAATGTAAGTCACATTATATGTGACTGCACATGGTGGGCCTACCACTAGAGCTCCCAGAAATACAGTAAAAAAGTCACGATGCCTCTAAGAATCAGGCAAATAACATATGTGAGTGAATTATATTGAGTTTAAGAAAATACACATTTTATTCCAATATTTTAAAATGTGAAGATTTTTTCTCTTTCATTTGTTCAAATTTGGTAGGGATGTGGTTGTTACTTTATTTCTTCATTTTATTTTTATTTGAAAGAAGAAAATGAACACAACAACAACTAAAGAAAACACACAAAACTTCAGCAACCCAGTAGTAATCAGTTCGTGCTCAAGGGAATTTGTGGTATCTGTTGGCTGCCAGCTACCTCCTGAAATCACTGGATCATTTTCTCCAGGTCAAATGAGACAAACAATTCTATTAGTAAGTTACAGGTGTGCAACAACTAGGGGCAGGCAGAAAGATCTAGTTTTTGCTAAATCTATACTGAGGAAGTCACTAATGTGTATTTCTTTGTGTTTGTCACAAGCTGTGTATCAGTTATCTATTGACACAGTAGTATTGCCTAATGTGCCACCCACACTCAGAGGCATATAATAAGAAATATTCATGTCTAGCATGTCCTATGACTTTTGTTGTCCTAGACTTGGGTTAACTGTAATTGTTCATGCTTCTGTGTGTAGCTTGCTCTTTGAAGTGTCTGCACATTGGTTCTGATAATTTTGACAGGGTTCACTCACATATTTGGGGTTTAACAGGTTATCAGCTCATCTAATATGATCTCAGTTGGGTGGATTGGGTAGAATCAGCCCTGTTTCACATCTATCTTCCAACAGATGACAATGAGCAAGTTCTCCTGGTAAAAGGAGGAGCAAAAGGAAGAGTCAGTCTCTCTGTGTTAGCACTTCTCATGTTTCTGAATGTGTTACATTCACTAGTATCCTATGGGCCAAAACAAATCACATGTCTTAACAGAGTCAGATTGGGAAGACACCAAAGACTCAGATGACAATGGGAACATGTTGTATAAGATTTAAAGATTCTTTTGGTGGCAGAACACAACACAGAAACCCTTGGATCAATGAGAGGCAGAACTCTTTGTTACTTAACAGCCCCAAATGCCAGGCAGGGCCATAGAGGGAGTTGTACTCAGGATAGAGTAGATAGATAGATAGCTGAAGCTGTAGGGAGCAGCTCTCTTGCACAGCAAGCCAAGTGGGTGCGATTAGCGAGTTTTCATGGACTCCTGGTGGTTTGACTCATTTGAATAATTTTTAGGGCTCTAGGGCATAGGGGTTGTCTCCAGTTATCTAATACTTGCCCCAGGGTGATTTACGGCTGGTTCCCAGTGGCCCAACAGTATGAGAGCCAGATAAGGAAAGTGATTAGGGTATAGACTTGAGTCAGGCCCTCAAAACTAGGTCAAGACTGTGTTTAAAAAACAAAACAAAACAAAAACTGTATTATAACATGGATCCAGGGAGAGATGAAAAATCAGAGACCTATTTTATTTCTATCACATAATAGAAATTCAGATATATCCTAACTAGCTTCAAATTCCTATTAAATTAAATTAAAATTCACAGCCACTTTTATCTCATCACATGCAAAAAAGTTTTAAATGTGTTTTAACTTTCATGATTATATTAATTTAGCATGTAGTCTAATGATCACAAAGAATCTTCATTTAACTACATATTAAGCCTAAAAGCTTTGGGTCTCTAGGAGAGATTTTCCTAGAATTATATTCCCACTATCAACCTTAAACCATTCTTATGAGAATTTGAATTCCCACGAATCTTCCCATTAGAAAGAGTACAACAGTCAGTCACTGTTAATGCCTGATATGTCTAGTTATTTCTGATTGAATAACCATACACTTACTTATGCTAATTATCAGTGTCTTGTGTTCTTTGTTATCACAAGTAAGCATTCCAAGTTCAATAATCTTTTGAGGAATGATTCTAAACCGGCATGGTTAAATGTACCACTGCAAATTCACCATGCACATCCTGAGGAGCCCTGTCTATGCAATACTAGGTCTTCCCCAGTGCCAGGACTAGGCTTGCTCATTGCTAAGTCTGAAATGGTCCCCCAAAATTCATGTGTTGGAAATATAATTCCCAATGTGACAGTGTTGGGAGGTGGGGCCTAATGGGAGGTGTTTAGATCATGAGGGCTCCACATTCATGAATTGATTATTGTTACTGTAAGAAAGGGTTCAGTCAGCAGCCATCAACTTCAAGGCAAGACTCTCCACCAGCAAAATGATTATGACTTGCTGAAGGTTCAGATGATTTCTAGCATTTTTTAGCAATAAAGTGTTTTTAATTGAAACATGTACATTTTATTTTT
>NW_012146745.1:113719-116100 GCF_000956105.1 Propithecus coquereli
ACTGAATTCATGAACACAGTATATCTCTCCCATTACTTACATCTTTTTAAAAATTTTCCCTAATGAGAGTTTTGTGGTCTCCAGCATACAAAACCTGTTCATGTTTTCTTATAATTATACCTAAATATTTTATCATTGGAGCGATTGTAAATTTCTTCTTTTAGTTTGATTTCCACATGTTCATAGCTAGGATAAAAAATAAGATTTTTTTTCTTCAGTGTTGATTTTATATCGTATGGCCTTGCTAAATTTCCATAATTGGTCTAGGAGAGATTTATACATTTCTTGGGATTTTCTATGTGGGCTAGAATGTCATATGCTCATAGGGTGGTTTTATTTCCCAATCTGTATCTTTTTATTTCCTTTTGTTTTCTTATTATGCTGGATAGACCTTATAGTACTATGTTAAATAAAGGTGACATAAATAGATATCCTTCTCTTGTTTCAACTTCAGGTGGAAAGCATTCAGACTTTCACCATTAAGTATTATGTGAGCTTTAGGTTTTTATTGGATGTCTTGATTAGGGTGAGGAGTTTTCTTTTATTCACAGTTTGCTTAAGTTTTTTTTAAACCAGGAATAAATATTGGATTTGGTCAAATGATTTTTCTGCATTTGTAGATATAATTGTAAGTGTCTTCTTTAGTCTATTAAGAGGTTAATTGCATTGATTCATTTTCAAATATTGAAAATGATTAAATTTCTAGAATAAACTCTACTTGATAATGGTAAATATCTATATCTATATCTAAATATCTCTATTTCTATGCTAGCTACCTAACTAGCTAGATATGATTTACTAATATATTACGGAAAATTTTGTGTCTATGTTTAGGGGGGATACTGTTCTCTATATTTCTTTTATTTTTTCTTTCTGTATTATCCTTGTTTTATTTTTCTATGAGCATAATGCTGGCCTTATGAGTATTATTATAACTTATTAGAGCCATAACATGCCTCTTATTAATATAGCACTACATTTTATATTTTTGAGTACATGGTTAATATTCTTATTTATCTACAAGGGATAGGTTTAAAATATCTTATAAAAGAGATGTAAAGAGAAAGGAAAAGAAGCAATATTCACCTATGATAGGAGAAATATATTACATGAGTCAGACAATCATTTTGAAAGAGTCTATCAAGAATTGCAATGGTTTTGAGATTTTTCCCAATTTGCAGGCTAGGAAGTTACTCTGACACTGTTTCATAGTGATGGCAGAAGATGCAGACTCCCATTTCAGTGACAAAAGTCTCTTTCATTCATATCTACAGCAGTAGCATTTTGTTATGTCTGTTCTCTGAACCCCAATTCCCACCGGGAGATGTAAAATGGGCCAGGTGACACATGCACATGCACTGGGTCACATTACTGGAGAGGAATTTTGAGCTCGGAGAACTCAATCTTTGAGAATGAATAGCAAGCATGCCTACCTATTGCTCTGGAAGTATACACTATCTCTAGCTACCAAGTTTGTCTGCCGTTCGAATTTCTTTGAAAACATAATATAGGTAAAAGGTAATGAATACCTCTGCTTTCCAAACATTCTAAAACTAACAAATTCATTGAAAATTGTCTCCCAATAGAGGATTTTCCATGTTGTTTTTATTCTTGCCCCTATAACCTATAAATATAAAGGGCCAATTCTAGAAGACCTGTTTAATAAGGTACTATGTGTAGTGAAGATTCTTCAATTGACCTATGATATGTATGAAAGATAATAATAAAAGATAAAAGTTAATAGTGGATGGTAAAGGTAGAACGAAAGAATAGTAGTATAGATTGTCCCCTTTTAGACGTGTGGAATTTTGTGAGGAAAGGAGGAAATGAGAGAGAGAGAGAGAGAAAGAGTGAAAGAGAAAAAGAAAGGGAGGGAGGAGAAGAGGGATGGAGGGACAGAAAGAGACAGAGAGACAAGGAGACCAAAAGACAGAGAGGAGAAAAAGAGCAAGAAAGCAAGATGTAAAACCTGACCAATTGGAGTTTTGAGTGTTACATTAATATTTAGCAAGGCACTTAGAAACCCAGTAGAAAAGAAATTTGTAGTATGAACAAAGGAACTCGTGACATCATGACAAAGACCCCAATTCTTTATGCTTTGAGATTTCAAGTGTCACACTATCCTCCTTTGTGGGCGCCCTATTAGAGGCTGAGGGAGAAGAAGACAATTTAGAAAATTAGTATTTTCATCTAGAATGGTAAAGCAGTATCTGAAAGGACAGTTTTTATTGGACTGAATTGTTCATTAGATTATAGTTTTGGTATTTATTTTTCTTTTGAGAATAATACACAGGGGTCAGAGATGAGCTATAGCTTCAATAAAACAGTTACTTTTCTGCATAACAGACTTCTGAGAAGAGAAATAACATATTAAATTAGTT
>NW_012146745.1:117870-118296 GCF_000956105.1 Propithecus coquereli
CTGGCATTTAGTGTGATTATTGATATGATCAGGCTTAACTCTACCACATTGCTGTTTGTAGTCTCTGCCTCCCATCTGTTCTAATCTATTAAGGTGATGTATCTCTCTATTTATTTAGATCTTATTTCATTTCTCTTAGCAATATTTTCTAGTTGCCAGTTTAGAAGTTTCCAATATCTTCGATAAATTTATGTCTAAACAGTATATGGATTTTGATGATTGAAAACATTATTTTTAATTGCATTTTATAATTGTTTGCTGTTGGTATATAAAAATACAATTGATTTTTGTGTTTTGACCATATATATACTGGTATCTCAAAGTAACATTGTGGGATAAGAAAATAAGTTAGAATTTATTTTATGACACTTCTTTTTCTTTAAAAATGTCATTTTTATTTTAACTTTTTGTCAAGTTAAAGTAAAT
>NW_012146745.1:128663-129031 GCF_000956105.1 Propithecus coquereli
CCACTAAATGATAGTTTTCTGTAATCTATTTATTATAGATGATTGGAGACTCACACTTCCATTTTAACTCCAAACATAAACTTACAAATAATTTTGCATAATGTGAAAAAAATTCTTGAGTTCAACAAGTACTACGATTTTTCTTTATTCTTTTAGTATATTTCTAGTCTCCAACATCCTCACAGCCTCTAGTGTCTCTCGTAAATAGCCAGAGGATTAATGTTTTAGTGAAAGCTAACTTGTCACCTTCAAAAGGAAACCTCTTGAAATCAAAGTCTCTATGCGTCTTGACTATATAGCAAATTTTAAATAAACACTGTGAAAAGAAAGAGAGATTGTTATCTCTTCAAGCATTTTTCTGTGTCAAT
>NW_012146745.1:129304-129648 GCF_000956105.1 Propithecus coquereli
ATGTGGAAGGACGTTACCAAGACAATTAATTCATTTTTTGTTCTTTTTCCCCATTTGTTGACTTACTACCTTCCTACCAAGGTCCAACTTGAAAACTAAAACGATACAGTAAAAAGATGCTGAAAAGAGGGATTTCTGAAAGAATAAATAGATCAAAACACTTTTAAAAAAATCTATCCTGTTTCTACTAGCATTTGACCAAATTTATTAAGGAAATAATATGGTGATTTTATTAGCTTATACTTTTTCACCATTTATTGAGTAATGCTGAGACTTTCTTTGGTTTTGTCTATTTTTAATCTTCAGAATAGTTAATGGTGATTCATTTATCTAAGAAATCTTAT
>NW_012146745.1:129698-130057 GCF_000956105.1 Propithecus coquereli
TTTAAGTTGTTACATTTTATTCCAACCATTCAAATTTTACAACTGGAGAAATGAAAGCTGGGATATTTTTATTTGATGAAGATAATTTAGTGAATTAACATTTAGTTCCCCTTATTATCAGCCCAATGCGTTTTCCACCACGTAGCAGCCACTTCCAATTGCATCCTATGTGATCTTGCATAATTCACTAGTCTGAATTTCAGCGAACTCATTAGCAGCCCTGGGAGAAGATGATACAGCTGAACTAGATGATCTCTACTTTCAAAAGTCTAAAAGCCACAATTTTGTCATCAGGGCTATTTTTAAAGAATTTTCTCATGAATATATTGGTTCCTTAGGCTCTGTGTGTTTTCTTGAAA
>NW_012146745.1:133246-134475 GCF_000956105.1 Propithecus coquereli
TATTACTTGCTATTGTGTTAGCTAAAATGTTACTCAGAGTGAGGTGAAAATCAATCTGTAATTAAAGCAAATGTATCGATGCTCTATCTTATAAACAGAAAAAATTACATCTGATAAAGGCTTTAGAAAATATATAATTTAGAAGCACATTAAATATCTAGATATAGGAAGTTTCTATATATCTAATGTATAAAATCATCATTGAGATAGTCAATATTTTAGAGTCAAATACCTATTGTTTAATTTTCTTTAGATAATAATTGTTTAGGCAAAATGCTGTGGTCAATTTCAAACTGTTTAAGTAAAAATTTGAATGATTACTTACAATTATAGTTATACATGAAGGCAATCTCTATACATGAAGAAAAATCACTTTCTCAAACATAAAGACCTAAAGTACTTTTCTTTCAGTAGTATTTCAATGTGCTTATTAGTGATTATTTTTTCCAAACATACTAGATTAAAATTTACTTTTAAATTTGTTTATTCAAATAGTTCAGATTTCTTAATTGATTTCCTTCCCAAAAAATCTCGATCCATGAAATTTAATAGTGCTTAACTCTGAGGAATATTATTTTAATGTACAAGTAATGTCAGGTTCATGGATTATATGCAATAAACTAAGTTCAAATATGCAACATTCATGACAGTTCGCCAGGTGGCCTCGGACCAGCCAAATTCTCCCCACTTTCATATTTGTAGTTCTCAATGATAACTGTAAAGTGTGCTGGGAATGTAACGTGTTAAGATAAATGGGAGCTGGCAAGAACAGCCCAGGCTCTGTTCCAGTCTCCCCTGGAAGTAGAATGTCCTTTATCACTTTAGCTCAGTGTTTCATGAGAACCTGTGGTAAATAACCTAGGGCGGGCTGCTTTCTTGGGTCCTTCAATGGGGACGTGTGTAGTAGGAACTGCATCCACCTCAGGCAGCTTTCTTGAGCCCTGGGAGACTGGCTCACTTTGAATCCTAAGCCTCTGTTGTTCCTTGCTGCCTATCTGTAAGCAGTAAACCCACTTAATGTAACTTGTGTGCGTGGGTATTCTGTCTCTCCAGATTTAGACAAATCAGTAATGAGTTCACAATGAACCTGTTTCACAGAGGAGCAACAGCTACTCCATATGAAATATGTAGGTATAGAGGAGAAGCACCTGGAGAGCCTGAATGTCTGAATGAACCCCAGCGGTCAGAGAGATGGATGTCCAATTCCGCCAAGTCATTCTTTATCCCCT
>NW_012146745.1:134525-136725 GCF_000956105.1 Propithecus coquereli
AGAATGTCCTTTATCACTTTAGCTCAGTGTTTCATGAGAACCTGTGGTAAATAACCTAGGGCGGGCTGCTTTCTTGGGTCCTTCAATGGGGACGTGTGTAGTAGGAACTGCATCCACCTCAGGCAGCTTTCTTGAGCCCTGGGAGACTGGCTCACTTTGAATCCTAAGCCTCTGTTGTTCCTTGCTGCCTATCTGTAAGCAGTAAACCCACTTAATGTAACTTGTGTGCGTGGGTATTCTGTCTCTCCAGATTTAGACAAATCAGTAATGAGTTCACAATGAACCTGTTTCACAGAGGAGCAACAGCTACTCCATATGAAATATGTAGGTATAGAGGAGAAGCACCTGGAGAGCCTGAATGTCTGAATGAACCCCAGCGGTCAGAGAGATGGATGTCCAATTCCGCCAAGTCATTCTTTATCCCCTCAGGTTTGTCACATGTAGGTGTGTTTAACAAGTTTACCAACTTCATCTGAATACATTACATTTAACACAGTTAACTTTGTAGAATACACCTTACACATTCAACTTCATTTATACCTTTAGACAGCAGCCATGTACAGAATTACTGTTTACATGTCTCCACAATGAACATCTTTAACGATTGGTGGTAGGGGGATTCTTTTAAAGGGATTTGGGAAGGATTACATTTTTGTTTTACATGATTTTGTTTGATTTTTGACAAGCATGTTAATTTTGTAATTAAGACAAATATTATAACAAAAGCAAATTGTGTTTCTCTGAGCTATGTATGCTGAATTTCTTGAAACTAGAAAACGAAAATTATTTTCTACTTCTTTCTTAATATATATATAGTTATTCCAATTTAAGTAATTTGTAGTGTAACATTTATGTAAAACATTCTTTAACCAAGCTGATTACATAAGAAGCATATTGCTGGTGGAGAAGATTCAACTTCTTTTATGGACTTGCTTCCTAACACCTTCAAACTTTCCTTAGGATTAGTCAATAATATATATACAACTTTTATCTCTCTAAGGAGACTCCATTTATTTTTTTTAAAGCTTGCCAAGGTTTAATTTTCATACAATAAAATTCACTACTTCTTGGTGTACACTTAATGTGTTTTGACAAATTTATACAGTGGTGTATCCACCATCCCAATTGAGATATACAACATTTTCATCATCTCAAATGTTCCATGTGGCTTTGCAGTCAATCCTCTCTGACCACGCCCATCATGGCCCAAACCAGCCTCTGGCCATCACTTTCTGATTTCTGTTCCTGTATTTTGCCTTTTCCAGAAAGTCATGTAACTGTGTAGTGTGTAGACTTTTATGTCTAACTTATTACATGTAGAATAATGTTCTTGAGATTTAGCCTTATTGTTGGAAATATTAGTGATTTGTTATATTTCTCAGTTGTAGGAAGTATGCGTAGAACACAATATTTTTTAATCTAATACCAGGTTGATGAATGTTTGGGTTATTTTCAGTTTAGGATTACTTTGAATGAAACTGGTACAAACATTCACGTACAAGCTTTGCATGAGTGTATGTTTTCCTTCCTGTTCGATAAATAACTAGAAGTAGTATTTCAGTGTCTTACGGTATGTATAAGTTGATACGACACTGTCAAGCCCTTTTTCATAATGGCTGCATGGCTTTGCATTTCCATTAGCAATGCACAATGTATGTAGCTGGTCTGAATCCCTGCTAGTGCCTTGATCTTTTTGTTTTTTTATATATTAGCCATTCTAGTAGTTATGCCATAACATCATTGTGATTTTAATTTTCAATTTCAAAATAATTAATTATGTCAAAAAGGTATTTATGTTCTTATTTGTCAATTATCTCTTCTTTGATGAAATGCCTATTCAAATCTGTTACCTAATTTTTTAATTGGATTGTCTTTAATTAAATTGTAAATATTTTTCATATATTCTGGATAACAGTTCTTTTATAAAAATGTATTTGGCAATTATTTTCTCCCAGTTTATGATTTGTCTTTCTCAAGGATGTTTTAAAAGAACAAAAGCATTAATTGCTTTTTGATAAAAATTGACACAATTCAATTTGTTTTCTTTTTTCATGTCTTTTGTCTCATAGTAAAGAAATAATTTCCTAATCCAATTTTACAAATATTTCTTTCCCATGGCTTTTTAAAGAAATTTTATAGTTCTAGATTATGCATTGAGGGCTGTGCTATGGTTTGGTTTGTTCAACACCTTCAAATCTCA
>NW_012146745.1:139803-142420 GCF_000956105.1 Propithecus coquereli
GATAATGAAATTTTCTTTATTATAAAAGTACCTGAATTCTATTTTAAACATTAGTATTCTCTTCTATATAAAGGTATGCCTAACAATGATATGAAATATGGACTTGAGTTTCTCTTAGTTTACGTATAGTCTTCAAGTAAAAAACCCTTGAAATACTTGAAAAGTTATGAAATTATGGAATTCTCTGAATCAAATGTTCCAATGTGCTTTTCCACTAGACTCTGCCATTATCTCATTGAGAAAAACATACTGTGTGAAACAAAGCCATAGAATCTGAATTAGAAATTCAAGTAAGATGAAATTTCTGTTCCTAGTGCAGTGGTACAATGTCATGGCAGTTAATATTGGAGACATATGTTTGCTTACGTGTATATAGGGATGGGAGTGTGTGTTTGGATTGGAAAGCAAACTAGAATCATGTGCTGAATTTAACAGCTTAATAGGTTAGTTATGAAATTAGTGTATACATTAACCAAGTTAAACTATTTAAAACTAAATGTCTTACCTTAAAATTCTTAAAATTAAGGAATTATACTATATTAGTGGTTTCTCAATTGATTATTTGTTAAATTACTATATTTTTGTCTCAAGTGTCCAGTATTCTCATTCACTAGCTCTATGGTTGGGCCAAAGAATCTTCATTTTTAATGAACTCTTTTGATAATATTGATGTAGATATCTGAAGACTACATTGTAAAAAATTCTAATTCCTCACTACAATAAAGCCTCTGGAAAACAGGAATCTACTCAAAGTTGACTTTGCTCCCTAGCAGCTAGAACAATATATGTAGTTTATAGTAGATATATAATAGATCCATAATATATACATGTTGAGTTGATCTAAAACATTATATAAGGTCTCCGTGAGATCTACGGTATATGAGTTGGGTGATTAATATAGCAAATAACAGAATCTGATTTTTGGACTTCCTGAGTTAGTATTCAAACTTGTTTTCTGATGCCTCTGATACATGTTTTGTGATAAGCAGTACCACAATTATCTACTGTATAGTACAAAAGCAGAAAACCATGATAAATCAAGAGAGATGCATTCTACACTATGAAATTCCTATAGAGAAGTATGTATTTTTGTTTGCCAATTAAACATTGAACTTATTAATAAAAAATGTCTTTACATTTTTAGAGTATATTTAGGATAAAATTGATAAATTATGGCTCTTTTAACATTGTGAAGTGTGGATAAAAATGCACTTAGTAATTTTAATGAAACAAGAAGAGCTGTAGAACTGTGGATAGCACCAACTTTGTAGGAGTTAACATATGTTTAATCTTATTTAAAAAATTGCACTGAAAATAAACATTTTCATTCATAAATATCAAAATCATGTTACAGTTATAATCCTTATCCTAATGAGAATAACAAGAAATATCATTTAGGTATGGTACAAGTATATCATTTGAGATACACATGGTTAGAAAAAGTTTTATCCAAAAAGCACAACATAGGTCAGTTTCTTTGAACTGCAAATGGCCAATCTCAACGATCACTCACTGTGCCAGAAAAAAATTAAATTGAATTTAGTTTTGCTTCAATTTATTTGCAACTGAGGAGACAAACCCTGTGCACACCCATAACATTTTATCTTTGAACCAATAACTAAAAAGTCTAAAATTGTTAAGGCATCTTGTAAAAGTTGAGAGGTCAGTGAAGGGTTTGAACCTGAATAACACAGCACTCTTTCAATCTTTTAGTTCAAAACAAACATAGAAGGCACGGTAAGCTCACTGATAGAAAAGCTGTTTTATTTCTCTGGTGTAGATAATTCACATGACCTGTTTGGTTCACCTCTCTCTTTTTATATAAATAGCGTACTCTCTTCACCTTCAGATCCTTCTGTGCAGATGGTCTATAAGACTGTCTTTTCTGTTGTTGCCCTTCCACAGTGCTTATGGTTCTGGGAGAGGATTTTTTTCTCCTGCAATTCCCAACAATTTCTCTAATACTGCCATTCTACACTTATGTTTGTAGAGGAGACAAAAAAACATCTCTCAAATATGTGTTATATTACCATAAATGTAATTCATTTATCCCAAAAATAGACTGTGTGCCAGCCAGTATTTCAGGCACTGGGTGTACAGTGGGTTTCACACACACACACACAATCACTTACACACACACACACACGCAAAATCCACACAGAGTTTGTAATGAATAAATTTTGTCGGTAGTCACTAGTCTTAGCATCTAATATTGTTAAACACCCCCCCATGGGTAGTGTGTGCGTGTGTGTGTGTGTGTTCGTATGTGTTTGTGTGTTTTGATAGTCACTTAGTTTTTGGAAAGTTGAATAATATTATGAATATTACATTTTCTACTTTATAACATTATACATTACAGTATCTATTTTTTTTCTACTTCAAATGCCAATCAAATTGAATTACAGGAAAGGTATCATATTTTGTTATGCTACCTTGCCACACTTCATATGCCACATATAATTCTTTTAAAAACATATTTACCTCCCCAGATTTACAATTAAGTTCTGGCCCTTCAGGATCCAAATATGACATAGTTTCAGATCATTCTGGAAGCTGATGTGTGGGAAAGTTTTTGGGATAAAATACAATTATAAATTCAAGTGCCTTGTAATGGCTC
>NW_012146745.1:154736-155980 GCF_000956105.1 Propithecus coquereli
ATATGACAGCAAAAGCACAGGCAACAAAAGCAAAAATAAATAAGAGGGACTAGATCAAATTTAAAAGTTTCTGCACAGCAAAGGAAGCAATCAGCAACATGTGAAAAGGCAACCTACATAATGTAAAAATAATACTTGCAAATCATATATCTTTAAAGGCTTAATATCCAAATTATATAAGGAACTCATACAACTCTATAGCCAAACAAATAACCTGATTAAAAATGAGTGAATAACCTAAACAGACATTTTTATAAAGAAGACATAAAAATGATGAATGAGTATATGAAAAGGTGCTCAACATCACTAAGTATCAAGGAAATGCAAATCAAAACCACGATGAGATATTACCTCACATGCTACAATGGCTATTATTAAAAGGTCAAAAATAAATGTTGGCAAAGATGTGGATGAAAAGGAAGCTTGTACACTATTGATGGGAATATAAATTATTACAGCCTTTATGGAAAAGAATGTAGAGGCCTCTCAACAAATTAAAAATAGAACTAGAATATAATCCAGCAATCCCACTTCTGGGAATATATGCAAAAAATGAAATCAGTATCTCAAACAGACACCTTCACTCTCATATCCATTGCAGCATTGTTCACAATAGTTAAGATATGTAAACGACTTAATTGCCCATAAATAGATGAATGGATAAAGAAAATGGTGTGTGTATACACACACAAAAAAATGGAATATTGTTCAGCATTATAAAAGAAGAAGATGCCATTTGTGACAATGTGAATGAACTTGTAGGACATTACGCTAGGTGAAATAAGCCAGACACAGAAATGTTGCATAACATCACTTAGATGTGGGATCTAAAAAAGTCAGGCTCATAGAAACCGAGAGGAAAATGATGGTTAACAGGGGATAGGAGGTGAAGAACGGGGAGGTTCATCAAAGGATATAGACTTTCAGTTATAAGATGAATAAGTTCTAGAAATCTAATGTGCAGCTTGACGGCTATAGTTAATATTAATGTATACTTAAAATTTGCTAAGAGAGTAGATCCTGTGTTCTCACTACACAAAATAAAAGGTAACTATGTGAGGTGATGAATACCTTGAATCTGGCTACTATTTCACAATGTATACAGGTATCAAATAATCATGTTGTACAACTTATATATATATATAATTTCTATTTGTCAATTATACCTCGATAAATCTGGAAAAAAATAATATTTCAGTGTGACATTGAATGGTTAGCCAGTCATACTTTTATTTAATTTCTAA
>NW_012146745.1:156280-159496 GCF_000956105.1 Propithecus coquereli
TTTTTTTGTATAACATAGGAAAAAAAGAGAGTCAAAATATCTGGGGTCTTGCCCTTATTTGGCTGCTCTTGACTTGCTGGGTGGCCCTAAGGCAAGCTGATCAAGTTACTATTTTATAAAACTTGCCAAATACTGTCAGGGCTTTGGAGGAGGTAATGAAACCATAAATGTAAAATGCTCTACAAATAGAAAGGTCAAAGACCAGCATATGTGAAACACATTTTTATTCTTAATGAGCAGTCAGATACTTAGTAGGGAATGCCAAAACAACTTCTTTTCAAGAGCCACTTCATTTTGGTGGAATTCACAGAGAAGTGGCAATATTTATTGAATAAGGCTGTTGCATCATCACTTAAAACATCTGTATTTACAAACATAACATGGCAATGATAATGTTTAGAGTAATATTAATGCCCATAACTAATAAAAAAGTTATTAGTAATGTATTAGACAAATAGGAGACTGAGGAGTTGGATAAAGCCAGGTTCAAATTACAAAGTTAGTACTTACTCACTCTGTGGGTCAAGCTTTTTCTGCTCTTCTTACCCAGTTGACAGTGTAGCAGAGTTGTTTTAAAGTAGTTTTCTAAGAGGAAACATAGTCTTGCCAGCACCTCAGTTCAGGGCAGACTAAGAAGGAGTTTTCTTCAGGCACAAGTGATCATTAGCCTCTGAACCTCCTCAAAAAGGTCTTCACACTTCTCCCACTGTGACTGTATTACAGTTATATCTGTGAGTCTCTTCTCAGCTGACAATGTGGAACATTGGCAAATGAGTCATTTGACAGATTTCTGTTAAATCCCTCATTTGCCAATGTTCAAGAGTTACCTAAAATCCAGGTAAATGGATTTCACTTATTCCAAAATATTCTCCTAGATGAAGACATTACATGCTATCATACTTCCTCCTCTCAACCTCAGCTCTCCCTTCAACATTTTTGTACTTGTATATGAATGACATTTGTTTGTAAATTATCCATCTTATATTGATGCTATTGTAATAAACAAGCAAAACAAAGCACCCACCAAAACAAAATCCTAACAAAACAAAAAGTCCTATTAGACTTGTACTTAAGTAATTTGTTGAATCTGTTATTTAACATTACAAATATTTTAATGAAACTCTTAGAAAATTTCTATTGACTTCTAGTTCTATGAGCAGTTGAATTTCCTCAAGCAATATTACTTCTTTCTAGACACAATGAATTGCAATGGGTATGCTATCGTTTAAATGTGTCCTTCAGGAAGATTGGAAACTTAATCCCAATGCAACAGTTAAGAAGTGGGACCTAATGAGAGGTCATTAGTCTATGAGGGTGGAGTGAATGAATGTATACCATTATTGCAGAAGTTGGTTCATTATTGCAGTAATGGGTTCTCTCTCTCTCTCTCTCTCTCTCTCTCTCTCTCTTTCTCTCTCTTCACCCCCCCCTCATTTGCTCTTTCACCAAGAAGACCCTCAACAGATGCTGGCTGTTTGATCTTGGACTTTTCAACTTCCAGAACTGTCAGCCAATAAATTTCTATTCATTGTAAATTACCTAGGCTTTGGTATTTTGTTACAGCAGCACAAAAGGGACTAAGACAGAAAATTGGTACCAGAGAAGTGGCGTGCTGCTATAAACAAATATATGAAAGCATGAAAGCGGCTTTAGAACTGGGTAATAGCTAGAGGCTGGAGGAATTTGAAGGAAAAGTAGGCTAGAAACAGCTCGTATCACCATTAATGGAGCATTAAGGGTGATTTTCATGAGGGTTCGGAAGGAGGAGAGCGATAGAGAAAGTCTGAAACTTCTTAGGGATTACTTAAGTGGCTGTGGTCAGAACATTGGTATGAACAGAAATATAAACTGTAAAGGCCATTCTGGTGAGGTCTCAGATGGAAATGAGAAACATTTTATTGGAAACTGGGGTAAAGGCCATCCTTTTTATGAAGTGGCAAAGACCTCAGCTGAATTACGTTTACATCCTAGGGTTTTATGGAAGGCAGACTTTAAGAGCAACAAACTAGGATGTTTGGCAGAGGAAATTTCCAAACAAAGTATTGAAGGAGCAGTGTGGCTTCTTTTAACTGCATACGGTAAAAGGTGAGAAGAGAGAAATGATTTAAAGACAAAATTTATCACTGAAAGGAAAGCAGAATGTAAAAATTTGGAACATCCTCAGCCTGACTTTATTAAAAAAAAAAAAAATCACGTTTGGGAGAGCATACCAAGGGTGTTGCCAACTGACCATTTAATAAAGAAATTAGTATGGATAGAAGGAACTGAGTTGCTAGTTATCAAGACAATAAGAGGACCCCAAAGGCAGTTTGGAAATCTTCAAGGATGGCCTTCTGATTACAAATCCAGAGCTCTAGGAGGGCAGAAAAGTTGTTTTTGAGGGGAGGGAACCCAGAGTGCCCTCCATGGGTTCACTGTCAGGGAACTCTGTTCCCTGCGTTCTAATGTACTGCTCCTTGGCCACCCCAGCTGTGTCTCAAGCAGGCCCAGATTGGAGGGTGTAAATGGTAAACCTTTGCCATGTTCACATCATGCTAGTTCTGAAGGTGCACAAAATGTGTGAGCTGCAGAGGCATGGCTATCTTTTCCTAGATTTCAAAAGATGTATCAAACAGCCCAGTACCCGAGGCAGTAAACTTCTACAGAGGTAGAGCCAACACAGGGAATCTCACCGTGGCTGTGCCTAGTGGAGCTATGGGAGTAGGGCATCCTCCAAGACCCCAGAACTGTGAAGCTCTCGGCATGCAATGCCAACCCATGAGAGCTATTGCATGGGTTGGGCCCAACAAAGCCATAAGGACGAAGCTGCCCAAGACCTTGGAGACACAAGCCCCACCCCAGTGTGCCCAAAAGGTAGGGCATGGAGTCAAAGGGGATTTTTAAGTTTATTGTTGTTTTCCCTCTTGGATTTTAGACTTGCTTGGAGCCTGAAAGCCCAGAATAAACCCATGCATAAATCGTCAACTAATATTCGACAAAGGTACCAAGAATACACTATGAGGAAAGGGTAATCTCTTCAATAAATGGTGTTGGAAAACAGTATGCCCTCATGCAAAGGAATGAAATCGGATCCCTATTTTACTCTATACACAAAAATTCAAGTCAAAATGGATTTAAAACTTCGATGTAAGACCTGGAGCCATAAAACTCCTGTAAGAAAGCATAGGGAAAAGCTCGTTGACATTGGTCTTTGCAATGATTTTTTTTTTTTTTTTT
>NW_012146745.1:160966-161845 GCF_000956105.1 Propithecus coquereli
GACTTATGTTTGTGTGTGTATAAGCACACATCCATAGTCTGCTGAGCTAACACACAGATCGGATTGTGAATAAAACTCACATGAGTCAGTGATATTACCCAGTATTAAGCTTACTGATGATCTCAAAAATACACGTAATCAAGAGGCAGAGACAAAGAAGAAGGTAAGTGTCAAATGGTTGGAACATCCCAACTGTTTCTCCAGATTAGATTTGCCAGATAAACTATATATGTCCAGTTAAATTTGATTGCGGAGATCTATAATTTTCTTTTTTTTAAGTAAAAGTTAGTCCCAAATATTGGATTGGACATACTTACACATACAAATTTTATTGTTTCTCTCCAATGAAAATTTAACTGGACTTCTGTATTTTTATTTGCTAAATCTGGCAACCCTATCAGATCCTTCCAATATCAGCCACACACTCTCCTGCCTAGATGAGGTTTCCAAGGGAGGTTTTGTGGCTTTACCTCACACAGCAGGAGGCATTTAAGTTATATAACATGGCTATTTTATACCCACAGAGTTGTATGGCTTACATGACATTCTCCAGGGAGCCATGCCTCATAAATCCGGTGATTGCAATTTTATTTACTATAAGTAATCCTTTAGCCAGGGACATCCTGCTAAGGGGCTCTATAGATAAGGTCTCTTCCTCCTAGCAAATATCATCAGTCTGTTTACCCAGAGGTCAAGTTGACAAGGAGATTAGGCCAGGTCACCTCCCCTATTTTCTTTCCCCTGGGGTTGTACTTTGGTTAAAGGAATGAATGGATCACCGGCCAGATATTTTAACTCCTTTCTCGCCAACTACATTCACACCTATAATATTTAAGAAAAAACATACTTTCATTTATACTAGAAATAAATCAAAAGCTG
>NW_012146745.1:163675-164673 GCF_000956105.1 Propithecus coquereli
TATCAAAATTACTATGACTAAAACCAAATTATTGCATCCAAGCGTCAATTCAAACCTCCACTCATTTCCTCAATATAATTATAAGTACCTACCACATCCATGTGATCTGGCTCTTGCTGATCTCCTCATTGTGAGAACTTTCTGACTCTTTAAGCTTCTTATGTGCTAGTCTTTTTATTGTTGCTTATTGAATACTTTTTGTTCTTTCTCATCTTATTTTTTTAATTTTTTCTTCACATTAATGATACCTTCATATCTTCAGAGCTCAGATTCAATGACAGAGAGTTTTTCCTTAAACAAGTACATCCCCACTCATATGTCCCTATATTTCCTTTTACTTTACCATATGCAATTTTTATCTGGTACATACGGTTATTAAACTGGAAACTGTGAAAGGGCTGAGATTTTTACCCTACTCTTAAGCTAACAAGTTAGCCTGCCAGAATGTTACAGATACATACATGCACACACACACATCCACACATACATATATAAAAGAACAAAAGATTGAGATTTCTGAGTCAAAACCAGACCACAGCAAAAGATGAAGCACAGTGGCCAGAGCAGCTTCTTGTGTAAGTTCTCCATACCCCAATTCCAACAGAGGAATGTGATGAAGACCAGATGTTTACCTGAATGTGCAGTGGGTTGCACCACAGGAGAGGAAGCCTGAAATTAGGAGACTCTTAGATTTAATGGGGCTGCTGGCAAATCCACCCACCCTCCTCTATGGAAAGAAAGATGACTTATTTCTCTGCAGTATAGGGAAATATCCTCCTGGAAGAAGAGGGAAAGCTCTCTAAGTTTATTACCCTGGAATTTAAGCAAATGTCTCTGCGAAACGGACAGAGCGGGCTTTACCTTTTCTACTGTGTACATCTTCAAAGTGTATATCTAAATTATTTGTCCCTAGTGTAACGAGCTTTCTAGTTTCTAAGGCTGTTTGCTACTCAGACGTATATTTTGCTCGTAAGGCACAACCTGTGCAGAAACCAGAG
>NW_012146745.1:166573-168671 GCF_000956105.1 Propithecus coquereli
AACACAAAATTATGAATTGAACAGAACTATTATTATGAGTAATGTCAACAAATTTAACAAAAAATATTTCATTGGCATACTAAGAACTGAAAAAAATAGAAGATTTGAAAATGTGTATTTTTATTATTTAAGGCATAGCATTATGAAGATGAACCATATTGCAGCAACACGGCAGGAATTTTCTCATTGAATCATCAAATGGCTTTAAAAAGTTACTGTGGTATTTCCTGGACTTTAATTTCAGGGAGAATTAGCCTGTTACAATATGGAATCTTCAGATCCATGAAAATGCTACATAACTTCATTTTAAGTTAGTTTTATATGGTTTAATAACATTTCAAAATGATCTATCCTAGATATATTATTTTCATCATTGCTATTATAATACAAATAAGAAATTTTAACTGACCCTTTCCAATTGGCTGTTACTTTTATATATTAGATTATTGTAGACCTGCGTATTAGTTTGCTAAGGCTGCCAGAATGAAGTATCATGGACTGGGTGACGTATACAACAGAAATTTATATTCTCATAGTTCTAGAGCTTAGAAGTCTGACATCAAGGTGTTGGCAAGGTTGATTTCTTGTAAAACCTTTCTCCTTGGCTTGTAAATCATCATCTTCCTCTGGTGTCTTAACCTCGTCTTTTCCTGTGTGTCTGCCTGTGTCCTAATCTCTTTTTATAATATCCTCAGTCATAGAGGATTAGAGCTCCCCCATATGAACTCGTTTTGTTTTAATTACATTTTTAAATGCCTTATCTCCAAATACAGTCACATTCTGAGGTACCGGGGACTAGGACTTCAATATATGGATGGGAAGGGGGTCACAATTCAGCCCATAACAATCTGTATGAAGATTTTATAAATAATCTACTTGTTGAATTCAATAGAGTTCAATGTTAGCAAGTCCATTGATCTGCTTTGGTTTTCTATGAATAAAAAATTTAAAAATCAGTATTCTGCCACATACTGGTGTGCCACAACTGGATTATGGGTTTTCTAATATGTTGATCTTCAGTTAATACTAAATTGCATTAATTACTATAGCTCTATAATAATTTTAACATCTGGTAGTACAGGCCTCCAGATTTGTTGGTTTCAAGTTTGTCAGTTTTTCTTGGCCTTTTTCATTTTCCTGTAAATTTTAGAATCAGCTTTTCATATACACAGATACACATATAAACTACTGAACTTTTGACTAAAATTTCAGTGAATCTATATGTTAATTAAGAAAGCAGTTACATCTGTACCATATTGAGTTACCTATCTCGTGAATGTGATGTATTTCTTATTTATTAAGGAATTAACTTCTTTAAATAGCATTTTATAGTATTTAGTGTATATGTCTTGCACATACTTCTTTAGATTTATTCCCAAGATATTGATGTTTTTAAAGCTACTTTTCATTGTCATTTTTAAGTTTCATTTTCTAAATGCTTCTTGGCATACAGAAATAAAAGTGATTTTGTTTTGTGTTGGTTTATTTACTGATCTTGTATGCAGCAATTCTATTAAATTTATTAAACATTACTAATACTTTGTGGGTTATTTGGACTTTCTACATAGGTATTCATGTTGTTTACAAGTGACTATTTATTTCTTTGGAAACCTCATATGTATTTTTTCCAACACAATATTAAACAGAAGTGGCCATTATTGATACTCTCCACCTATTTCCAATTTTGGGGGAAAGCTTATCATAATTTCCCATTGATCGTGGTGTTTACTGCAGAATTTCATAGATGTTCCTTATACATCTAAGGAACATTCTTTCAAACCTATGTTTTTGAGTGTTTTTATCATGCATGAGTGCTAAATTATCTTAAGTGGTATTTTTATGTACATTGAGAGATGATTTAATCTTCCTCTCTCTCTCTCTCTCTCTCTCTTTCTCTCTTTCTCTCTCTGTGCCTTTCTATCTCTCTCTTCCCCTTCCCTCCAACCCCACCTCCTGTTAATGTGACTAAACTTACTGACTATCAAATACAAAACATTTTGGCTTTTCTAGAATAATCACCACTTGGCCATAATTACTCCCTTTTTATATGTCACTGGACTGGATTTGATATTTTTGTACCTATGTACATAACAGAAAT
>NW_012146745.1:170176-171360 GCF_000956105.1 Propithecus coquereli
TAGCTTAAAGGAAACAAGAGATGGGATAACTCAATACGCCATGGAATACTAGACCAGAAAAAAAACAAAAACAAAAAATAACATTTTGTTTGTTTCTTTGGGTATAAAGGAGGTTTTAGTACAAGTGAAAATTTTTGAATAAAGTTTGTGATTAGATAGTATTTTATAAACGTTAATATCCTGACTTTGATCATTGTACTAAAGTTATTAATAAAATGTCTCTGTATTTAAAAACCACACTGAGTTATTTAAGGGCAAATGGTATCATTTTAGCAACTTACTCTCAAGGTTTCAGAAAGTAATATTTATAGTAATAGTATAGTAATATTTATAGAAATCCAAAAGGATTGTATAGTAATATCATTTGGTAAAATATTTATGTTTGGGTATCTGGTGGAGGATTTACACAAATTATTTTCATTATTTTGCAACTTTATTGTAAGTCAAATTATTTCACAAAAAGTTTAAAAATAATCTTTTCTACACAATGGCATGTTTTCTCCTTTTGAGGCAACAAAATTATTTTCACTCTCTCTGTGCCTATATGAGTATATGAGGAATGGGGAGATTTGAGACCAGCTTCTTGAAATGAGCATTTAAATCAGCAAGTATTTCCAAATATTATGGCCTTTACGTGTTTGCTATTTTTATCATGAATTTCCTGCAGGAATTGGGAGTACACAGTCTCTGGACTATCAAAGACCTTATTGAGGCAGAGCCATCAGAAAAGCCTAGAGGGAGGATAGAAAAGAGCAAAAATATATATAAGTTCCCCCATCTTTAAGTTTAACATTTGAAGTATTTTGGTTTAGAAAGTAAAATGAAGAAGGGGTTTGAACTAACAATAGTAAAAGGCTTAAAGAGTCAGGGAAGTGATTGGAACCCTTCCATGAAGATTAGAAGTTAAAACGATCAATTGAGATAATGAAATACAGTGTGTGTTCTTTGATGTGTGTAGAGAAAGAATTGTGTTCAGGCAAGTTTAAAGAACCCATGAATTGTAAAAATCAATCAAAATGCCTATAGGACATGGAAAACAGCTATCAGTTGAAGCCAGCTTAGCACAGCTATTATTCAAAATAGAGCTATATCTAACAAATACCCACAAATCTATTGAATTCAGTAAGAAAAAAAAAAAAATCAACCGAGTTTTAAAAAAAAAGACAAGTTCTTGCTACATTATC
>NW_012146745.1:171410-172847 GCF_000956105.1 Propithecus coquereli
TGAATTTCTTTTAAGAATATATTCTTAGAGGTTTTAGTGATGTCTCTATTGATTAAGTCATTCTCAGAAACATAGGAATGTGTAACTCTTATATAAAGAAGTAAATATTGTAACAGAGTAGTTGACCCTCCTCCCATAGATATGGGAGCATCAAATTGAGAGTGGGGAATACGTAACAGAGGGAATGGCCTGGAAAAAAAATGGCAGAGATGTTTTTTGTCTCTTTAAAACTTCCTCCACTCCTTTTAGGCACTGTGACCTGGCCTGCATCCCTACCTTGGGCAGGTGGTCAGGAGAAGCAGAGGAATGTCTTTTGTTCTCTGTGTTATGGGAGACAGCTCAGCCATCCCAGGCCTGGCACTGGCTTCCCAGGTGGGGGAGGTCACAGGCTTTGTCTTCCACAGAGATGGGATGATTAGAATCGTTAACAATAGCCTAGAACTTAGGGCCTTCCCTTTAAAAGCTCTGTATTTCTGCCTATGTTAGGGAATTGGATTTTAAGATGAGAAAGTCTACCATTTTCCTCCTTTGCTGGTAAAGTAATAAACTTCTCTTTCCTTGTCCTCAATCACTTGTCCTCATTCTGATGTGGCCTCATGGACAAGTGCTAAGCTTTAGGTAATAATAGATTGTTTGAACTTTAAAAAAAAAAAAAAAGTTGTATGAATTCTGAAAACATTTAGGGTAAAAATATACGAGGAAGTTCTAAGTGAAAAATTTTGTCATATTTCAGATATTTTAAGAAATTTCAAAAGATGTAAAACAGACTTACTGGTGTCAAAAGTGTCCAGTGAGGGAGGAGATTGGTGTCATTCTAAGAAGAAAGACAAAATATTTTTTATCATTTGCAAGTTCAGGCGAATAGAAAATAGACTTATTTGGCAACGAAAACTTCAGATTGCAGCACCAAGATGGTGATAATCACATTACTTTCCACATTAAAAAGAAAAAAATCAAAATCTGCTACCAACTACTTCCTGGAATCTGAGGAAATGCAATGATATTTTCAAATTTAGGTACCTTAGACCATGTACTTTGGGAAAAAGAAAACGAATTTCAAATCAAAATTCTACCCATGTGAATCATTATATCTAATTGAAAGATATAGGAAAATTAGAAAACAGTGATGGCATATTAATGGCATGGGCTCTATAATCTCACTACGTAAATCCAAATTTCTGATTCTCCTTCTTAGAGACTATATGGTATAGGACAAGTTACCAAACCCCTCTTGACTCATGTTTCTTATTGAGAAAAAGAAGAATTTTTTAAATTAAATAATACTGGTAACCACCTAACAGGACATTGTTAGCAATTAAATTAGTCAATAGGTACAATATGGTTAGAATAGTATCTAAAAATATACATGTTCTAAAATGATAACTATAATGTACTGTCAATAGTGAAAATTAAAAATTGTGCCCTGGGCTAAAAAGA
>NW_012146745.1:181877-184053 GCF_000956105.1 Propithecus coquereli
CAGTTGAAGCCAGCTTAGCACAGCTATTATTCAAAATAGAGCTATATCTAACAAATACCCACAAATCTATTGAATTCAGTAAGAAAAAAAAAAAATCAACCGAGTTTTAAAAAAAAAGACAAGTTCTTGCTACATTATCATCTAGACAAAACAACAAATTGAGTAAACAAATGTAAAGTAATACAGTCAAAACTCTTTTACTGAGTGGTTACTAATGCATGCTACCTGGTACTGAATTAAAATCAAAAGAAACATAAACCTGCTTTTACAGGCTTGCTTTCTTAATGGAGAAGGTAGGCATATTGACAAATATTTACTGTATAGTGTGCAAATTGAAAACTAGGTCTATAGTAAAGTGTAGTAGTAGCACGTAAGAGGGAATGACAGGAGATGCCTAGAAAGTGAGAGGAAAGTCCTCATGAGATGATACTTTTGATCTGGTTCTCAGGTTTTACTCATTTGGAAACTAATTAGAGATCAAGAGCATCTCCTAGTACTCTGTTCTGCAGCTTCCTGAGCTACACTTTGAAGCCTGTTCATCATGCAGGCCGCTGAGGCTGCCAGTGTTTTCCAGAAACTGCCTCACAGGACACAAGGAATAGAGAAGCCAAACACCTGAGTCCCCTACTGCCTACGGGTGAGGGGACATAATCTCAAGAAGATTTAAATTTTAAATACATCAAGCGGCACTACCTTAATTCATTTGGTTCTACATTTAGTAATAGCATGCTCACTTTTCATGGCTGATCAAAATGTAACCAAGTCAAATCTCCACTAACTTGTGAGCTTCTCTAAAAATTTTTTATCCACAGTTATCTCTGATTTACAAGCCTCCCATGTTAATTACTGTTTATATTTTTTTGTTTGTTAGTCTATCATATATGTTTTGTGGATTCAATTGCAGTCATATATTAAAGTTTAATTTTTAAAATATTACTTATAATCTTATTTATATCAGGTTTTCCAAACTTTGTCTTAAGCTCAAGTGAGTAAAAGTGGTAGTTTGAATTTTTCTTTTCCACATAATCCTAGAAAGTATGTTTTTTAGTTGATTTTAAATAAATGCTTATTGATTGGTTGGTTTAAATTAATTGTCCAAGTAAAAGCGTCAAGGGTCTATACTAAATAGGTGCCCATGTGAAAATAAAGTAGCTGTGCTATTTAAGAGAAATATAGAAAGTAGAATTGTCAGACTCGATGACTGACTACTTAATGAAGGACTTTGAGATATCAGACGGTTGATAAGAATTCAGTGTTCGCAGCTTGAGTAACTGAATAGAGAGGGTCATGTTTAACATAAATATGGAATAGAAGAGGAAGATGTCTGGGCTTTGGTAGGAGGTATACGTTTTCCCAGTGCATCTTAAAAGCCGGACATTATCAAGCAATTTACATCCTTATAATAAACCTAATATCATTATTCTCTCTTGAAACATGGCAAAAATTAGACTCAGAATTCAATATCACTGAATAAATGACTAATTCAAACCAAGACAGTTTGACTACAGAATCACTGCTCTTAACTCTTACGTTCCCTCAGTTGCTGCATCTGTAAACTGCAAATTAAATATGGTATAAAACATCTATGTGATCTGATCTACATATTAAATTAATGTATTTTTCATACTTTAATTTTCATATGAGAATTAAAAAAAAACCCGACTTACAACATCTTTGAAGACTACTTAATGCACTATAATACCAAGGGCCTTCTTTTAATTTATCAAACACATTCATTTTTCCACGTCAGGAGGAACATCTGCATGATTCAGCCTCAATGCATTGCACTTAGCATAAGCGTTGGGACAGAGTAAACAATCACAGTTTTTGTTGCACAAACAATGAATGAATGAATGAGTGAAAAAGTGACACAGAAGGAGTGAATAGAAGGAACGCTTAGTTAAATACCTTATGTTTCAGTTCTCCCCTTAAAAATAGAAATAATAACACTTATAACTGATATTTGTCATAAGAATTAAATGAATTGGTTAGATATGATTAATGGTCTGTCACATAATAATCTGTATTTATATGCCTCAGTATTATTGTTATTACGATCATTGAGGGTAAAGCCAGTGAGATGCGTTTTATAGGTATCTTAGACTACAGGCTAGAAGATATAAAAGGGCATTGGATTAAGGATGATTGATTCCCCTATGAATTTTTTTCTTCTTTC
>NW_012146745.1:184103-185337 GCF_000956105.1 Propithecus coquereli
AGGACTTTAATAAATTTAGCTTTTTCATTACTGCTTATAGCATCTTCAGTTTTCTGTATGTTTCAAGAAATTTGTGAATTTTTACATAAAATCTATTTTAAGTAGAATGATAAATAAATTTAGATGCATATGTGTTTGTATGTCTCCATGTGTATGTGCATGTACTTCCCGGCTCTGTCCACTGAGAAGGAAAAGAAGCACCGCCACACAACTAGAAGTAAACATACCTGGGACTCAGATCTCAGTTCTAAATACCTTTCTTTAATAAAAGGAACTATGGCTCCTTTCATAAATGAAATCTCCTTGACTTGGGAAAGACAAGTGCTAAACTAAAATATATTTTTATGACAGAAAGTAAGAATATACTAAAAAAATGATGGGGTACATCAAAAGGATACATGAACAACCTTAATAGTGTCTTCCATTGACACTTTGATAATTAAGACAAATAATGATAATAAGTGATTATAACCTATAGACTAAAATTAGAATCCATAAATCCATGCTGGTATAAATAAATCAATGTATAAATAAAGGACAAGATAAAAGGTTTACTTGTGATAAAATTCCAACTATTAAATGTAAAATGAAAGATTGAATTAGAAAATCAGCTTTTGGCAAACACCATAGTAATAATAGTTACAGACAGATCATCAATAGATGCTAAAAGTAGTGAATGAAAGTTTAATGGGAAACAGAAATCTCACTGTGTATCTTCACAAGATAGTCACTAAATACAAAGGAAAAATCCTTAATTTCACATTAGACACATCTCGTAGACACCACCCTACCCAAGTAATCCTTTTTAACATCACCAGTAAGAGGTTCAACAGACATCCATTTATTTACTTTCTGATGTGGTATACAGAGAACACAAAATCACTCCTGCTATACCTCTGCAACAATCTATAACATGATTCTAATCATGGGCTAATATTAGGCAAATTCAATTTGAGGGACATTTTACAAAATAGTTCCCCTGTACTCCTCAAAAATAGCAAGTTGAGGAAAAACAAAGACAGGTGTGTAAAGCCTAGCTTAAAGGAAACAAGAGATGGGATAACTCAATACGCCATGGAATACTAGACCAGAAAAAAAACAAAAACAAAAAATAACATTTTGTTTGTTTCTTTGGGTACAAAGGAGGTTTTAGTACAAGTGAAAATTTTTGAATAAAGTTTGTGATTAGATAGTATTTTATAAACGTTAATATCCTGACTTTGATCATTGTACT
>NW_012146745.1:193181-195287 GCF_000956105.1 Propithecus coquereli
CAGTCATTCCACTGGCATACGGGTCCTGGGAGAGATCTCAAAAACTAGTCTTAGGATTCACAAGGGTGATCTTATCTATGGGAATAAAGAAAGCTAAGACTCTTTATGACCATCAGCTATAGGTCTTGAGTAATAAGAAATTATTGGAAAGCAAGCTAGGGAATAATGGCTGGAGATATACATATTTTTCCCCTACCACATTTCCCACCTTGTGGCCCTTTATTAATTTTATAAAGGGCAGTTTCTCATATATATATCACCCTATCATATTTTTCTGAAATGGAGATATTTTTATCAATTAAAGTGTTTTTTTAAAATTCTCTGTGACTCAAATGTGAAAAATTTCTTGATTATTGGTTATATTTAGTATTAAAATGTGATAATCAAAATAAACACATCACATGCTTTTTAAATGAAAATTATTCATGATATGTAACTTATTTGGGAAAAAATTAATGAGATGAAAGTGGCTATTTTTCTAGTCTATTTATATATCCATGGGTAGAAATTATTTATTAATATTTTTAGAATGACACAGAGTGTGACAATTAGGATCCAACCAGAGAAAGAGACTCAACAGAAAATATATAGTAGGAGATTAAATACAAAGAATTACATGATTGTGGGGGCTGGCATGGCAAGTTTGAATTCCACTGGGCAGGCTGTCAAAAAACACAGGCTGGGACTCTTGGGTAGAACCTGAAGCTGCTCTCCATGGACAAACTATCTTCTTCAGGGAAGCCTCAACTTTGTCCCTATGGCCTCCCTTACTTAAAATCAACTAGTATGGACTTGATTTACATCTACAAAATACCTTCACAGAAACATGTAATTTACTGTCTGAATAGTTGGGGACTGTAACCTAGCCAACTTGATGCAAAACTGGGTTTGATATCAGTATTTGGGAATCTGTTTTTGATCCCCAATTTTTTATGTAATACATTTAAATCCTTAGAATTCTTGTTCAAAAAAATAACTGGATGGAAATGGAGGTTGTGAATGTACATGTTTAAAAGTTTTATCATTAAATTATTTAACTACACACCCCAAAGTAAGGCAAGCACAAAAATGAGGTTTATTGAGAGAAAGATAGGATTATAGAGCAAGGACATGATATAGGTTTACAGAGTGTGATACCTATGCCACAGATGATGATGACCAGACCCATTATGGCAGCAAAAGGAGAGCAAAAGGAAGGGCCAAAAAAGGGGTTGGTTATGGTCTGCGTCTTGTTTTATAGTGTCCAGATTGGGACCTTCCTAGTAGCTCAGAGTCACCATGGAACCACTTCGATTGGACAATTGAGAGTTGCATTACTATGCATGCAGGTTGTTCTAGGTCAGTTTCCGGACTCTAGGTACCTATGCTGCTTGGCCCATGGGCTAGAGTCCTCTGCATTCTTTTGCACTTAATATGCTAAGCTCTGATTGGCAGATTCGTAGGGTGTTCCCTCCTTCCTCAGGTATGGCAGTTGCTCAGGACAGGATTAGGGTGGGGCAGGATCAAGATGGGGACCTGAGGCTCACCCTTGTCCTTCTTCCCAGGCGGGGCAATTGCACCCAAGGCAAGACACCCACTTTTGTCCCTAGGAGACCGAGAATCCCTTGCTAACTACCTAACATTAATAGGAGACAAGAACATACACATTTATTTAATATGCAAATAGAGGCCGCTTCAGAATGAAGATTGAAACCTCCAATGAGGAACAGATATTTATAAAGAATGGGGATCGGGATTGTGGCAAAACAGATTTTAGTGGCAAGATAGGTTATGGGAAGAGGAAAGGAAGAGACTTGGCTAGCAAAATTGATCTTGTTATGTAGATGAAACCTCACAGGTAGCAGCTCTCAGAAAGAACAGATGCAAATATTTCTTTTCAGAACTTTAAAGAAGTCAGATTCTCAATTAATATTCTTAGATTGGATAAGGAAAGATCTGGCTGCATTAATGGAGATTCTCTACAGATATAAATCCCCCACCCCACCACCAAAAAGATAGCTTTGCAGCCTTACTTCTGTCTGCTGGACCTATGGCAGCCATATCAAAATATGTCAAAGAAATATATTTGGGGCAAAATATTCTGGTTTACTTCAATTCCCATTTTGA
>NW_012146745.1:199347-200684 GCF_000956105.1 Propithecus coquereli
CCCCTTTATTCCCTCCCTCCTAGAGGAGACAGTTGATACCTACATGATCATGTTTTAGCTTTTTATTATTATTATAATTTTTGGTGACAACCAGGTTAATAAGTAGTTACATCTAGTTCATAAACTCATTTTACTTAACTATATCTATTGAATATGTGTTGTAGTTTCTATTTTCTGACCAAAGCCTGATTAAAGTAGATTCGTTGATCCCTGCACATTGAAAAGCAACAATACAACTCTGCCGTCATCTCGCTGGTTAAGATCAAATCATATATTCACACTTGGCTACAAGGAAAATAGACCAAACACATTTTCAAATTGTCCAGATTCTAGTAACAGCATGTGAAACATAAGATGGGTGGAAATTAAAATTACTCTAAGCCATCTAAAGTATCTGCTAAAGAAAGAAAATTAATTACAATAGAAAGAAGTTGGATAAGATTTTTTAAAAAAATCAAGGAAAGTAAATTACAATAACAAAACTAAATAAAAGGTTATCAATAGTAACACTGACACTTTGGACACTGGTCACGTAGAGCCTAAATGCCGAAAACTCCCCCTTAAAAAGCCCTATTTTTCAGCTTAAAGGCAGGATGGTGGTCTTTTAGGGTGATAGTCTTCTGCCCTCCTCATTTGCCAGAAAATTAATAAACTTCTTGTTCCCTTCCCTCAAACCACTTGTCCTCATTCTTCATTGTCATTGATTTGGCCTCAGGGACAAGTACTAAACTATCAGTAACAAAATTTGGTGCTCCTGGGTGGACCTTCCAGCCCCGTGGTAGGGCATTTGTGGCACTGCTGGTGTTGAAGTCAAGGTTTAATGGGACTAGAGAACCTGGGCGGTTCACCCATTTGGGGTTAGGAGAACTTGTTCTCTTTTATGTGGTTCCCATGTGTTTGGTAGGCCTTGACACTGAGATTGTTTGCCTTGGGAATTCCCTGTACTGTCTAATCGTTCAACTTGTGTTTGTTGTTGTTTGTGAGTTTTGTTTCAATATGGGAGGCTCCATTTCTATTCCATCTGAAAGTTCCTTGGGAAGAATCTTGTCTGAATGGCCAAATTATAGCTATAAGCCTATGTCTAAAGAGAATGGTATCTTACTGTAATACTGCTTGGCCAATGTATGCGCTGGAGTGTGAGGAGAAATGGCTATTGAATGGAACCTTCAATTATTATTTGTCAAAAGTCAGATCAATGCGACAAGATCCCACATGTACAATCTTTTATGCAATTGCATAATAGAGAGGCTGAAAGGCTTGGGACAAAATTGATGGTATAAAGGAAACCACCACCAGTGTGTGAGAATCATTAACAAGTCAATCTGTTTTCCCCTTAT
>NW_012146745.1:200734-202350 GCF_000956105.1 Propithecus coquereli
AATTGGGAAAGTTCTCCTTTTTGAGGTCCCAAAGTAACTTGAGATTCCTGACCCTGCCAGAAGGTGACATTCTTTACTTACCACAGATCAGTAAATGTTACAGATGAGGTATCAAGTCAATATGTTCTTTCCAGAGGGTTTTTATTGGCCTTATAAAGTCAACTGGATTCCTCAAAGCAGTCTGGGCATATTTGAAAATACGCCATTCCAGTCAAAGCCTTGGTAAAATAACCAGTATCTCTAATTCTGTCCTATTATAAAAGAAAAACACATATTTATTGATACTTATGCATTTTTTTTGCTATTTACTTGAAAAGTGAACAAAAAACTCTTCTTATTTCTACCAGTACTACACAAAAATCTTGTTTAAAAGACAAAACCAAATTTTACCTTTGCATTAGTGTATTATTAATGCTAAAACTAATTTTAATAAAACCTTATAAATAAATCCATTCAATTTTTATCAGTTTGACCACAAGGTAAGATTTCCATAAATCTTTTATAGCCTTTTACAATTTTTACCATTCTTTCTTTCCCAACTTTCTACAATCCATTTAATTTTATCCATTATTGTTTTTATTTCTTTAATTTGAAACAATCATTAAAGCTTCTAAACTAAGCGAAATTACTTTCTCTTTAACAAGAACCACATTCCTATACCTTCTTTTAATCTTTTAATCAACAAAACAATCTATCTTTGTTAAACTTCTTGCATATAGAATTATCTCTTATATCTAGTAGTTTCATTACATATATTAATTACAATGTTAACTCTTAGTAACATTTATGTTTAATGAAAAACACGAGATGTAAGTAATTTGATGCAGCTGTTCTAGGGAGGAGGGGACATTGGACGGTGTTCCACGGCCTCACCATGGTCACTTGTTTGAACCTCAAAATCTGAATGTTCAAAAATAAAGACAAGCTCACAGCGAGGTGTTCGTGAGGCTATGGAGGAGCCCAGCAATTAGTCCATATAGTTTTAACTCACAGACAAATTAAGCAAGTATTAAAAGTACTACAGAAGCAACAATTTTATGACTTTAAATCATCTAGCTGAGTTAGTATAAACCTGCCTGAATTTTATGTTCGGGAAAAAATTCTCAGTTAAATTCTAAGTTTTTATTTTATTAGTCCCTATAGATGCTCCTTCAATACTGTTAAAATGGAACAATTGGAAGTCAATTGACTTTCAGAACAATTTATTATCTATTCATTGAATTTATTCATTTTCTGTTTATGAGAAATGATGAAAAACAGCATTATCAAGTGTGTTAATATGTTAAGTCTAACTATTACTCTTTCACTTAGAGACATTCTTTTAGTCTGATGTATTTAGAAAAGTTTATAAAATAGATATACTTACATGATACCCTTTCAATATAGCATTTGGATAGAGTGCTTTATACATAGAATATATTATAACTGTAAATGTATTTTAATAAAAACTTTACTGGTGCAGATTTAGTTCCCTCAATTTATAGAAAATATCTGCTATATAATTTAATTGGCAGGAAGTAAATATTGTTATACTAATCAGCCACATCATATTGAAATTTATGAGAAAATGTCTGATTTTATTTTCAGTTCATATAAATATATTAATGCGTATATAT
>NW_012146745.1:202400-203821 GCF_000956105.1 Propithecus coquereli
TCTCTTAGTCCTGTAAATAGATTAGTTCAGTTAGACAGGTGTGCCCCATTCCAGGAAGTGTCATTGCAGCGGAGCTTTCAAACAAAAGAAAAACAAAGGTTAATGTTTGGAACAATCTATAAACCAGTTTTCTTAGAGTGTGGAGGGCATCCAGTTGAGGTGTCTGGATGTTAGACTTGAAGCATCTTCAATTAAAGTGTGTTAACTAAAAAAGATTAAAACAAGATTTATACTTTGGAAAAAGGAGAGCTTTATTTCTTATAAAGGGAAACAGCCTATTGGGCAGCCATTCTAGCAAGTTGGGAAGCCAAGCCCAGGCCAGAAGCCAGCACACGTGCTTCAAAGAAGAGACAAAAGGGAACAGGATTTTATATTGAGCAGAGTAATCAACTATACATATTCAACAAGGTATAGGAGAAATCATGAATATTTATGAGGTGAAATCCTATATGTGACTGTAACTGTGTTTTATCTCTCCCATCCCCCCCTCATGGCTGGGAATTCAGTTTTTAGGTATTTCTGGGACTCCTTTCTCTGAGAGGGGTCCATTCAGTTAGCAGAGGGTTTAGGATTTTATTTTTAGTTCAACCCCCACCCGCTTTTGTCCAAGATATGCCAGAGGCAGTAGTGATGACCAAACTTTATTTTGTTCCGTCATTGATGCGTGGAGTGGCTATTTGCCCCAGGTCTGTCTAGGCCCTCAGTGGAACACTTAGGGCTGAGGAGTGGTTTAGAGCTATAAAAGCTTACAGCCAATTAAACATTTTGGGTCACATGGGGATGGGGTAGACAGGCTCTTACTAACCCCTTAAAACCTTTTCAGCAATATAGTTAAAAAACAAAAGCCAAAAACGGGGTTATAAAACTAACTTACCTATAAATCAAGCTACTGTAGTTTATGTTTTAGTTACAAACTTGTAGCAATTAGTTACGTAAACATAAGCATTTTGTTAAGATCATTTTATCCCTTAAATTGACCTTTACAATCTCACATGCCTTCCTTTTCCGCAACAGTCCCTGGGCCTAGAGGGAGGAAGGTCTGTCTGTGTAGTGACAGGGCATTGGCAATGGAAACAAATCAGGCCCAGTGGGATTTTAGATGAGGAAGATTTGTAGGCTTCATCAAACATCTCTAGTCTTCAGGATCCTACGACTCTGGTTTTCTCAGTATTAAAATAAGAGATGAATAACATCAATAACTTGACAATTATAGAAAAAGAATGTGGGTATCAAAATGGAAAAAGGAATCTATTCCATTAAGAGTCAAATTAAAACATCATGAAGAAAATTATAACCTGTTTTTTTTCTTTTGTAGTCAAGAAATAACCAGGATTTAGTCCAAACTTTGGACAAATAACTTAAAACTCAAAAACAAAAGGATGAGGCTGGGATTTAATAATGCTTTCTTTTTTTTTTAGACG
>NW_012146745.1:214029-248392 GCF_000956105.1 Propithecus coquereli
AGCTAAAAATGAAACAAAAAAAAATAAAAATTCTTTGTGATTTTAGGCATAGATTTTTTAAAAAAGTCACAATGAGTATAAACCATAAAATACAAAATAAAAAAATCATAAATTTGACTTCATTAAAATAAAAAAAGATTCTTTTCAAAATATACTATTAGGAAAATAAAAAGGCAGACCACTGGAAAAATATTTGTGATTTATGTATCTGATAAGGGACATATATTCAGGATATATAAAGAATGCTTATGACTCAATAATATGAGCAACCAGATACGATATGAGCAAAAGATTTTCATAAACATGTCACCAAATAAGATGTAAGTATAGGAATGGAAAACAAGCACAAAAGTGGCTCAACTTCACTAGTCTCTAGGAAAGCAGAGGTTAGAGCAAGTCCCAGACCTCCTGAGACAGCTGCAGATGCTTTGCATGAACTTTCTCCAGTCTCCACCTTAAGATGCTATAGGAAAGGAATCAGTTTAAACGTTGCCTTCCTTTAATAAACACCTGAAACAATAAAAGTTAAAAAGAGGAATATAAGAAATTTCTTAAAATCCAGTTTGTGATTACATGTTAAATTTAAACAATTTCGTCTCTAGGCTTTATCCAATATATTCAAAAGTTTTTGAAGGGAAAACTAAATTTAAAATCTTATAGCTCTGTGAACACCATTCTGGTTTCTAGATTACTTGATCTGAACAAAATACTAGGACAAGGACTGCTATATCTCTTATGAATAAAATAAGCTTTGATTTCATTAATAAAATTATTGCACACTGTGACAGATTTTAGACTAAAAAAAAGTATGTTGGTAGTTTAGTTACTTCATGCTCATTTACTAATAACAGCCAGATTCCAAACGATCTATTGTATGCTCTTTTTGTAGTAAAATAAATATTCCTTTGTATTCTAACCTCGCATCTGTCTGGGAAACTTTCCCAAAATGATGAAAAATTATTTGTTTCCCTACAGTGTTTAGTATTCACATGTGGTACTATGTCTTTTCTCTTGGATGTCACCACTAAATGCAGAATCTTTGAAAATTCAGCATCTAATCTACTTATTTCATGGTCCATGTGGTATTTTAAGGTGTCTATAATATATGGTTGTCCCTCAGTATCTCCAGCAGATTGGTTTGAGGACCTCTCTTCCACCCAAGGGTACCAAAATCTGAGAAAGCTCAAGTTCCTTACATAAAATGGCATAGTATTTGCATATAATTTATGCACATCCTTCCCATACTTTAGATCATCTCTAGATTACTAATAACACCTGAAACAATTTAAATACTATATAAATAGTTGTTATACTGTGTTTTTATTCGTATTTTTAATTGTTCTTAATTGTTTTATTATTTTCATTTTATTTTTTAATACATTTGGTCTGCAGTTCGTTGAATCCACAGATGTGGAAATCACAATATAGAACCCATGGATACAGATAGCCAACTATTAACTGTCTAAGAAAACAATTTTCTTTTTCTTTAGGAACTACAATTACTTGATTTAGTGATAACCAGCACTTTTTTAAAAAAGATATGCTTTAACACAGCAGTTATTTCATGAATGCTATGGTGATATGAAGAACTTAAAATATGCTGTTAAAATAAAGCTAAATTTACTACTTTTCTAGAGAACAGACCACAAAGATGTATAAATGATTACTTATATCTGTGAAATTTTATGCATTGTACTAAATTTCCTAAAGCTCTTGTAATGGCTGAAATGTGTTTATTCTTGAAAATCTCAGTTATTCAACATGATTAACAAAAATGAACTATTTTAGAATTGTACCAGTTAAGCACATTCCTAAACTCAAAAGGGCACATAACATTTGTATCCTAATATTCTGCTAAAAATTAATTTCTAAAATTTTAAATACAAAGTGTTTTAATTGACTCGTAAATCCAAGGTACACAAATATATGTAACCATATTCTCTTTTAAGTATCTGTTTTAAAAATGTTAATAAGGGCATATAAAGATAAACAGTTTCATGCAATGTTTTATACAAAGTAGTATTATTAGAATCTTTCTTTGCCCTTATTTTTTTTTTTTTTTTTAATAAAAGGATAAGAAGGTAATGAGAAAGGCCTTTACTTGGAGCCAGTTTCAATTAGGCACCTTAGCTGCTTAGAGTGTGGTGCTAATGAGGTCAAGGCAAAGGTCTAATCCCCACATGGGCCAATTAGCATTGTTATGCTTCCAGATCTCAGACTATGTATCTTGCAAAATGTCCCACTTACAAAAGGGAAGCCAGGTGATAAAGTGTTGATGGATCAGTAAAATCCAGAAATCTCAGTTGGCTAACAATTAGGCACTATCACTGTTCCACTATAGCTCTGTTATGTTTCAGCTAAACGGTCACTCTTGGGTCCAAAATTACACTCTGTGTGATTTCCAGCCTTCGTGGACTTTTTTTCTTTAATCCTCTGTGTCATTCATATTTTGGGGAATTAACATTTTTCTTATCCCTTAAATCCTAGGACATTTGGCACCTCTTCCGTGATCCATCACCACTTTAATCTCTAAAATTACAAGACTCATATTAATAGTGATCATGTGATATTGGTTTTATATTTTATGTATATGTATGTGGTGCAAATCCACTAAGAAAATAAAACCTTGAATTGGATGTACTGTGTAACTATTTATCTTTACATTTTAGCGTGTCTTGAAAATAATCTGTTTCCATAAATATTTGCTGAAAGAAAGAATGAATAAATTAGTAAGTGAATAAATGAAAGAATGAAGGTAGTTTAAAGGTTGCAATTAATTGCCTGGCCATTAACTGAGAGCATGCACTGCACTTCACAGCTGATATTTTTATTACTAAAGAAGAACATTCTTTATATACAATAAATCTATTGCTAGTATTTTTAAATAAAGTTCAAATTTGAGCATGGTTAGTATTTTCATATTTATTCAAAATGTTTATTACATGTTAATTAGAAATACTTTAGATTAAAGTAACTATCTGACTTTGTCCTTATCCTAAAAAGTAATTATAGTATTTTTTGGAAGGATATCAGGCTCAGAGAAGCAATGGGAAAAGGAAAAAGGAGATTTAGAAAATAGGCTTTAATCGGCTGGGCATAGTGGCTCACGCCTGTAATCCTAGCACTCTGGGAGGCCGAGGCCGGAGGATCATTGAGCTCAGGAGTTGGAGACCAGCCTGAGCAAGAGCGAGACTCCGTCTCTACTAAAAATAGCAAATTTAGCCCGGCGTCATGGTGCACACCTGTAGTCCCAGCTACTCAAGGCAGGAGGATCACTGGAGCCCAAAAGTTGAGCCCAGAAGTTTAAGGTTGCTGTGAGCAAGCTGACACCACGGCACTGTACCCAGGGAGATAGAGTGAGACTCTGTCTCCAAAAAAAAAGAAAATAGGCTTTAATTAAATAAGGCAACTTCGGAGGCAAAAAGTCACAAAACCATCTTTTATCTGGAAAAGTCTAGCCAGAAAGGAAGCATATTGTAAAAGCCACCACAGCCTTTGCTTTAATACAGTTCAATAGCTATGAGATATTTATTCAAGATTTTGAGTCCCAAGTATCAGGGTCTTACTGAAGGGGCTTTAGCTGCCAGAGGATATAGAAAAGAAAAATCTAGGTCTGTACTTTCAGTATGGTAGCCACCAACCAGGAATGTCTATTGAGCACTTTAAATGTGACTGGTCCTGCATGAGATAGGCTGTAAATAAAAATACACTGGGTTTCGAAGGCTTAGTAAAAATTAAAGAAAGTATCTCTTTTATAGTTTCCATTAAAATTGCTTAGACAAACTATATTATTAAAATTAATTTGATCTATTTTTAAAATTAATTCATTGCGTCCACTAGAAAACATAAAATTACATATATGACTCACTTTAGATTTCAAATTTCTATTGGACAGCACTGCTGATCTAGATCTTTGAGGCGTTTTTACTGAGAGGAGGAATGGGCCCTACCACTCCCCTGGCCACATGAGGCCCCACCCAGCCTATATAATGGCGTGTAGGGAGATGGGAGCAGATAGGGTAGACTGTGTCTCTCATGATTTGTGAAAGAGCATGAAATTTGTAGGAGACTGACAGTCAAATAGTGAAGCTTTAATATCATTAGGATCCGTCATAGTATGGGTGACATAATCACAAAGAACTTTAAATTTCAGCTTTTGATTTTTTTCCATGTGAGGCTATATAAAGCAACACAGAGATATATTGTTAAGACAGAAACAAGAAGATGCTCATTATCCTTTAATGTTTATCTGATTGTCAGATTTTATCGACTATATTTAAAAATCTTGTGAATGCAAAAATTATATTGCGTTATAGCTGTATGTGTGTTAGTGTTAATTTGCTTAATGTATGCAATTTAATTTTCTCAAGATATGTATTTAAAATAAAAGATGCATACATATTTACTTTTCTGAAGTCCTACCTATCCCTGTCAGAATTTCATGTGAAAAAAATTAGTACTATGAAAGCTCAATATCTCATATTAAAAATCAGATGGATTCAAGCCCCATTTGAGTATCTATCTTCACTGTTTCTCCTTTAATATTTATTAATATTCCAAATAATTCTTTAATTGTTTCTTGAATGCATAATAGCACCTGATAATAAGATCATGAATACAAATATATTCTTTTAAATATTTTATGAATTTTTTGAGTCACTAACAAAAGTATATATCTTAATTTTATCGCCCATCTGTCTGCTGGGTGCATAAAATATTTGCAGTTAACATGCACTGAATTGGAATACCCCTAAAAAAGAAAAAGTACAAACCACTAATAAAAAAAGAAAGAAAGAGAAAAAAAAGAAAAGAAAGTCTAAGAATTTTATTCCAAACCACTTTTAGCAATGAAAGCTAATTCCATGTTTAGGATTTGGAAGCAGAAGAAAGAGCTCTATTTTGTTGTAACAAACATGCTTTAAATTTAGATTACATCATCAAGGTGAAATGATTGTGTGAGATTTGTATGAATGCTAATATGCCACTGTTTAATAAAATGTTACTATTTATTCTCAAATACACTGAAATCTCTTTATAAAGCTTATTTTTGCAAATAGGATTAACACATACTTCAGATTAGATATAAGATGACAAAAGATGTCTATATATGGCTTTATTTTGAAATATATAGACTATTTTGAAATTAGTTTGTGGTTTGAATAGTTATATGCTAATCTCTATTAACTCTTATTAAGCCTTTAAGGTGTTTTTTGTTTAAATTAAACATAATATGATTACTCTTCGCATTTTTCCAGATTTTCTTTTTTATTTGTAGGTTATTTTGGCATTATAGTTGTGCAGTTATGTGCTTTCAGTTTACAAATAAAATAATTCCATAATACAATTCTTTCAAAATTGTAATTTTTTTTTTTTTTTTTAGATTTAGAGATGGAGTCTTGCTTTGCCACCGAGGCTGGAGTGCAGTGGCACAATCATAGCTTACTGCAGCCTTGAATTCCTGGACTCTAGGAATCCTCTTTCCTGCTCAGCCCTCTGAATAGTTGAGATTACAGTCATGCACCACCATACCAGGTTAATTTTTTAAAATATTTTTAGAGATGAGGTCTTGCTATGTTGCCCGGGCTTATCTCAAACTCTTGGCATCAAGCAATCCTCCCACTTCAGCCTCTTGAGTAATTGGGATTATAGGCAGAAACTACTATACCTGGCCATTGAACAATTTGTAGGGAAAACAATGAGTGCATCTTTGACATTGTTAAATATGTACGATGTGTCTGTCTGGAAAATCTCCAGCCATTGTTAATATAAAGAATATTGTTAATATAAAGAGAATAATTTGCATGACATTGATGTAACCTGGCAGCCAAGGAGAGTGTACTGTAATGCACATGTGTGAACAATGATGACTTAACTGTATTAGTCTGTGTGGTACTAGATGTCATTGAGTGATTGAGTGAGCATGTGTGCTGTGTGGCCATCACATTCAAAATGACTGAGGGAGTAGAGCAACGAATCTGCATCAAATTTTGCATTAAGCTTGAACATTCCTCCACGGAAATATTTGGAAGATTCAGAGGCTTTCAGGGACGATGCAATAGTGCAGCACAAATAAAAATGTAGCATAAATGCTACAAAGATGATCGAGAATCTGTTGAAAGTGATCAATGTTCTGGAAGTCCTGCAACCAACAGAACACCTGAGAGTGTTGAAAGTATACGGGCTGCAATCAACAAAGATCGGCAACTGACAGTGCGAGAACAAGAAGCTGATCTGGGGATTCCAAAAACTACTGTGTCTGAGATTTTGACGCAGGATCTTGGCACGAAAGGAGTCGTGGAAAAATGCATTATATGGCTTCTGCTACCAGAGCAGAAGGAATATCATCCTGCATTTGTTAATGATTTGCTTCAAGATGCTACCAATGAACCAGATTTCCTAAAAAGGTTATAACTGGAGATGAATGGTGAGTATGTGGCTATGATCCGGAAACAAAGGCTCAGTCATCCCAATGGAGGTCACCTGGTTCTCCACTCCCGAAGAAGGAGCGGCAAAGTTGCAAAGCAAGATCAAGACCATGTTAACTGTGTCTTTGATTGGGAAGATGTTGTCCATCATGAGTATACTGCTCCAGGCCAGACAATGAATAAGGAGTACTACCTCAATGTTCTTCGTTGATTGAGAGATCTAATGCCACGAAAATGGCCGCAGCTATGGGCAACTGGTGATTGGCAGCTTCATCACAACAACATGTCTGCCCATGCATCACCTCTCGTGCAGGGTTTTTTTGACAAAACATCAAATCACCCAGCTGACTCAGCCCCCCTACAGCCCAGATTTGATGCCCTGCCATTTCTAACTTTTCCCAAAACTAAAATCACCTTTGAAAGGGAAGAGATTTCAGACCATCGAAAAGATTCAGGAAAATATACCAAGGCAGCCGATGGCAATTTCAACGAAGAATTTCGCAGAGTGTTTTAAACAGTGGAAGAGATACTGGGAGAACTGTGTGAAGTCCCAAGTTTCTACTTTGAAGGGGACTGAGACGTTGTTGTCCTAGGTACGATGAAGGTTTCTTGTATCTTGTGTCTTCCTCAATAAATGTCTCCATTTTTCATATTAAAGTTAAAGGGCTGGATACTTTTTGGACAGACCTCATATAAAGACCATTGAAAAAAGTGAAGCTATTTATTCATAATGTGCTCCAGATTCCTTTCTAAGATAAAAAACATAGTTAAAAGGAGATAACTGGAAATAGAAGACCTTGAAATTTATGAAATTTATCATATTGAGGAAAGTAGACATCCCAATAAACTATAGTATTTCACTGAAAAGATAAATTTAGAGTTCATTTTTCTGTCATTGCAAGCTAGGAAATCTAATAAAATTACAAATTTAATCAAATGATAGAATAGCAGTGTAGAAGCACTTCTGATTTAAAATTCTATTTTTGTATCTTTAATAAATTAAAAAACAGCTGTATTTTTATTGGAAAGAGAAAATATTTTTATTTTAAAAATCCAAAAGATGCATAAACTTTTAAAAAATAGAATGAAATTCTGTTACAAAGACATAATGGCCAATATTACTTTTGTTACCATATTTCTAACTTTTCTATGTATATTTATACATGTATACCATATTTATATAAAGAGATATACTAAGCATGGTATTTCTGCCTATTCTTATTATATGCTCATTACTATCATGCTATATATTACAAAATATGTTATGTAAAATTATATATAAATGTAATATATATAAATAAATATACTTCAAAACATATTTCATATATTAAACATATTTATAAATATTAGTATTACTATTCATATGTAATGAGCATATTAGTATTAACATTCATATATTATAAAATATATGTAATATAATTCCATATAATCTTTCTCTCATCATCAATTTTATATCCATATATCTGATATATCCTTTCACAATTTTCTCCATGTTTATATGAAATAAAGAAATACTTTATGTATACTTCTGTTTATAAAATAATTTTATCAATATAGTTTATGCACTCAAATTTATTCTTGGATTAACATCCTACTAGACCTTTGAGAATAGATGTAAGTGGTCTTTTCTAATAACTAAAAATATTACACGAATTTAACATTTTATTCAATTATTTATTTACCTTCAGGTAAATACCTTACCTTTTTCATTTGTTTTTGTACCCACAACTCTTCTCCATTAGCATTTTTATTATTGGGCGCAAGGCTCTCCAAAGGTGAATTTGTTAGTCAAAAATATATGACTATTGGTAATTTGAATATGTGTAAGAAGTCAGAATTTTTTCTCAGGTGGTTTTACAAATTCAAACTTCCATGTCAATAAAAGAATCTCTTTCTTTTAATTCTTATAAGCTAGATATTATGGTTTATTTCTATAATTTTTAAGAATCTAATGAGTCAAAACTGTATCTCTTTATTTTTTAATTACAGTGCCCTAACTTCTATAGAAATTGAGCATTTAAAATATTTGAAATAAACATCCCATTATTTAGCTGACATTGTTAAAGACAGATTATATTAGGAACTCCAAGGGAGTGTTTGCATGAGGCTAAAGTCATACACAGCTACTCCTCCAGCTAATAAAACAGTGAAAACAACAATATTAAAAAATGTTAAATGTATATTGTTGTTACCATATAAATTTGGTATTTTTTGTTGTCATTTTTTCTTACCTTTTCATTGTATTACATTGTCATTGCCATAAGATTTGTTTCTGAAAAGATCTTATTTCAAAAATATGATAAAAATTATATATTTATTCTATCTTCAACATGTAAAAATTTAATTATTTCAGATTATAATAACTAAACTTTGATCCTATCCATACAAATAAGGATTTTCTTTTTTTTTCTTTTTTGTTATATCAGAACTAGAAAATTGAAATTCTGTTTAATATTAAGTTTATGTGCTTTGGCTATATGGATTTTCTTTCCTAAGTATTGCCTTTCCACATTCTTTTCCCATTTTCTTTTCATTTTCACTGTTTTGTATTTTGAAACATAATGCATAATCAGAGTATTAATACTATCTTAAATTTATAAACTGTAGCACAATTTATTTACAGCTGACAACCTCTTTCTTCTCAGATAGAACACTTAGTAAAAGGTCAAGCTTTTAAGAAAGCAATTTCAGATTTTCATGACTAGTGCATTTTGGTAATGAATAGAGATTTTGTCAAAAGTTTGTCACTTTATCAGGGTCAAAAGCATAAGCAAATCTTAAAAATGCTTCTGAACTTTATTAAATGGAAGAGAGGTGGCAGATTTTTGAGGTTATACTTTGTGAAAATTCTAATATTGTTTTCAAAAAGCTTTAATAAGTAAATTGTCAGAAACGTATTTCTCATACAGTTATCAACTTCCTATAATCTACAATTATCGGTATCAAATAATTTTCATATTTTCAACTGACCTTTGCTGTCTGGCTATAGTGGTCAAATGAAAACTTGTCTAACTGAAATGTGGAGGAACGTATTTCTAGGTGATATATATGTAAAAAGGAGATGGTGTCTTTTAATTTTTGGTCTGGTCTCATCCCTCCTTTGGCTTGCACTGTGGGTTACTAGCGTTCACAACATAAAGGGTTTATGGTGCTTGAAGTGGTGATGTGATTACAGCGGTTGGTTCGTGGGTACTAAACAGTCAGTATGGGATTCTCAGTATATGTAGAAGGTATAGTGAGATTACTTGAGACTGTATGTAGGAAGAAATTGGTACATCTGACCTTGCCCAGCAAATAGAGATTCTAATTATCCAGTGGGGGCAATGTATCCTGTGTGGTCAGATTTTGGGCGACATCACTATGTCCAGAAAGGTTAATGGTTCTAGTCTAGTCAGTGTATCTGGGCTGGCAAACGAATCTAGGTGCATCTCTCTCTTCTAACTGATCAGCGTCTCTAAGCCACTCCAGTAACCGGAGTGGTCAGCCCATCTGGTCACTCTACCAGAGCTGATCATATTATGACTTAGATGAAATGGGGGGAGGCTGAAAGAAAGTGAATGAACATAGAGAACAACACTAATTCAGTAGATGACATTGAATTTTTGCTCTACTCAAGGAAAAACCATAACTCACAAGAAATTATTCTCTAGCTTTACGAATGCATGGCTACAACTAATGATATATAGTACAGAATATTGTGGAAATATGCCATTGTATTCATGTATTTTAATATGTTACTACATTATCTATGTTAGAAACACACATCTGTACTATATCCTTTGCCATGTTTATTTCAATCAAACCTTGAAAAAAAGAAATTGAAGGAATAGATGGCTTTCTAAACACGGCAGCATTGCGATAGTTCTCCCTTGTTTCTTTGGCTTCTGTATAATCATTCATCCTATGATTCGGCACATGAATATATGTCTTTCACTACTTAATTAAAATTACTGGATTTGTGTCTCCTGTATTGAACTTCTTTAAAAAAACAAAATTATAGTTTGTGGTCATAGATTGCACCATTTCACTTTCTTGGTCATTATCCCTACATCATGCTTACATTTTGACAAATACTTCAACTGTAGTTCAAATCAAACAGATATTAAGTAAGGTTTATTTATCTTATTTTTTTTTGTTTTTGCTTTGAGAGTGTTTGAGATAAAGTTATTAAACACAAAAACACACACATGTGCAAGAGAAAGAGTTATTTATATAAGCTGTGTGAGGTCTAGAGGTTTTAGAAAAGGACAGGACATTGTAGGTCACCTAGAATTGTTTCTTCTCCTATCTTACTCCAAACAATTATTTTCTTTTGTGGATTAGCAAAGCTGGAAAACATAATCAGTGTCCTAAATTCTACTCTCAGCTCCCTAACCATTTTGTAGTACACTGAGCTAGGTCTTTGTATGTATAGTGCTTCTGTGCCTTGCCAGTTAAACTTACCAGACACTGCTTTTGAGGAATATATCAGTATGAAATATAATATTTGTATTCAAAACTGCAAGATTTCTGCTTGGAAATCAGAAAAGGCTAGAAGATCTGTTTGAAAATCCACAGGGATGATAATCAAGACTTGAAGTAAATTTGGAACAAACACGTAGAAAGAAACATCATTGTAAGGTTAAACTAAACCAATCAGAAGACACTTAAGGAAGATTTTGGTCCTGATGATGTTTCAACAAAAGAAATCTGATGCTGTTTGCAATAAACAAAAATGCATTCAGTAACTGGAGACAAAATGAAGTCCATTAGGGAAATAAATATGCATTATTTTGGTACAACTGAATAGGAAAAAATTTGTAACAGTAAGTTGCAGTTCATAAAAACAAAACAACTCAATTTACCCACTTGCTGAGGAAAATGTTATCTATCTAGAAGTGGCAGTAAGGTTTTGCTGAGCCATCTACATATTCTTGCCTGATTGTGAAGCTGTTGGCTTTAGCCTCTATGTGTGCTTCTACATTTATAGGTATCTGTAGACAAAACAGAGAACAAAGGTCTAGCTATCACTGAGGATTCTGTAGTGTAGAAATAAATTACCTTTCTCTATATGTGTATTTATATAACTATAATTAATTAAACAAAGAATTTGAAGCTTGAAAAAAATATAAACTCCAATAACAGAGTTATAAAGCTTGAATAAAAATAAAGTATTATAACAGAAGCAGGGATAATGCAAAAATAGGTCAAACTTGTAAATTTGACATATCAAAACACCAGGACATAAATGGTAAATACTTTAGAATTACTGTTCATAAACTCAAAATGTGGCTCTGAGTTTTTTAAAAGCCAGGAGAAAACAGATCTTACTTTCCCAGATTGGGCTTATGATACTGATGAAGGTAACTTTCTGGAAAACGAAAAACTGTCCCAAAGAAATATAGATAAATTTTTGCAGCACCCTTGAAAAACTCTCATAGTCCTTATGTTAAAAAACTAGGTGAAAACTTTAGAAGTATTAATATGGCAATGGAACAGAAAGTGGTCAAGATTAAAGTGGACACTTTTTTTCCTTAAAAAAGTCATTGAATGTACCAATCATGCTCAAGTCAACCAAAGAGAGCAAACCTTGTGGCCCTATCCAGAAAAGAATATGATTTATTTAAGGAGTCTTCAAGTCTGAAATAGATGATGTCATCCATGAGGATCTCACCATGCAATACAGCATTGGGAGAGCTGAAAACATCAGAAATTTATTTGAGCACCTAGACAGGCTATCTGAAGTCAAAAGTAAACACAAAGCCATGCTTATTAGTGCTGATACTTTCTCCTTTATGCCCCTTGATCTCTTCTTCCAGTCTACCCTGGCCTCTGCTGTTTTAAAGAGAATAAAGATTACAGGTGCAGCTGAGATCTCCTTGTCTCCAAAGGAAACCCAAAAATCACACATACTCATCCGTGTACACTGAGGAACTTTGGGGAGAGGAGGGAATCCAACTGTTAATGGTTCTGTTGAACCCAAGTCACCACTGTACTTGCTCTTGTTGGGCAGGGAGAACTCAAATTTAACTGATGGATTTGGAGTGAGTTTTAAAGCAGGGAAGGGCAATAAAATTTACTGTATTGGGGGGCCCTTTGGGATGATTCAATGTATTGTTGTGACTTCTACTGCTGTATGCTTAATTGTGATTGATGCTTTACATGCTTGTAATATGAGGGCTCTTGAGTTCTGAGGGGACCTACCTGATTGGGAAAAGCTGCTTGTAGAGAGGAACTAGTAGGACACATAAATAATTGCCAAAACATATCTCTATCTCCCCTGTGATGGTCCAACAGAAGCAACATAAAATTCCAGTGGGAGAAATGGGAAACACAGCCTTGATTAAAGATTTGAAGACAGCAGGAGTAATAAGAGATGAAATACTTCAATTTAACAGTCATGTATACTGGTAAAAAAGACTCACACAATCTGGAGAATTATAGTAGATTGTTGCTAACTGTATGTGGTTGTTGCTCCCATGGCCCTGACTGTTCCAGATACTGTAACTAAAACTGAATCCATTGCTCAGATGCCACTAAGTATACTGTCTTAGACGTTGATAACAATCTTTTTTACACCCTGCTGGCATCTGTAGACCAAGCCTAATTAGCATTCATGTAGCAAGTCCTTCAATATGTTTGCAGTAGTTTCTGAGGAATAAACTACCCTGTGTTTGCCATCAATAATCGCTTCAGAATTTAATGTGTCTTTATTCTCTGAGGTCCAAAGCTTTTGCCATATAGATGATGTCCTGCTCGCTGGCAGGTCAGAAGTCTTCGACTCAATAGACCTGAGTGCAGTGTTATCATAACTATGCAAAATTTATTTAGGGAACTGCTTAGGAAGAAAAGTTTTTGGACTATGTAAAAAGATTCACAATGCTCAATGCTTCAATAGTCTAAAAAAGTCTTCACTTTTATCTCTTTGAACCTTGAGTCTTATCTCTTTGAACCTTTGAATCTTGATTCTTATCTCTTATCTCTTTGGGTTTTAGAGATGTGCCTCACTGTGTCATTACAGTTGATCCTACATATTAGCTAGACCACAAATGAGCATACTTACAGTGGGGCCCAAATCAACAGTCTGTGCTGGAAGATATTTAACAAACTGTGGCACACTCTTTACTTTCAAGACAAATATCCTAGTGCCCTTTTGAACTACAAGTCTCTATGACTGATGGTTTTGTTTATTGGAGACTCTGACTAAGGGAGGCGCATCTTGATGTTTTGAATTCATTGTCTCCCAGGCATGGAAATATGTCCATTCTGAAAAACAATTATTAGTTGTCTATTGGGCTTTTGTCAAAACTGAATGCCTATGCCATGGAAGCCTGTGACTCTTTGGTCAGATTTTACCATTTTTGAGGTGAATCAACTTGGATATAGTGATTAATAAGGTGGGAAAGACTGAATAAACATTAGGTCAAATGGATATAGTACATTCAAAAAACATGGCCCCAGCAGCATCTCAACTTTGCCTGAAAGAGACTCAGGCATCCTTTCTGGAGAAATATTATCACCCCCCTTTAACACCCAAATCAAAGCTCCTGGCTCAAAGGGACTTTGATTTATGAGTTTATGGAAACTACATCATGTATCCCTCAGATAACTTGGAGATCCCTCCAAAATGAAGCAACTCTTGCTTCCTTGGGAATCTTCCTGTAGGGATAATTGATTTATTATTTATGTGTTACCAGTAAGCAGTTATTCCTGTAATTGGAGTCATCCAATTGGAAAAGTTGATACAAAATGAGTTCCAGAATTTAGATGAAGTGATTACTAACACTACCTTATTTCTGGAAGGCATGCAGATGGGTTGCAAATCACTGGCCAGAATGGTCATGAATGATAGAACTGACCCAGATTTTTTCTTTGCAAACCAAGATATAGTCTATAAAATCACTAATATATCCTTCTCTGCCTCGATTAAAGCATTAGACCAACTAGAAAGATCTTTACAGAAACTTAAGGAAAAGCATCTTTTTTTTTTTTTTTAAAGTAGACCCTTAAATTTTATGAAATTGTTCACCTGGCAATCTCCAGGTCCCTGGTGGACATGATTGAGTCCAATACTGATGGTTGGTTTAAAATGCTGTTTGAAGTCTTGTTTGTAGTAGCTTTAATTAAGTGTTGAGTGAGCCAAATTGAAAGGATTTGGCTCTAACCTTTGTCAGTCAGATTAATTAGAGTAACCTATCAAATAATATACTATTGAAAAAATTTTCCAGAAACCAAGACAATGTAGAAATGAGGTGTGGACCTTATTGAGAGATAATTCTCCATGATACTACTCTCATTACAGTTATTGCTATACACATTAAAGTCTTTTATCTTTGATCCAAGAGTTTCATGTCTTCTGCTACCATCTGTGAAACTGACTAATTTGTTGGCTTGCAAGTATGATAAAATCTTAGACTTTTCCCAGAACTTCATGTATGTGTGTATGTTTATATGTGTGTATGTTTATATATATGTTTATATATAAATATATAATATCTAATAAATGTATAATATCTAATACCTAATAAAATTTTGTATCTAATTTTAACCATGTCCAAGTCTAGTTTTTCAAAAGAATGTAAGGTTGAATAAACTTATAAATTCAGTCAACATAATTCCATATATTAATAAAGAAAAACAGCTAATGATCACACCAATAATCATGTGTCCATGTGATAACATTCAACATTCTTCATGATAAAATAAATTTCTCAAGGTAAGACTGAAAGATAATATCCTTTATCTGATAAAAGTAACTTATCTCAGCTGAGGGAAAATTATAATTTATTTGTGCAATTTATACACTCTGTAAAACTTTGATATCAAGCTTTAATGCCAGAGGTAAAAAACTAAGCAAAGAATAAATAAATGATTTAATGGATGAAAATACATAGATAAATAATTTCTGAACAAAATTAAAATTATCATTATTTGCAGATGTGATTGTCTATATAATAACTCTGTATGTTTAATAGGAGGTCATATTTGTTTTAGAGCAAAATGTAGCAGAATATATTTTAAACCTTCCAAGGGGAAGAATTTCTTCACTAAGATGTAAAACCTTTAAACCTTTTAAAAAATGTATTAACTAACTGTGCTACACTAAGATGAATAACTTTATCTAAAATAACATAAATACAGTTAAGAAAATAAGCCTGGGAGAATACAGAAGAAACATATAAAACCAATAAGGAATTAGTTTCTAGAATATAAGAAGAGCATCTAGAAGTCAAAAATCCATAAATATTTAAAGTAAGTGAATGGGATGCAAGTAAACATATGAAAATGTAATTAACTCAAGAGTAAACACACATGGACAGTACACATATTAAAGATGCCTAAATTCACTAATATTTAAGGAAATGCAAACTAAGGACATAATTACTTATTATTAATACTTAAGACTTGCAAGAATTTAAAAAGTATGGCCATGAAAAAGATTAGCAATACTCATTTACTTCTGTTAGAATATACAACCGGGACCACTGATTTGGAGAAAAAATATTAGCACAATTTATTAAATACACAGATTCATTACTTTCCTATTTTCACAATCTTACAGGAACTTATGTACCTATAAATTGTCCAACGTGTATATGAATACTATAAGTAGCTTTATTTATATGGTGGGGGGAAGGAAACAATGAAATGAATAATAACAGCAGAAGATGCAAATGGAATAATACACAGCAATAAAAATAAATGAAAGAATGAAGGATATCAACATGGATAAATCTCAGGAAGATAATAATTGGGCTAAAAATAAAGTTTCAGAAGAATACACAGAATTTGATATTATTTAAATATATTTTTAAATGCAAAAGAATATCTTATTATTTAAGGATAGATCAACACATGATACAACTAAGTATAGGTCTACCCTTGAAACTTAGATGAAACACATTTGAATAGAAATCTCTAAATTGTAATTCTTAAATACAGTGGAAAGCGAACAGGATATAATCAGAGAAGGGCTCGCACATTCCTCAATATTAGTAATATTTTGTTTTGCAAAGACAGTGGAAAGACACAGGTGTTTGTTGTGTCATTCATTATATGTTTTTTAATATAAAATAGCAAAAATGGAGGAATACTAACAAAGTGAGAGTTTCTCACTGAAAAAATGTAAGTAATTAAAATGGGAATAATTTTCTCAGTATGAATCTACTGCTATCTAATGCTGTTTCCACATAACAGCTAAAATCACCTAGAGAATTGTAACTCATCCAACACCCCATATCTTGGGAAACAGTGGAGTGGATACAAGACTCATAACTGGGTCCTCTGCCAAATTCTGCCATTTACTAGATGTGTGATTTTGTGGCAAATCCCTCTTCTGCTCTCTTTTTTTTTTTTCCACCTATAAAGCGAATTCTTAAGGGCGCTCAATTCTCTACAACAATAAAACTTTCTGATATTAAATTTAAATCATTTTTATCATTTAGAAGTTACCCTTTCAGAAAGGTCCTTTCAATGGGAAGAAATATACAGATATTTGAGAGAGGGAGAGGACATGGGGTCTGTGTTCTCAACTCTTTGTCCCCTCTGGTAGGTCTCATTCTGTTCTTGTGTAGAACATGAGAGAGAAAGAGGAGATAAACAAAATGAGATCTGAAGGAAGAAAGCAGAGAGAAGTGAAAGGGAATCCAGAAAGGCAGAAATGGGCAACATGGGGATATTTGTGAGTACAGGTTCTGAAATGAGCAAAGCTGGGTCTCAATCCTGTATCTAGACTCATCCTTGTATGGCTTTATGCAAGCTACTTAATCCTCACAGCATCAGATTTCTCATTCAATCACCTGAGATTCTAATACTTAGTATACAAGATTGTTGTGACAATTAAGTGAGATATCTTAAAGTAAACTTAGTTGAAGAAGGCATATTTGGTCCGAAGAAGGCATATTTGGTCCCTGTAGGGAGAATATATATTTAGATATGCAAAATGATGGATTTTGACCTCCTTTGTATTGTCAGGCCCTATAATTTGACTCTTTCACTTCATTTCTTGTCAGCACCAGGCTTAGAGTTGTTTTTATTAAGAGAGAAATATAAAAATAATACCAATTAGGCACAGTGGCTCACTCCTGTAATCCTAGCACTCTGGGAGGCCAAGGCAGGCGGATTGTTCGAGCTTGGGAGTTCAAGATCAGCCTGGGCAAGAGCAAGACCCTGTCTCTACTAAAAATAGAAAGAAATTAATTGGACAGCTAAAAATATATAGAAAAAAATTAGCCGGGCATGGTGGCGCATGCCTGTGGTCCCAGCTACTCGGGAGACTGAGGCAGAAGGATTGCTTGAGCCAGGAGTTTGAGGCTGCTGTGAACTAGAATGATGCCACGGCACTCTAGCCTGGGCAACACAGTGAGATTCTGTCTCAAAAAAAAAAACAAAAAAATCATAATACCAGTTAATAAAGTTGAGCAGAAAAATAAAGCCTAGAGTATGGTTAGTTCTGAGGAAAAAAATAGATGTTAAAGAAAACTACAAAAAATTAGACTATGTTTTTTAGGCTTTTAAATATATATTAAAAGTAAGATGTTACAACTAAAAAAGGGGGGAGGTAGATTGGCCTGGTGCAGACAAAGATTATAATATTATTAATTAATATAACTGACAGTGAGGCAATTCAACTCATAGTATGTGCTGGTTATTATTGAAAAAGATAGTAGTACACAGTAAATTGTGGGTTTGTATTGGAAATGAAAGGCTGGTATTCAAATAGTTGAGCTTTTAAGAGAGGATATTACATTTCACCACGTGACTTTATTTTATATATGCTGTGTTGCTGGGAGAAATTAAAAATAATCACCTATAAAACAGGATAACACTACCCAAATAATATGTTTCTTTTGATATTTAAATTAGATAATAAATATAAAGTTTTTAAAGAGTTTTAATATTCACATTAGTTGCAATAACGAGAGAATCTAAAAATGTTCCATGATTCCCAGAAATCACGAGTGACTTATTTGTAAAAATATGGATAACTATAGTACTCACTTCATGAGGTTTTAGTGAAAATGAATGGTGTAATATATGTCAAGTGTTTCAATAGCACCTACACAGTAAAAACTCACTTCATGTTATTTATTGTATTTTTAAACATGTCTGTTAAATCATTATTTATAATTTTTGAGGAATCATGAATAATAATTTAGGTATTTTATGTCAGAATTTGAATTAGCATTGTCGTTTTTAAGGGAAAAAGATACATTTCTTATGTATACACCAACAAATCTGATGCTGATATCAAGTCCAAATTATGGAAATGTTTATGTAAATGATGTTTTGGGGGCTTTCTCTATAACTGATATTTTAAAAGTTATGTAATTATTCATTTTCATATATCCAGGTTTTCTTTAGCCAGTAGAAGATATGACGCATTGTTCTTTTAAGTACACAGTAGTGGTTAAAGTGCAACTTCTGAAATCAGACTATGTGTATTCAAATCTTTGCTCCTATACTTTCTAAAAATATCACTTCTGGTAAGCAACGAAACTTAGGCCCTCAGTTTCACCATCTGCAATGTGAAAATAATAAAAGTACCGGCTGCATTTTAGGGGTAAGATTTAGAACAGTGCCTGGCATATAAATACTCAACAGATGTCTCCTTTTATTATTATTTTCCAGAGTTGTTGTAACAACGGTTACAACTCTGTTATAACTCTAGTTCTTCTAGATTTCTGTGGATGCATTGGATGTGGTACTCACTCATTTTTTAATTTCCGTATTCTTATTTGTAGTCTTTTGCTTTCAATTAATTGCGCAGTACTCTGAAGCAGCTTTCTTGTTTTTCTTCTACTTTTTCTTATATTCCATGATTAGTCCTCTCTTAGACAGAGAGGTACATACATAGATAGATAGATGAATTATCTTCTAAAACTTAGTTTTAAACAGGGACGAGAAGAAAGGGTGACTGGAAAGATTTAATGTTGAAGACAAATTTCATTTCTTTCATTTCAATTCCCGTTTAAATTTAAGATCAGAACAAACATTTAATTATTCTGTTAGAATCACAAAACATAAGGGTCCTACATACTATTCAGTACCCCGTCTCTATGAAATCCAAATACGATTTCATATGACTTACATTTGATGATATTTCACCTCACTACACAGCTGGAAAAACTTACCTTTGAATAAAGGGGTGATAACCCAGCCTCAAGTCGTTGAAGATGTCGCTAAGAAGAGTCTCCAGTGTGAAAGATGACAATATAAATTATCACCCAACCTGGGTAATTTGGAGACTGGGGAAATTACACCGGGACAGCAGATATAAAATGGTGCTATCACAGGAAAAGTAGGAAGGATGTTAATCCTCCCATTGTGGATTAAACAGTAATAACAACATCAATGATGAGTAGTTTATGATATAATTGTTTAAAAAGCCCAGAGGTAGATACTGCTTTCAGTTTTATGCATACTGTTATGATAACCTCCCAAAAAGAATACTTCTATATTTTCCACACTTTTATATTTACCTACTGGCAGCCTGCTGGGTATCTAAATCAAGAAACTTCTCTCAGAAGCAAATCAAAATTGCTACATGTGAATTTTTAATTTTCCAGTTCCAAAGCTTAGAAGAACCAGTAAGCATGCAATCAATTTTAATTTAAATTGAAACCCACAGCTGTATTTACTGTAGATGGTCTTTCAGGGAACTGAATCTAATATAATTTCTTCACTTATCTAATCATATTGAAGGAATGTTTGGGCCAACCTGTTACAAGGAGAATATATAATGAAATAGGAAGAGATGATATTATGTTTTATGATGTTTCATATTGTTCTGTTACTCTTCGGTTGTGAGAAGTAGTGAGTCATTTAGATTAAACATGTCTGAGTGTGTAATGACTGCTGATAATAGTACAAGAAGCAAAACTGAAATTGTGGCTGTGAATGCAGTCACAGAGAATTCACAGGACTGTTAGCACAGAACGACACATGTAGTGTATTGCTCGATTCTTGGCAGTATCTGCACACAAATTATAATGTTATAATAAAGGATTTTGATGGGAAACTAGAAGGAATGGTATCCTTTACGACTTTCTGATTTGTTTGTCCTAGAATGTTTCAGGAATGAAGTCTGATACCTGGGGATAAAAAAGGGAATTTATTCCAAAACTTTATACACTTTGAAACTTTCCAGAGGCATAGATAGGTAGCCTATTTTAGAAAATATGGTAGAGAATGCACACAGATGATAGATAGATAGATAGATAGATAAAGAGATAAAGACAGATAGACAGACCAACCCAGAATAAAGGATGGTGGTTAGTAGTGCCCATCGTCAGTGTTTACTGGACATGTAGTAGGATCGAAAGTGCTGCTCAATAAGCTAAATAGAAAATCACAAAGCATAATTTTGTGTCCTTGCTTGATTCTCTATGTAATTGTCCACAAATAACCCATAAATGTAATCGTTTTCTCACTGGGTTTAACTTCTGAAACATATAAAATGGTTTCCTAAAAACAAATTCATATTTATAAAATATTTCAAATGTTTATTTGAACATTTTCCCTATTTCTGCAAGTTTGTACTTTTCTTTCACATAAAGGCAAAGTTTTCTGTAAGCCTTCACCTTCTTTGAAAATTAAATCTTTCTTTAGTTTTAAAAATAGGGACATTGGATTCCCATTTTAGGAGGTAGAATTCTTTAGCTACATATTGATCTAGATATTATACTCACTTGCACAAGGTTGATCCAGATTGTGTTTAGAGTCATCTCAGGGGTTTCTACTCTGTCTTTGAAACTCATCCAGAAATTTTCTTGTATTCCCATTCAGCTCTGCCACTCCTTATCAGAGCTCTCCATTAACAAAAACCTAAGCAAAACCCAGTTTGGGGGAATTAAGTTCCATAGTCAGAGCTAGACAAGGTCCTAAGGAACAAGAAGGTTTGGAAAAGGAAAGAACTTCAGGAAAGACTGGGGTGGATGAGGAGTTTACATGTGTTTTGAATAGTTTTTCTATAAATATATTGTGTCATGGAACCATTTTATCTTGTTTTGGAAAGATTGCTCAGAATGTTTTACTTTGGGGCAGGGCTTGTTTTAGGAAAAGTATTTTTAGAATCTCTCACTTGATTTCCTTCTCCAAGTTGCATTAGGGAATTGGGTTTCTGGAAGGGATATAGTTAAGAAGTAGAAACTGGGGAATTTTATTTTTAGAAAGGGTGTGAAGTCAGAGAAAACAGATCTTATAATTCACCTTCTGTTTTATTGCTTTTGTAGACACTCCTGAAAAATGGCTTTGTAGCAGACAACAGTATTTCCTTTTTTTTTTTTAATCTCTCTATGCTCTGCAGTAGAGAGTAAGATGTGAGAATAGGAAGGTGCACCAAAAAGTTTCTGAATAAACGATACAGCATGGATGAAGTTCCAAATAATTAAGCTGAATAAAAAAAGCTAGATATGAAAGCGCACATACTGTATGCTTCCATTTATGTATAATTCTAGGAAATGCAATCTAATGAACATGTCAGAAAGCAGGTCTGTTGTTTCCTGAGGACAGAGAGAAAAATTAGGAAAAGTGAAAGAGAAAGGAATTATAAATAGACAGAATAAAACTTTTAAGATGATAAGTATGTTTATTTTATTGATTGTTTTGCCAATTTCACAGGAATAGACATGTATAGACACTTTATCAAATTGTACACTTTAAATATGTGCAGTTTATTGTATGTCAGTTTTATCTCTTAAGTTATTAAAATAATAATTTTTACATAATAAAGAATTGAAAGCAATTCAAATGAAAACTAGAAATAGTTATAACAAATACTTTGTGTGCCTGACTTTTGAGATGTATGAAAAAACCCCAACCAGGAAAAAAAATAATAGATTCCATTATTCAAACATTGTTTCCAGACTTTTTAGGCCATTTTTCTAACACCTCCAATATTTCACTTTTCATATTATGATCAAAATATAGGTTATTTAAGACCAAAGTAATATTTAAGGTAATGTTATGAGGATGGTGGTTATAACCATGTTTTTAAAACAGTTTCTATATTTCATCTTAACATTTTAATGACTGGTTTTAACCAGTTTGAATTTCTTAGATAAAATAAATAATTGTGGATCTCTTATTATTCTAGGAATTTGCCTTTGCTTCTTTAACTTTTTAGCCTCCAAAATAGTCTAATATAGAAAACTTTTATTTTTCTTACTCTTTTAGATTAGAACTTGTTCTGTCTGACTTTCCCTAATCAAATCTTAAAAATATTCGTAACTGAATTATTAGCCAGTTTTTGGTAACTTGAAAAGTAACAGTGACTTCAGTAGCAAATCAAACTTGCCTCCGTTTCATTTCAAATTAAGTTATTAGTTTCAAGTTTCCTTTCATTTTTGTCCATTTGCTTTCTTTTGTGTGTTTTTTGAACTACAATTTTAGAACATTGCAGATAAATCTTTATTCATCTCAATCTATGATATATCAGAAATAAATTTTTAAGCCAAATCCACAACTCATCTAGATTTATAAAATTTTCATAGAAGTGTGCATATGTGTGTATGTGTATGTAATTCAAAATTCTGGACTCTTGAATTTATAATGATGGCTGGTGTTGTCCTTCTCATGGTCGCTATTATGCCTAAAAGAGCATTCAAATACCTTCTAAAAACTCTGAGAGGTATTAACTTAGAAGCTTAGACCCATTAATTTAAAATGCCTCATTGCTTAGAGCAGTAGGTGTTCCCTAGCCTGCAACTTCAGCAGTATCTGGAAACTTCCTAGAAATGAAATTTCATGGGCCCCACCCCAGAAGAGTTGGTTCCAAATGTCAGCGCTTTAACCAGCCATTCAGATGATTCTGATGTACAAAGTTTGATAATCACTCTATTGGATGAACATCTTCACTGCCGACAGAATATTTTTGAAAAAAAAAAAAAAAACGTAAGAAAACAGTACCAATTTGTGGCAATGGTTAAAGACTGTCTCAATGAGAACACATACCCACATGTATATGCACACACATACACACACACACAAAAGTCTTTATAATTACCAAGTAGAAAGTAAGAATCTTTTTAATGTTGACATATGTAGGGTCAATTAATTTCTCATTCAAGATTTGAACTTAATCTTTTTTTGCCTTTGACACTTTTATAGATTAAACTTGAATCAGAATCTCTAGACAGTAATTCCAAGAGCTTAGCCTAAAAGTAGCCTCCATCTAACTGGGATACCTGAGCAATACAAAGTGTCTCAGGTGAATTTCACAAAAAAGAAATTTCTACCCTCTCAAATTTCGACAGTTCTGTTTCAACAAAGCATCGTAAAAATGCAGAACACGGAGGTGAAACAATTGGAACTCATATCAGAATAGATCAGCGTGTTGCAGAGACTGAGAAAATGCTACAAGCTCCCAGCTGGGAAAACTTGTAATTGCAACCAGCCAGAACATTGATATAGAGATAGCAAAATTACTAACAAGGGAAAAAGAAAATTTAGGAGACAAATAGAGGAAGCGTTTTCCTATGTATGACAAGAACCCTAGTAAATATGACAAAGTGCTCGTCAAGAGCAGAATGTTGAACTGGCGTGAAGAAAATATAAAATTGATTACTACAATGACAAGCCACATAAAATGCCATAATAACAGCACAAGAACTCATTTCAAATAAAAGTGAAATAAAAACATTCTCCCAAATTAAGGGGGAAAATGTGAATAAAACTAAACTTCTTGCTTTGGGCATTTTGTAACCAGAAACTATTGTCAAAAGCAATCAAGACTAATGGTAACATTATCATAACAGAAGAATCATATGGCTCTAGGGATTTCTTCAATATATACATCTATAACCTCAACTCCTGTAACATCAGGAAAGCAGCAATCTAGGAGCTAATACCCCATTACAGTAAAATTCGAACAAAGCTGTACCATAAATTCATTTCTAAGCCAAGAACTATCTCTTCCTTGATTCAAGCATACCAAAATGCAGGGAGGCAGAAATATGCTTCAGTTATGTATTCAGGATTGCAACACTATACATATTGATATCAACTCAAAAATTTATCATTACAGCTGGTTATTATTAATGAAGTCTTATTCTAAAGTCTGGGAATTAAAGGGATCAGGAAGACTCTAGATCTCATTTGCAATGGTTATCCCCGAAAAGTTGTTCAGATGCAACTGAATGACAAGCACTTTATAAGTGATTGCTAAATAAATAAGTGTCTGGCGAGCACAAAGATTCATGTTGTCATGTAAACTGTCAGATTCTGTTGGACAAGAATTCCCATGTTAGAAGGTAACCATGGTACAGTTTATTAGAATTAGATATACAAATACCTTACACAGTTACTAACAATAGATGCATAGGCTGATGCTCACCTGTATCACGTGAGATTGTCCTGGTTATTGTAGGCGCTCCTGGATTTCAAAGTTCCCTATATTTTTCAAACCAATTATATTGGGCAGTAGCCAGGAAATTAATGACCAGAACTATATGGGATCTTGCCAGGTTTGTAGAGAGATGTCTCTGTAATTTAAAAGATGCTCCATGCTCTTTTCTCTTTTATACTGTTACTCATTTTTACATTCACCCACATTTCTCTCTTACATGTAATGCTTGGCTTTTGTTTTCTTGCATTCTGATTTGTTGAAGCTGTTTTGTCCACCTTCCACAAGCGTAAGAAAACACACTACGCTACAATGCATAGGCAAGAACAGCTTGTTGATGGGTACAAAAATAGAGTTAGATAGAAGAAATACAATCTACTATTTGGTAGCACAATAGGGCAAGTATAGTTATCAATCATTTATTGTATACTTCAAAATAACTAGAAGAGTAGATCTGGAATGTTCTAAAAATAAAGAAATGATAAATGTTGAAGGTCATGAATATACCAATTATCTGGATTTGATCATTACATTGTATGCATGTATCACCATATCCCATGTACACCATAAATATGTACAACTATTATCTATCCACAAAAATTAAAAATAAAAAAACTTGATATTTAACAAAGAAATGGGGTGAGTAAAAATGATCCCATTAGTGCTCCCTATATATCATTTTGTACCATTTTATTATTTTTACCATGCTCATGTGTTCACTATTTAAATATATTATGTTAGGCATTCAAAATTTCTCCTCAACCTCATGAATCCATATGATCTAAAAATCCCTGTGGCATAGAAAACTCAAATAACTTAAACCTTTCTTTTACAAAAGTCATAAGAGAAGAATAAAAGAAGCAAGTGCAAAATGAAATTCCTTATCAAAATTTTATTAAAACAAAATAGTTATATTTATAATACAATGCTCTGTGTGATTAAACGCATTTTTATTCCTTTCTGCTACTTTTGACTCTCCATCTCTAGTTCTAAAATGAATACTTTTCGGGATTTGTGGAAGACAATATGAATGTGACTCCCCACCCCCAGTGATCAATGCCTTTTGTTTTTTCTGGATTGTCATCCACTTTTATATGTCAGCATTTTTCCAAACACAGAGGAAGTAAGTTATCTATGAACAGCCAGGGATATAGCCTGTTCTCCCTCTCTCTTAAAATTTTATGTCTACAGAAGATCTCAGTTATTTTCTTCTTGACATTTTCATATATATAGTGACAGTGTTTTGGTTTATTTCTTTAGTTTCTTTTATGATACTTTATTGCAATGATATTTTCCTCCCTTTTCCATCCACATTAACTGTTTTGTGTTTTGTCAACTCCTGGGTCCCAAATGAAGACCCTACAAAGTAGTAAGGCAGGGGATCTGGAACAATTATGTCAAACATATCTCTGTTCACTTCAGAAAGTTTAAACTGTATAACTTTCAGTTGCCCATCCATAGACCAAATTGTGAGAATTAGAGATGCTTTGTTCTATACAGAGAAAAGAGAAAAATACATTATTTTATAATGTCTGTGGAATATAACAAAAAAACTGATTGTAGATTAAGTTCAATGATATTTCAATATATTAAAAAGTTATACTACCCATAGACATTATTGGCCATAATGCAATTATGTTACATATTAATATAAAGGGATAAACAAACAAAGGGAAATCTTTGAAAACATCTCGTCTAATCGCCTGGGTCAAGGAACAAATCAAACAGTAGCTAAAAATCATTTAGAAAATGAGAAAAGTAAGAATAGTAAATATAAAAATTCATAAAATGGGGACATTTATAACTGTATTGGGTGATATCTATAACTAATTTGCTTTCATGAACAATCCAAGCTAAAAGGATAAAGTAATCCGCTGCACAAAAAGCTAGAAAAATAAAATCAATCTAAAATGAATAAAATGAAAGAAATAATTAGGAGGTATTTAATAATTGCTGCATCAGAAGTCAATAAAATAGGATGTAGTACTCACGCATGACAATAGACAAACAGATTTATAGAACAACTCACCAAATGCAGAGACTCTAAAAGGGTGCAGATTTTTAAATACTAACTTATAGGAGCACAAATCCTTTCTTAAGGCCCAGCCATGTAGATAAATTTGAAGAAGTCCTGAACTTAGTATAGCCTGGATATATGGGAAAGGACAACTTATTTAGATGAAATGCACTTCAACCTCAGAGTAGACAACCCAAAATAAGACTTTAAGGCATCATCCATTCAAGAATGAACAATGTTCTGATCTATCAGCTTTATACTCTTGGGGAAATCAGCCCGATCCAAGAACATTCCTGAGGTCACCTCTGTAAAACCAGAACAACGATTACTTCTGACATATTTCCAGTAGAATGCCAACAAGCCCTACCAGAAAGCTATAGAGGTTTATCCCATTTATCCCACAAAATATGTAGCTTGTGTATTAAAAATACATTTCAAAAGATTTTTTGGCATACTCAAGAAAAGAGAGAAGATACAAATCAAGAGTAAAGAATTGGAAAATATGTCTAAAAACACAGAAAAATATATTGTTCAAACCATAATTTAAAAAAATTACAGAAAATATATTATATTGAAATCATGAAATCAAACTAGAAAAAGATACATGACAAAAACAATGAACACATGCTGCTTCACCCTCCCCCATCCACATCCCTACCCCCAAATTAGGAATTTACTCCAATGAAATAATTATGGGAATGTGTAAAAATAGATCAAAAGAACCACAGTGCCATATATAACTGGGAGAACATGCATATAAAATTTTACTCTCTCTCTCTATATATATATTTCATGAAGACAATGTACAAAGCAGGAGACTCAACACCATTGTTCTCCATGTAATGAAGAAAACTTCCTTGTCCTCGAAATGCCACAAAGACATCCTGCCAGGGCTGACTTCTTTCAGATTCTTTCAAGAAGCATGTGTGTTGAGTAGGGAACAAGCGTATATAGTGGGAAGTGATTTGTATTGATCAAAATAATCTGGAGTCTCTAAATATCTTTCTGCCAGCCTGGTGCATTGCCTCAAGTAAGTGGTAAGGAGTCAATACATTCCTTAGTACTTCTGTGAGGTTAAAGAGAGGTCTGTCTCTCAGGGCAAGTCATCCTGGTGCTCCAACCCTTAAGAAACCTGAACTTCAGGCCTAACTGAAGTAGATTTCTGCACATACTAAATGTCCAGTTTTTAGAGATACGTAATAAATGATGAATAATTTATGCAATAAAACCCTTTGTGGGTATAAATGTTACATTACACAGTATTTTATAAAGCAAACAGATGAGAAAAATACATAATCGTAATTACCACATAATTTTGAAAGTCAAGAGGCATCACCTCCTCTAAGTCTAAAGAAATAGTATTCTTGTTCCCCTTTATATGAATTGGATCTGTCAGCTCTAACTCCAGCCACCTTCCAAAGAGTGATTCCCAACTATGGTAATAATGTAGGAATGAGTCCCTGATTTGGTAATCGGGTCATATTTTAGATTAGTGGTTGTTTTTATCTATTTTACTTTTCAATTTATTACCAGAAAGCATGATAGAGATTATATGCTAATCTTTGTGATTTAATTTATACTATTATAATTTTTATTGTATCAATAAAGGCTGTGCATTTTGTACTATTTGATACTACGTACTTGGTACGTAGCATGATACATCATGATGTGTATCATTCATCTGACCAGACAGATTTTTGAGGAAGAAGTTCTGCAATTTTAATGTTTCCCCATTTGCTTTAACCACTAATAAAAACTTTCCAGAATTTTGTGAGTTTTCTGAAAAAAGTTGTCTTAAATATATAAACTAAAGTGAATGAGGGCTTTTTGATATAGTATTTAATGCATTATCAACCCGGTTAATTAATACAAAATTACATTAAGCACCTACTAAATGTAAGGTTCTCGTGTTTGGTACTATGAGCGATACAGTGCGATCTTTATCCTCAAGGAGTTTAGAGCCTAGTAGGATTGAGGAGAGGTACAAATATATTTATAATACAGAGCAGAGTGTGCTAAGTATTTTGAGAGCTTTACAAATTGCAATTACAACATACAGTGTGCCCTTTGCCAATTACTTCCAGCTGGGGAGATTAGGGACAACTTTAAGGAAAAAGGAGTACTGAGGCTTGAAAGCCGAGCATGCTTTGAGCAAGTGAAAATAAGAGCAAAGTACTATATTCTGGGGCAGAAGAAAGCCCCCAGGTCAAGAAAGTCTCAAGTGTTCAAGTTCAGGAGCAGAAATTATTTTATGAGATCAAAGAATAGGAGGTAGAAGGATTTCTAGCACTGTTGAAAATGTAAATTGAGACATGATTTAAAGGAAGCTACCTCATATTCAGTCTTGCAAAATTGTTTCGGAGAACACTTAGTATCTCCCTCTTTTCTATTACTTGAAGTGACTTGCATTTTGGAGAAACGTTTCCAAGAACAGGTTTCATTGGTATCTTTAGGGTTGCACTGTCTTATTTATCTACTGAGGAATACATCCTGACTAAGGAACACTAAAACAGGATTCTCAACTACATACTAAAGACTTCTGATTACAATATTACCACCCAGCAGCTAATTTTAAATTCCTTGATACTTACCAACTTTTTTCAGACTAGCTCTGATAAAAGTTTTTCCAGGGTGGACTTCAGAACTTGACGTCACCCAATATTTATTTACTAATTCCTTTTCTGAAAACAAACTTGCAGAGATGAAATACTAATTCGATCGTTGCCCCATTACCATCCGCTGAGGTGTTTCTCACTATTTTGTTAATATGGCAGAACACAGAGCAAGGAACTTCTTCTAGGCTTTCAGAGTCATAGAGACCAGGATTTCCAACTTAGTAACTCTTCAGTAATTCTTCTGATCCAACTGAATTTTACTCTATTTTCTCTTAGAAGTATTGGAAATGCTTCAGGTCTCAGTACCTCATCAACTGTCCTCCTAACCCCATAAAATAATGAAAAGTAAAACAGCTTTTCGTGGGCCTTCATTGTAATTGATTCTCCAGGGTATCTTTGCACTGCTCCATTAAAATGGTGTTGTTGTTATGATGATATTTCTCAGCAGGGGTGTTCTAAATAACTGATTAATATGCAAAGCAATAAAAATGTAACTTTTGCAGTTAAATTGGCCAATGCCTAGGATCTCCAGGCTGCTGAAACAAAACAAAACAAAATAAAATGTTCAAGTCATTCTTTCTACAGAGGTATCTAAAATGCTAACAAGCCAGATAGCTAAAATATATTCACAGCATTGTATGGTATAATCAATACATTTATCACTTTTGCATTCTTTGTACCACTTTTTTTTTGTGGTACACCAATGTGTTTTAGAATTTAAGGCAAATCCCTGAAAGTTTTGTTACTTCTCTAATGTGAAGATTCAAACATTTATATAATGAATCTTACTTGATTTAATAATTTTATTTATAGAACCATTTTTTTATCTTGCTAGGCATATTAAGTATTATTACAGTCTGTTTTCAAATTTCTTAAGGTCCTATTTAGACTTAAAAAAGAAGAGAAAAATAGAAACCAGATGGTTTTGTTATTGTCCCGCCTCACAAAACACAATCAAACAAAACTATTGAGACACGCAGAATTAAAGAAAAAAGCGCACAATATCAACCTTCCCAACCCATATGTTCCAGATACCCTAGTTTTGCCAGAGGTTTGAACAATATAGTAAACCCTGAGAAAATGCTTTCAGGAGGAAAGCCAACAAGATTCTCCCTCCCCACCACCCCCTCCACTGGGGCCATGGCACATGCACACAAGCTCTTTCATGAATTCTTCACATATGTTTTCTGGTTTGCTCAGTGAACAAGCACCAAATCACCGGAGATTTTATGCCCAGTGACTTCTCACTGGGAAGATTCTAATTTGGCAATGATTCTAGGGTCCTCCTGGTGAGAAAGCTGCTTCTGGCAGGAGCTCCGTCTCTGATGGAGGGAGGTGTTTCCGTCCATGGCTCTGTTCTCTTTAAACCAGACCTGAGATCACATCTGTTGTTAGGGCCCCAAGCCTAAGGGACCTCTGAGTGAAGAATCACCACAGAGAACTTTATTTTCTCTCCCCTATGTCAGAAGGAATGCTACTCCTCATTGCCTAATGACCCTGACGATTTTTTTTCTAGCATGAAATTTTACCTGAGATGTATAAAATGACATTGTGTGTAGAAGAAAGCAGTGTAAATTAGACTGTGGCACTTCATGCCACGTAGAAGTGACAAAAAGGTATAAAGGCATGCTTTTCCTGAGGTAACGTGACCACAAAATTACCAATTAGATGAGGTGTTTAAGAAATAAAGACAATATTGACAAAAGGAAAATTAAGCATGAATAAAAATTATTGCTCTGCCTGTGGGGGAAAATTTGTTGTATTTGTGAAGAAGTATTTTAATCATAAAATATTCTTGAACAAACTATGAGATATAGAACGTGTGAGGTTGTTTCTTCTGAGTGCTGCCAATCCCTCTGATATTGACCCCTACAAAATCACCCTCTACACCTATATGTGTTGAACACTCAATAGCAATTTCTGCCTTATTTGAAGGAAAATATTTAAAAAGTAACATGTTTTTATAAGTCAAATCAACCTATAATTTTTAGGTATGTTCTAAAAGGGAAAATGAAAAAGAAGAGGTCCCTTTCTTTGCAAACTATGAGGACAAGTATCTCCAGCAGCTGGTAATGGACAGCATTTCTAATCAAGTCAATCCAAATATTGCCAATTCTCCATTCATAGTGTTATGTGAGATAAGTAAGTATTCCTTCCATTTTGCTCCATTAAAAACACTTTGAATTTCTACAACAGCAGGTCCTGAAGCTAAGCTTTTCCATGGAGACCTGTCCATGAATTAATAACCACTTGAAACATACTCTTTTCAAAGAAGGAGACAATAATTTTATGTCCTCTCTTTGTATGCTTTATTTAAATAGTTTTGTATGTGTGTGAAAGAGAGATAGAAATATTTCTGAGAGAAATGGCAGACAAAGAATCATCTGCGTAGTATGTGTGTGCTGCCTGTGGCTATTTTACAAGGAAATCTACCAGCTCTCAATAATGTGAAAATCTTCTTGAGAGGCGCCGTGGCACAGCAAGTCACTGAACCAGAGAAATTCAATTTGCCTAGTGTAAAATATGTTTTGTCTCTCTCAGAAAGCTCTAATTCAATCCAAAATTACTTTCTAGAAGCAGTCATTCTGGCCCAGGAAGGGTGTCCAGGGTCTGGAATAGGACAGAGTACACTGGGCTAAAACTGTCAAAAAGCATTCAATGTTGCTTCTCAATCCTTAGATGGGAACCACAGGCCAACCTGGAGGTCACCCACCTCTTTGTGTTTGAAATCCATGTATATTTGCGATTGAATAACCTTTAGGTAACTTTTATCTTTGATATACATTTACTTTAATAATGCCAAGAAAGAAACGGGAAACAAAGAATAGATGGTTAGATTTACGTTGGGATGTTCAAGGATATATATTTCTGCTTGAATTCTGTGAATCATAAATTATTTGCAGGTAGCTTTGAACATGCCTAGAGAGTTTTTAAATACCATCCTAATACATATCTTTGCAGTTAATCATTGGGCATATAAACTAATGGTTCATATAAACTAACTCAAGACTTAACTTTTCCTCTAAATTTAGTAGTTAAATTTATATTATCAAAACTTGGGATATTTTGTTAAACATCATTTTTTACCTCTGCTTTATCTAGAAATCATGACACTAACTTGCCTATAATACTATCATTAATTTAATCATGTTTTCTATTATATGAATTATGGGATCTTCATAATAATTTTTTAATCATCATTATTAAATAAATATCTGTCATACTCCCTGATAAAATAAAGTCAGTTTAATGTGATCATTGGGTTCTATATCCAAATCTATAAGTGATAAGGATCTTAAAGTTATTTAAGGAGTACATAAGAATATAAAGATAGGGATTTGGCAAGTAACTTTAGCACTTTGGCATAATTTTTTTGTTTGTTTCTTAAACTAAGATGGCTTTCAGATTTCAATATTTATATCCAAATGTAAGAAATAGTTAAATAAATTACTTTTAAGTGTTTACTAATCAAAGGCAACAAGACTATAGTTTTTTTATGGTGCTTCATAAACTGAAGTGTGCAAAAGAATCCCCTGGAAACACATACAATTATATGTATATCAATTTAAAAAATAAATAAATCATTAAATTTTAAAAAGTGAAAAAAAAAAATAAAAGAGTCCCCTGTGTATCTTGTTTAAAAAATATACCTATGTAAGAGATACCCTCGAAGGTTCTAGTTCACAGGGTGGAAGCCAACTATGACACCATCATTTTAACAAGCTATCCAGTAATTATGATGGAGATGATTATTTTAGTACAAGTGGAAGGGAACAAAACCCTGCCATACAAATATCTTCTAAAACACATTTGAGAACTAATTTTTAGGCCTGAAATATATGTGCTATGATAATATTTTAATTATTTTGATATCTTTTAAATTGATTTGAAATATTTTATAATTTACTTTGGGAGAAGTAAAAATAGTCAGCTAAGAAGAAGGCTATAGCTTTAAAAAAATCTCTGTATCTGTAAAACATAGGATTTATTTTTTCAACAGTGGTGAATTCATTTGCCTTCCTTGTGGGAAACTTTGGATTGTAGTACTCCAGAATATTTACAGAGACTTGATTGCATGATTCATTGCTCTACAACCCAAATCTCAAAGTAATCAATAATTTTGATCCATCAATGGTATGAAATACATTTCAGCAATCAGAGGGAAATTTATGATCATACTCTCAAATTTGTGCAGCTCGACACTGGAAAGTGTTCCAGCATTTTTTTTTTTAGCATAAATTGGCATCCTTTCTTTTGCTCAGCTAACAGCTGTGAGATGAGTCTATATATCTAACAAAAACATTTTTTAAATTTCTGAATTTTGATTTCTAATATGGAAAATATCAATAGGTAAAACCCACATAAACAAAAACTCTTTAGGAGCCTCAATAATTTTTAACAGCGTAAAGCAGTCCTGAGACTGAAGTGTTTGGGAACTGCTGCAACAGAAACATAAATTAGATTCTTAGAACCCAGACTGCAAATTTGAATCCAATCAAAAGCCTGTCAGAAAAGAATTGTGATTAAAAGGAGTGTGGTGTGATTGGAAATGCCTTCAGAAAACAAAGAAGGAAAAGCATCTTGAGCTAGAAACCAAAGTTAGCTAATACAAAAGGACTAGGAAAAGCAAAAGTTTGTTAAGGGGAAAAAAACCAAAAAACCAAAACAAAACAAAGCAAAAAAACTCCACAGTAAGACTTTCAAGCTATTGGGACTGTAATTTCTGCCTTCATCTTCTCATGCACAGAATTTGATCACTTACGCAACTATTCAACAAATAGTGACTGGCAATGAAATGTTTAAACAAGTGAGTATATTTAATTCATGATAAAAACGAGCAAACTATATGAGTTTTAACTTACAACAAATTATCCTCCTTTATCTCATGGTCTTAACTGCTATATAACTCTTTATTGGAAGAGGAGTCTACCGCTGCTGTTCCACTTCCTTCCCATCTCTTGTCCCATTACGGTCTAGCTTCTAC
>NW_012146745.1:248502-251624 GCF_000956105.1 Propithecus coquereli
AACGTATTGTCTAGGTAGGCTGTGGTCATGTTAATCAACCTGTGCGGGATGCTCATTCTCTGTGAGTATTCTGCCCGTGTGCTTCCTAAAGTTCTACTAGAGCCAGTCTGAGATGTCATGTTGTGTACACTTTTTTTAACTGTAGGAGACCAGAATATGCCACTTTAGCATAAAGACTATTTTGAGCTGAAGGCATTTGAGATTTCACAGATGCAGAAAAAAGCCTTCCTGGAGCTTCCCTTATCTGATTAAAAGCATAAACTTCTGAGAAATGAGGACTGCCATAAATTCCCCTCTCCCAGAGAAGTTTTACGGTCATGAAGAAGAAGATGAAAAGTAAGCCCTGAGATGGACTTGCACAAACAAACCTTACTCCCTTAGTTTTCTCTGTATACTTACCTTCCCACAGTTTGCCACCCTTGAGAGCCGAAACTCTTTTCTTTGTGTTGTCATGTCTCTACACATTTACTGTTCTTTTGTTAAGATGTTATATTAGTCCAAGTTCCAACTGCCCCTTTGAGTTACTTATCACTGAATTTCTTACATGTGTATGCACCAAAAGTGTTATAAACTCTGTTTCTTTTTCTATTGCGAGTCTGTCTTTTGGCAGTCTAATTACCAGGGCTCCAGCCACAGAACCTGGGAGGGTAAAAGAAAAAGACATCTTTTCCTCTCCTTCACAATCTATTTCTAAAGGCTGGATTAACAATGGTGAACAGATATAACTTGGCTTTAAGGTTCTACGGTAGCAATAGGATTGGGGACTGGAGATTTCTGTGATGTGCCTAATAAGTCACACTGAAGCTCACGTTAGCAAATTTCTCTTCTGTCTTTATCACTTAACTTACCTGTAGTCCTAGAAAAACACCCAAATTAAAATAACAGTCAAATTTTAACTTACGAAGAAGAGACTTGCAAAGAAATTAAGTGAAATAGAGGTAACCAACTTGTAGTTTTAAAAAATAATTACTACTGTAAATAAAATAAAAATAGGTAAATGCTCTTGGTGGTTTTGTGTGTGTGTGTGTTTTGCTTTGGTTTGTTTTTTTTTTTGTTTTTTGTTCTTTTGGGGTTATTTTGGACAGAAAAGTAGCAACCATAAAACATTTCACTAGAAGGAAGGTATAAAGGAAAAAGATTAGTTTTGGAATATCACTTTTAAATTATCTAAAACATGAAGCTGATCAAGTTCAAAAAAGGTATTCATCTCAATTCATGTTTATAATAGATTATTTAAAAGAAGTGCTGACAGCACAAAGAGAAACTGAAAATTTACCTAGTCATATGAATGTTTTGCTTTCTTAATTCCATGTGCTTTAAATGTGATTTCAACTATTTAGCTATTTGATTTTTTCATGCATGGTCATATAGCTAAATAAATAACTGAATATTTAAAAAACATTCAACAGAAATTGGCTATTCTAATAGCCTTTTCTGGACTTGTCATATGCCACTTGCTTCCTTGCTTCCTCCGGCCTTCTTAGTAAAGAGGTGTAACTTTGTAGATGAACCTTTGGAGCACTGGGCCTTGCTTTGAGACTGAGAAAATCACGTGCAATTTTGGAGCTTCTTTGTTTTCTCATTTGTAAAATGAAGGATTTATATTGCTTTCTAACATTCAACCTAGCCTTTAAAATACGTACTAAATATGAAAACAGTGGTGGAGAAATATTTGAACTCTAGTCAGCATAGATAAGCAACTATTTAACATTTGGAAAAAAATATTTTCCATATAGCATTAATGTGTCATTCTACTTCTTCCAAATGAATTTACTCACCAATTTTTCATCACTGTGTCCTTTTTGTATTTACTTTTTCTTTCTGGGGTGAAAAGAAAGAAAAGAGAAAGGAAAATGAGAAGAAGGAAAAAATAAAGTATAGGTGGGGTGATGGAAAGAGTAAGAAGAGGGAAAAAATGAAGGCAATTTTTTTATTTTTAGTATTTTTAAATAATCTGTATCTTAAAAGGATGATAATGTATTGCTGTTCAATTTCAACTGGAATATAAGCCCAGCATTAGAAAGAAAGTCCTTGAATTGAGAAACCAAACAGCAACAAAATTTAATATGGACCTAAAAAGGTCATTGCAAAAAATATACAAAATTATCCAATTTTAAGGTAGCTTTGGTTTCTGGAGAAAGTTTCTATAGTGGACTTTAGAAATAGGTAAACTTATTTGAAACTATTTTTATCCTTTTCACCTTGCTGAAACTCTAGTTTGGATAAAAAAAATTGTTTTTAATCAAATTGATTAAAATCAATCCTTTTGATTTTAAACAATAATACAAAGAGAAACTCAGAGAGTTGTCAGTGTTTATTCTCACATGATCCCTCTTTCTTATACATATATGATTATAATCACCATGGTAATTATCAACTTGAAATATAGTTCTCTGTCTTTCTCATTATGTGATAAGTTTATGAAAATAAAAGCTATGTTTTAATCCAGTACTTGGGCTAGTAAACAGAAATTGTTTTTAATAATTATTGGATAAATGAATTACTAATAGTAGATTAATAACCACTTTGATATACCAATACATTATGATAGAATTCAGTTTATATTATTAGGAAAGTAAGATTACCAACGTTATTTGTTTGACAATATGCCATCTCTGTTTGAATTGATTTTATGCCTCTACTCACTTGCTGGTAAAAGTAAAAATATATTTGAGGTTTTACACATTTTGTTAGGGTAATTTTTAAAGTGAAATTATGTATATTCAATTCTGACTAACCATTTTTAAGAACTTTTTAGTATTTTTAGAGTTTTTGAAAGTGCACTAAAGCATATATAATCCATGGTACAGTGATTGGCATCTCAAAAATATTGTGAATAAATGAATAAATCATCAAATAAACACTTTACCATATTTCCACGTGAGAAAAATTTTTAAAAAATGTTGTTACTTGCTATTTAAAATGTAATCCAATGTAAAGTCATCAAAGAAGAGATGTTTTAAAAATATTTCTTTCACTATAGCTGGAACTGTTGGCATTTACCTATTTTACCCTTTACCTTTTCAGAGCACATACTTTAAATTTGGAATTCTCTATTCATAAAGGATATTGGTCTGTAGTTTTCTTTTTTTGTTGCATCCTTTCCTGGTTTTGGTATCAGG
>NW_012146745.1:252054-272359 GCF_000956105.1 Propithecus coquereli
GAAGAACCAACTTTTTATTTTATTAATCTTCTGTATAGTTTTTTTGTTATTGATTTCATTTAGTTCTGCTCTGATGTTTGTTTTTTTTTTTTTCTTCTGCTGGGTTTGGGGTTGGTTTGCTCATCCTTTTCCAGTTCTTTGAGATGATTCATTAGATTGTTGATTTGTAATCGTTCTGTCTTTTGCACATAGGCATGTATGTATATAAATTTTCTCTCAGGACTGCTTTAGCTGTGTCCCACAAGTATCTGCTGTCTTCAGGAAACACATCTAATCCACGAGGATGCATTCAGACACAAAGTGAAGGGATGGTAAACAATGTTTGAGGCAAACAGAAGCCAAAAGAAATCTGGTGTGGCGGTTCTGATTTTAGATAACTTAGTCTTCAAATCAACAAAGGTAATGAAAGAGAAAGATGGTCACTATGTAATGGTGAAAAGTACAATTCAACAAGAAGACATAACAATTCTAAATATTTATGCACCTAACTCAGGTATACCCAGATTCATAAAGTGAATCCTATTTGATCTAAAGAAAAATGATAAACAGCAACACCATAATAGCCAGGAACTTCAGCACCCCTCTGACAAAACAGGACAGATCCCCCAAACAGAAAATAAACAAAGAAACAATGGACTTAAACAGAACTCTAGAACAAATGGGCCTGACTGACATTTCCAGAACATTCTGCCCCAAAACCACTGAATATACATTTTTCTCATCAGCTCATGGGACATTCTCTAAGGTTGACCATATCCTAGGCCACGAAGCATGTTTCAACAAATTTAAAAAAATAGACATTATACCATGCATCGTCTCAGATCACAGTGGAATAAAATTAGAAATCAACTCCAATAGAAACTCTCATCTCTACACAAAGTCATGGAAACTAAACAACCTTCTGCTGAACAATTATTGCATTAAGGAGGAAATTAAGATGGAAATCAAAAGATTCTTTGAACTAAATATTCTTAATTGTATTGTTTCATAACAGCTGTGAAGCAGAGAGTGTTATTTTGCTAAAAGTGATGTGACTTGCACAAGGTCACAAAGGCATTAAGAAGTGAGGAAGGACTTTTGCTTTCATAAACAGAAAAAATGGACTGAATTTACCCTCCTGTGCCCCCTTCCCCAAAAAACAAACCAACAAAAACGCTAAAGAGCTACAAAAGACGTCCTTGAGTATCCAATAGTGTCCTGATGAATGCATTTGTATGAAGAAACTATCCAAGGCTAGGGAAAGAAGCATCAAAGGTGATGGGGGGAACTATACCTAATGCTATTTCCAGCCAGAGTGGAATACTCAAATTCAAGGTAAATTACTCGGAAGCATCTTGCATCAGTTGGGAGAATAAATGCTGCTTTGATTTCATTAAACAAATCTTAAAAACAAGACCCAAGAGTATCAATTATTTCCATGTAAAAATTGTTTCCTTTAAGGAAGCTCAAGAATTTTTATAGAAATAAAAGATATCCAGGGTCCAGCAAAGTAAAATTAATAATGCCTCATTATCAGTAAAATAATGATCAGGTATGTGAAGAAGAAGGAAAATATGACCTATTATAGGGAGAAAAATAAATTGATTATAATGAATCCAGAATAAGCATAGATGTTAGCATTAGAAAACAAGAACATAAAAACAGTTATTATAACTGTATTACATATGTTTACATATATACATATCAGGATAAACTATCCAGTATGAAAATCAGATGAGAAGAAAGAATGAAAAAGTGTACAGAGGACAAGTGAATTGTCTAAGTACGTATAACTGGAATCTCCAACAGATAAGAAAGACAAAAAAGAAAAATATGTGAAGAATTAATGATCAAAATTTGCCAAATTTGCTGAAGATAACTTTACAGATCTATATGATATATGTATACCATGGAATACTACTCAACTACAAAAAAACAATGGTGAACTAGCACCTCTTGCATTATCCTGGATAGAACTTGAGCCCATCCTTTGAAGGGAAGTATTGCAAGAATGGAAAAACAAGCGCCACGTGTACTTGCCATCAAATTGGTACTAACTGGTTAACACTAAGGTGCTCACATGGAAGTAATATTCATCGGGTGCTGGTCAGGTGGGAGGGGGCTAGAGGGGCGGGTAAACTCACAACTAATGGGTGTGGAGTGCATTGTATTGGGGAAGGGAAAGCTTGTAGCTCTGGCTTGGGTTAGGCAAAGGCACTGTATGTAACCAAAATGTTTGTACCCCCATAATACTCAGAAATTAAAAAAAAAAAAGAACTCAGTAATAGACCCACACAAATATCCTGAACTGATTCTTGACAAATGTGCAGAAGCAATTCAATGGAGGAAGAATAGCCTTTATTATTTTTTTTTATTTCCCAGATGGGTTCTCACTCTGTCACCCAGGCTGGAATGCAGTGGCACAATCATAGCTTACCGCAGCCTTGAACTCCTACGATCAAGTGATCCTCCTGCCTTGGCATCCCAAAGTATTGGAATTATAGGCATGAGCCATCATGTCCAGCAAGAATAGCCTTTTAAACAAATAATGCTGTAGCAATTTGGCTTTCATAAGCCAAAAATAAATTTAGACTTAAACCTCAAACTTCATAGAAAAATTAACTAAGAATATATCATGGACTTAAATTAAAATGTAACACTAGAGAAGGTTTGGAAGAAACATGAAGAATATTTTGAGACCTACATCTACATGAACAGTGTTCATATCTAACACCTTAATTACTGTTCATAAAAGGAAAATTGGTAATTTGCACCTCATCAAAATTTAAAAAATTGTTCTGTGAGGCATCCTATAAAGGAGATGAAAAGATAAGTTGTAGAGTAGAAGAAAATATATATATATGCACACATACACATATTTATACACAATGAAAGACTTATTTGCTTATATAAAGATCTGTCAAAAACACAACAGTAAAAAGAAAAAAATTTTAGTTAGAAAACGGGCAAAAGATATTAACAGACATTTCACCACAAGCACATGAATAGATATCATTAGCTATCAGGGAAATACAAATTAAGACAAAAAATGAGTTTTCTTTACCTACCAGTATGCTTAACATAAAAAATAATGATGACATCAAATACTGGTGAGAATGCAGAGTAAATGGATCACTTATACATTGCTGGTAGAATGAAAATGCTACAGTCACTTTGGGAAACAGCATGGCAGTTTCTCAAAAAACTAATTATGTGCTTCCAATACAATATAGCAATTACACTTTGGCATTCACTTTGAGAAATGAAAATTTCTCATACAAAATCTTTGCATGAATGTGTGTAGCAGCTTTGTTCATAATAGTTAAAAATTGACAACGATCTAAATGTCCTTTAATGGATGAATAGCTAAAAAACTGTGATACATCTATCACATGAAATATTTCTCAGCAATAAAAAGGAACAAAGAATTGATGAATGTAACAACTTAAATGGACCTCAAGTACTATCCTTAGTGAAAATAGCCAATCTCAAAAGGTTGTATATTTTATAATCCCATTTATATAAATACTATTGAAGTGACAAAATTATTAAAGTAGAGAATAGATTGAGTGTGTGCCCCATGTTATTGTGTAGTGGAAAGAAGGGAGGGGGGAGGAGGGGACGAGCATATGCACAAACAATGAGTGCGATGCGCACCTCCCAAGGGAATGGACACGCTTGAAGCTCGGACTTGGGGGGGCGAGAGGGGGCAAGGGCATAATACGTAACTTAAACATCTGTACCCCCATAATATGCTGAAATAAAAAAAAAGAAAAAATAATACTCAATTTATAAGAAGGCAGAAGAGAAAAACAGGAACACAATCCTGTGGTATAAACAAAAAACAAATAGCAAAGTGGTACATTCAAAGAAACACAGATTAATGATCACATTAAAAATAAGTGGTCAAGGCCGGGCGCGGTGGCTCACGCCTGTAATCCTTGCACTCTGGGAGGCCGAGGCGGGCGGATTGTTTGAGCTCAGGAGTTCGAAACCAGCCTGAGCAAGAGCGAGACCCCGTCTCTACTAAAAATAGAAAGAAATTAATTGGACAACTAAAAATATATAGAAAAAATTAGCCGGGCATGGTGGCGCATGCCTGTAGTCCCAGCTACTTGGGAGGCTGAGGCAGGAGGATCGCTTGAGCCCAGGAGTTTGAGGTTGCTGTGAGCTAGGCTGGCGCCACAACACTCACTCTAGCCAGGGCAACAGAGTGAGATTCTGTCTCAAAAAAAATAAAAAATAAAAATAAGTGGTCAAAACACTTCAATTAAAAGGTAGAATGTGTCAGAATGGATAAAAGATAAATGCTTAAGTATATGCTGGTTGCTTTATTTATTTTTATTTTTAAATTTTTATTTTTTATTTAAGAGTATTGCGAGGGTACAAATGCTTTGGTTACTCAAATTGCCTTTGCACAGCCTGACAAGTGTGCCTATCCCCCAGACAGTGTGCACCGCATCCCGTAAGTGTGGATTTACCCATCCTCTCCTCCCCCCTCCCACCTGCCTGACAAGGGATGAATGTTACTTCCCATAATGGCACATTAGTGTTGATCAATTAGTAGTAATTTAATGGTGAGTATCTGTGGTGTTTGTTTTTCCATTCTTGTGATACTTCACTTAGAAGAATAGGCTCCAGCTCCATCCAGGATAATACAACAGGCAGTTCATCATTTTTTTCTATGGCTGAGTAGTATTCCATGGTATACATTTATGACATTTTATTAATCCACTCATGTATTGATGGGAACTTGGGTTGTTTCCACATCTTTGCAATTGTGAATTGCGCTATTATAAACATTGGAGTGCAGATGTCTTTTTTAAAGAATGTCTTTTTTTCCTTTGGGTAGATACTCAGTAGTGTAATTGAAATCCACTTTAAATACATAAGGACACAAATAAGTTAAAAATAAAATGATATATATTGCTAATTAAAAGAAAGTTGGAAAAGGTATATTAATATCATATAAAGCAGATTTCATCTAAATAATACTACCATGGATATAGAAGGTCATGTCATAATGATAAAAGTATCAATTCGTCAAAGGGCACACAATCTAAAATATTTATGCATGTAATAATAGGATTTCAAAATACATGAAATGTAAACTGATAGAACTTCAAGGAGTAATAGACAAATCTATAATTACAGCTCAATAATTCAAAATGCCAAAATTCATCAATTGATAGAACACATAGACAAAAAGTCAATAAGGATATAGAAGACTTGAGTAACACTATCAACCAACATGACCTAATTGACATTTATGAAACACTCCACACGACAAAGGCAGAATATACATTCTCTCAAGTCATATGACACATTAACAAATATAGTACATATTCTGGTCCATAAAACAAATATCAAGAAACTTAAAAGGATTGAAGTCCTACAAAATAAGTTTTATGACAAAATGGACTTAAATCATTGATCAATAACAATTTCTCGAAAATCCTTTAATGTTTGAATGTTAGATAACACACATCTAAAAAACACATGGGTCAAAAAATAACTAAAACTGTATTAGAAACTATTTTTTAACTAAAAGAAAATTAAAACACAGCATATCAAATTTTTGGAATGCCACTAAGATATACTTAGGGGGAATTTTATATCAATAAATAACTTTATTAGAAATGAACTCAGCTTCTATATTTAAAAAAAACAGCAAAAGGCAGAAAAAATTTAATAAAAATGATTGAAAGGAGGAAATAATATCAGAGTTAGTGTAAATGGTCTAGAAAAGGGAGAAATTACAGAGAAAATCAGTGAACTCAAAGGTGGTTGTTTGAGAAAATCAATAGATTTCTAAACCTCTAGCTCAGAAATTGGATATATTATTGCCTGTGGGCAAAATTTGGCATTGGCCTGTTTTCATATGGCCTGCGTGTTCTGAATGTGTATGTGCGTATATGTGTATGTATGTGCACACACACAGTTATGTATTTTAAAGGGCTGTTAAAAATATAAAAACAAGAAACAAAGAGGGATAAACAGTAGAGATCTGATGTAGACCACAGCCTGAAATATTTGCTGTCTTATTTTCACAAAAAAATTTTTGTCAACTCATGCTCTAGTCAGACTCATCAGGAAAAATTAAGAAAGAACAAGTGTTAACAAAACCTGGAATGGGAAGGCCGATATCACTATACAGACACAAATATTATTTAAAAAAGGATAATAAGAAAATATGAACAACTTTATGCTAATAAATTTTACAATTTAGGTAAAATGGATAAATTGTTTGAAATAAACTACCAAAGGTCACTCAGTAAAACATAAAAATTATGAATAATACTATGTATTTTAAAGAAATCAAATTTATAGTTAAAAACCATCCCCTGAATATAACAATGGTCTCAAATAGATTCAGCAGTAAGTTCTAACAAATAATTAAGAAAAAAATAACACCAATTCTGCCCAAACTCTCTTAGGAAGTTAAAGAATTATAGGAAGCCATTATGTTGATGTTAAAATCATACAAAGACATTATAAAAAAACAATATAAACTAATATTGCCTCATGAAATTAGATGCAAAAATCCTGAACAAATGTTACCACCTCAAATCCAACAATATATGACAAGGGTAAAGCATCATGATCTAGTGAAGTTTATCCTAGGATTTTAAGATATATTTAACATTAAAAAGTAACATAATTAAAAATATTACTAGAGTAAAAGTATACATAAAAACATATAACCAGCTCAATAGACCCACAGAAAGCAATTGATAAAATCCAATGATTACTCCTGATAAAACTCTCAGCAAACTAGGAATAGAAAAAAAGTTTGTCAATCTCACAAAGGTATCTACCAAAAACTACAGCTAATGCCCAAATGTTGAATATTAAATATGTTTACCCTAAAATCACGTATAAGGTATGGGTACCGAATCTCATCATTATATTTAACATTGTCCTAGTGGTTCTAGACAGTGCCAAACAAACAAACAGAAAACAAGAAAAACAAATAAAATGCGTGCAGATAGGAAAGCAAAAAGTGAAATTTTCTTTATGTACAGATGATATAATCATCTGTACAGAATATCTGTTAGAGTCTACAAAGGGTCTACCAGAAATAATGAGTTTAGCAATGCTGCAGAATATAAAATCAGTGTAATTTTTAAATTTTTATATACTAGTAAAGAATAATCAGATGTAAAAATGTCAATCAGATATTAATAAGATAATCAATACAATTTTTAGTGGCAACAAGAGCATGAAATACTTCGAGGTAGATCTGACAAAAGATATACAAGACCTCTTCACAGACGATGACACTAAATTACTGAAAGAAATTAAAGAACTAAATAAATGGAGTCCCTGATTTGTTGGACTTAAGACTCAATAGGTTAAGATAATTATTCTCCCATAATTGATCTATAGATATTGCTATACATACTCTTAGTCAAAATCCCAGAAGTATTTTTTAAAGAAATTTACAGGTGACATGTATATTGAAATGCAAAAGACCCAGAAAACCCCCCAAAAATTTTTTTAAAAAATCAAAATGAGAGGACTAATAATATATGACTTTAAGACTTATTATAAAGGTATATCATAGGGCTTTATTTATTACACAATTTATTCTAAAGTAATATATTGTCATAAAGGTAGTGGGTTTATTTCTGGAGTCTCCATTCCAGTACAATAATATGATTTGACCACCTTTGGCATACGTGGACAATTGTCAGAATGTGACTTTCAATGAAGTTGCAAAGGTAATTTAGTGGAGAGTGGTTATCATTTTTCTCAAATTGTGCTGGAAAAATGGAATACCTGTATGCAAATGATCAACTTTTATCCCTTCTGATACCATATACAAACATTTACTCAAAATAAAATCAAAATCTAGATGTGAAGCTAAATCTACACAACTCCAGACAAAGTCTGGATTAGGCAAAGCCTTCTTAGATATGATTCTAAAACCAGGATCCATTAAAAAAAGATGAATTGTAATTTATCAAAGTTAAAAACTCTTTGAAAGACACTGTTAAATTAAAAGTAGAGGCACACAGCGGGAAAAAAGTACTTGCTAAATATATCTGATAATAGATCTAGAACATGCAAAGTAATGTAAAACTTAATATAATTAACAAACTACAACAGTTTGAATATGTCCCCCAAAAGCATGTGTTGGAGACTTATTCCCAATGCAAACAGTGTTGGGAGGTAGGGTCTAATGGAATGTATGGTCATGAGGGCTCCGCCCTCATTAATGGATTAATGTTGATTATATTACAAAAGGGCTTCAAGCTTCAACTTCCATTTTTTGCACTCTCTCAGCCATGCTATGCTTTCCACCATGTTATGATGCAGCAAGGAGACTCTTGTTAGATATGACCCCTTGATCTTGGACTTCTCAGCCTCCAGAATAATGAGCGAAATACATTTCTGTTCATTCTAAATTAACCAGTCTGTATTTTTCTGTTATAGCAACATAAAATGGAGTAATACATAACCTAATAAAAAAGGACAAAAGAATAGAATAGACACTTTACCAAAAAAAGATGTATGAATGGAACCTAAACACATGAAAAGACGTTCAACTTCAATAGACTCCAGGAAAATGCACATTTAAACCACAATGAGATACTACACACTTAAACCACAATGAGATATTAGTTAGAATGACCAACATACGAACTAGCTGATAATACAAGTGTTGACAAGAATATAGAGAAACTGGAACTCTCATACTCTTCTTGAGGAAATGTAAAATGTTATCATAAAACAGTTTGGCAGCTTGTAAAAAAGTGAAGAATACACCTACCCTATAACCCAGGCATTTTAATCCCTGGTATTTAACCGACATTTAAAAAAAAGTTGGAAACACTTATACAAGAATATTCATACTAGCTTTACTGTAATAGCAAAAACTTGGAACAATCTAAATATCTGTCAACAAGGAAATGAATAAATAAATTGTAGCCTATCCATACAATGAAATCCTATTTAACAATTAAAAAAATATATAACTTTTGTGCATATTTGTGCATGCGTGTGTATATGTTTGAGCCTATATGCAATCCTCCCACCTCAGCCTCCCAAGTAGCTAGGATTATAGGAGCATGCTAACACACGGAGTGAATTTTCCTTATGTTTTATAGAGATGGGGTCTTACTATGTTGCCCAGGCTGTTCTTGAACTCCTGGCCTCAAATGATTCTTGGAGCTCAGCCTCTCAAAGTGCTGGGATTCTAGGACTGAGCTACCATGCCTGGCAACATCTTCACCTCTTAACCACCGACCTGGATCATTATACTCCATTATAGTCATGAAAAAAACCAATAAATCCAATAAGTACTTTTGGGCACTCTCTAAGCCACGGGTTCCTAGCAAATCATTCTTGAAGGAAAGAAATCTCAGATCTAAGTGAGTACTTGCTTCTCACAGCCCTTACCATATATCATTGTCTACTTGCACAGGGCAGGGCAGGGTATGGGCATAGCATTACATTGATGACTACAAGTATTTTCTTCTCAAAACACATTCCTATGGTTCTGTGATGGGAACAAAAATGAAAAGGAAATTTCTGTAACATGTATTTTTCTCTCTCAGGATATTCAGACAAGAAAACATATTTTGTCCATTGTGGAAATTGCTTAGACATACTTGTACTATAGTTCATTCTCAATATTTAAAAAAAAAAAATAGAAGTTTCGTGTTTGTCATTATTTCTACTGCTTCCAAGATGTCAGTAAGTCACTCAGGCAGCCTGTAAGCTTATGAGATTTATTTGAATGAGGAGTATATGGCATTATCTGTCCTTTTAACTTCTAATGAGGAGATTTTAGCAGATGGAATCTAATTTATAAGAAGGTCCTGCACCCTGGATAATGAAACATAGCCTATTAAAAACTTAAATAAACAAGGGCTATAATGCAATGTCAAAACAAATCATTTTGACATGTTTTAAAAATGTAAGAGGCTTCTTCAAATATCATCAGGAATAAGTCATTTAATGTTTCAGGTTCATACATCAATGCAGTTGCTGTCACTATGAAAAATTGGACTTTTTCTTTACTTAAAATTTGAAATGCCATGATTTGGTAATTGAAAAATGAGGCGGGAAGAATGAATGTCCTCCTGTTTGTGAAAAATGGGGATTTTATTAGAGCAAAATTGGGAGGAGGAGAGAGTGCTCATCTGCTCCAGGAGAACAGTGTTTACACAGGAAGAAATATAACAATGGGCAGGCCACTGGGGACAAGGGGAACAGAACCACTTCGGGAGCTGCTGACAACAGGAGCCAAAAATACAGCGTGGGCCCGGAGCTGACCCACCTCTTGGTCCCTATACACACATAATGCATAAATGCATCTTGAAGTAAGACTCATATTTCATGGCAGCGTGAGACTCCCCAGTTAGACTGCATCTGTTAATAATAAAAATTTCCCTTCTGGAATGAAAGTTTGTTCATGCTTTAAATAGGAGATCACAGCAATAAATCAGCATTATGATTTTAGTAGGTAGTAGCATATGAAATATAATATGTTATTTCTGGCATTTAATTTGGTCAAAATTAAGTTAAAATATTCACCCAAAGGGATGGATTGATAAAATAATAATTATAAGCACACAATCCTAGGAAATTTTATGCATAGTGCATTCTGGAAGTACCATTAAATTTAACATACATATTATCTTTATTGTCATAATGAGAAAATATTAAATTATTTTATTCAACTTCAGAAGCCAAGTGTCTGTTTCAAATACAATTTATTATCACAATAAAGTTTACACACTCACTATGTTTTACAACATGTTTTCATATATTCCCTTAATGACTTTCATTAGTTATGAACATAAGATTAATTATTAGTAAATTCTTTGATTAGATAAACACCTACATTTATAGTTTTATTAATAGAACTCATTAATAGAACTCACCATTAATTTTGGTATTTGTATGTCAATTCAACTAAGCTGTTTTCGCTCGCCCCCCTCTGTCTCTACACACTCATACATAGACACACACATATGCATGCATACATAAAAGTATCAAAATTATGATAGACAATTCACTTGATATAACTATATATGAATACATATGACATAGACTTAAATATGTACTTATGAAACTCAAATATATAAATCAAATAATTTTAAAATCTATTTGAAAGCAGTTTCTATATATGACTTGTATGTAATGTATATGACTCATATGTAATGCAATATTTTGTAAAAAGTTTCTTCTCAGTAAGTATTCATTGAAATAACAAATGAATGGAAGAGTGAATATAATAATGAGAACTGTTAAAGATAATGTAGGAAAACAGTCTAACGTGGCCATGTACATGATTCTCATTGATTCTTCTAGGTCAGTCAGCATGCATAGAACATTCTCCTTCCAGAGAGAAATACGTAGTTTATACTCTCAGATGCAGATTATGAACACCTCATTCCATGCATCCTTGTTAACTCTAAGCTTCTGAGAAGTACTCTTCACTAGGTTGAGAAATGGTATTTATATACCTATACTATTAGGTTTCTTTTTTTTTTTTTAACATTAAAGGCTATTAAATTTTACCAAATTCTTTGTAGAACATATCCTGGTGCTTTCATGACATGTTCCACTAATCAACTTAACTGGTGAATGGCATTAATAGTTTATTTGATGAAGAACCATTACACTTCCTCATGAATATTCCTTTTTTATATTATATGTTCAACATATACATTTACTGTAGTGATAATTTGTTTTGCAGATTTTGATATATGATTATTTTGTTTTCTAAGAAGAATATCTGATGGAGTAAAATGTGTGTAGTATTCCAAAACTGTCCAAAGAATAATAATTAAAACGGTTAAATCATTCCACTAAACTAAATATTTTCTCATTTGTTAGAAAAAAATACATAAACATTTTGGAAAAAGTAAGTGATATCAATGGCTTTAATGTTTTCTACCAGTAAAATTAATATGGTATTACCTACAGAATATTAACTTAATTCTGTTTGGGTAGATAAACTAAATAAATGCCGCACTGCTCTAATTACTATAGTTTTATAATATATCTTACTATGTGGTATTGTAAGTATCCCAGCTTTGTTCTTTTTCTTAAAGATTCACTTGACTATTCTTGAGTCTTTAGATGAGTATGTAAACATTATAATCTGATGAATACTGCAAATGAAAAAGAAAATTTAGGATTTTGAATAAAATTATGTTTAATCTACATATTATATGTTAAGGTACTAATTGTGAATCTGACAATTCATGAATATCATATATTCCTCCATTAATTAGGTCTTCTTTAATATTCCTGAGCAATTTTTTTAAAAGAATTTTTAATGTGGAGGTCTTATAACTTTTAAGTTAGATTTATTCCAAGATATTTGATGTTTGTCAATATAATTTTAAATGATTTTGACTACTATGCAAATACCGAACAAAGAAGAGTTGGTATAGCTGTATTGATATCAGACAAAGCAGAATTTAAGACAAGAAGTATTATTAAAAGGCTGGATATTTGATGATGACACAAAAGAAAATCCAAAGTACAATATAATAATGCTAAAATTGTCAGGACTGTACATGTGCAAAAATAATTAATGAAATGAGAAATCTTCAAGTCCCACATCCTATTAGAGAGCTAACTATATCTCTTTCAATGGCTGATATAATAAGCACACATCCTTCCTATAAAGATATAGAAGACTTGAATGATAACATTGACAAATTTTACATAATTTGCAAGTATAGAACAACTTCACTTACAGGTGACAAAATTTATGTTATTTTCGAGTGCACACATAACATTTAACAAAATTGACTGTATTTTTTAAAGCCTTAAAATGGCAATAATTCAGAGTATACCCTATGGCAGAGATGAAATTAATCAAGAAATCAGCAATACAACTAGAAAAAAAGACTACTGTACTGAAATTGAATAAAATTTTCAATAATTCATGGGTACTAAAAGGCATAAAAATAGACATTATGTATCGATTTATCTAAATGACAATAATATTATACATACACATACTTAGAGATTTTTTTATGTTTCTGAAAATAGCTTGAGATTAGTGCGAAAACTTAATGGCATTTCAGTTGAAAAAAATGCAACTCTCTAGTTATTTTTAAGATCTAGTTATTTTTAACATCACTTAAGAAGTTTTTTAAGATAACTTTTTAAAAAAGAAATAGATAATTTTAAAATCACTTAAAATATCACCCTAAGATATTATGTGACTATTTTTATTGTTTAGACCTTGATTAACATTATTCATTAAAAACGACAAGGTAAATTTGTACTAACTTCTCAAGATTCTCATAGCATGACTGAGTACAGACCTCTGCTATAGAACTTGGATATGTATAAGTAAATATTTCACATGATTTTCTGCTCTATTAATCAATTGATGTTGTCATACCATATTAGTCTTTCCAATCTTATAATAAATAGAACACCATATAAGATAGAGACTTAATAAATGTTAGTTGAGGAGATGTATTAAAATACTCATGTCTATAGTCTAGAAGGAAACCAGAGACAACGGAGAAAAGCACCATATCGAAGGTGGGTACAGGAGATTTGTCATTCTGGGGAGCTAGGTGTTCTTAAATTCAGCATAAAATTTCCATAGATTTTTTCAGGCTTTCAATATACTTACTCATAATGTAATTCAAGTAGGTAATTGTGTTTGCTATACAGGAATGCAATACTGCTTAATGGAAACATCCTAGGAAGACCAATTTTAAAACTGAGAGGAAGTACATATGCAAAAAATTTAAGCTAGGAAAGGTACCTTCAGTAAGAACAGCAGTTCTCATTTTGGCAACACTGCTTGGGGATTTTTGAGCCAAATTTGCAAGGTCGAGAAGTCCCTCATCACAGAAATTGGCCTTCATTAGTGTACCCAATGCAATCAGTAAGTGGCTGAGAAGTGTGACCTCAACACAAATGCAATCAGTGGTTGATGTAGAAAGACAGCAACTGAGGCTATCAGTCAATTATGCTGCTCAAACAAATGTGAATGGTGCATTCTCAAGTCCCCTAGACTTTTTGAGTGCATACTAGAAGAAGAAACATATAGAAGAAACAAATACAAATGAAACACCTCTAAGCTCTGTTCAACTTTGTGTCACATCACTGGAACAATAAGTACATCATAGGCTCTTGCTTGGGATTGTATTGCAAACAGATGATAAAATACTATATACCTATGCAACTGCTAATTTATTTCAATCTTTCCTATCATGAAAAATGGTCTACGAACAAGAAATGATTACACAAATCTTAACAGAGAAATGAAGAAATATACAGATGAGTCAATGAGTATACACATCTATGTAAAAGCACTTTCCTCCAAATATTCAGTTGGGCAAGGTTTTTGCTACATTTACCCAAAATCCAATTGCATAAATATGGTTATCACATAATTACTTCTGCCAGTGAATTCACAATCATCCACTGATCACATGAATATCAAGCCTATAAAATACAGAAAAGGCTAAGATTAGTAGTAGTAGTAATTCTGCTATGCTTATAAGAAAAGTAAGGCTCAGACAAATGAAGAAAGCTATTATAATTCATTCTTTCATTCATTAAGTAATTTTAACATAGGCATTTATTGATCACTTTGTGTAAAATACTTTCTAGCTAGAGGCATGTGATTTTGAATAAATTTATAAGTTTATAATCTTTGTATAATAAATAAGAAAGCAAGTAAATACATATATAATTCCAATATACATGAAGAAGTATGTGAAAAGATGGAGAATAACTGGGACACAATTTACAATGGGTTTTCATTAAGGTGACATTCTCAAAAAAGAGAAAAGGCAGACATACAATTATACCAAGGATCTGGAGTAGAATTACTGGGCCAGAAAGTATGCATATATTCAAATTTTATAGATGATGCAAATTTGAGCTCCAAAATGGTTTGCTAATTTATACTTTCACAGGCAGGTCCAGTGAGTCTAAACCCATGGACAACTGTTATTGTCAGATTTTTATTATGCAAAATGGTCAGAATAAATATATATCATTTTGTGGCTTTAATTAATATTTCCATCATTACTAATGACATTGAGCTATTTTTGTATTTTTTTTGGTCTTTTATATTTCCTCTTCTGTGAAATATGCAGTCAAATCTTTGTGTATTATTTGGAGGGTATGGGCCTTTTGAAAAATTTTTATGTTAAATTTATTTATACTCATGGATAGTTTTCCTTTATCAGGTATATTAAAACTGCAAATACGTTTTCCTAGGAAATAATTTGTCTTTTTCCATTCTTCATGTCTTAATTAACAGAGTTCTAATTTTAATGCAAAAATTGTTTTTGTGCTTTATAAAACTTTTAAAGAAATTCTTCTATTGTGATCATACAGCAGAAACAGGATCAACCCTGACCCAAAATTTGGTTCAGATGTTGAGACTCCTGACACCAACAAAAACCATTAGGGTATGAAAAGTTTTATTGTTTACATAATGAAGCTGTCTGGGGATAACAGGGCAGTCTTCCCAAGATGTTTCAAAAATAGCTTGAGAGTACAGGAAAAGGAGACTGTCTGGAGTATTTGTGGTGGTTGGGAGTAAAGCCATGGTGACAGCAGAGGCTATGGGGTTTGAAACTCTTCATACCAAAGGAGTGAGCACCAGGGTTTCTTATCAACTTGCTTAGATTTGGGGTATAAGAGGTAGAAGAAGGAATGAGGCTTAAAAGCTATCATCACTTAAAAGTCAGACTCTTCGTTAAATCTTCCCTGCCCAGTATCATAAAGATATTTTCCAATATAGTCATTTTAAACTTTTCTTATTGTTACTTTTATATTTATTGTATAATCTACTCGAAATTAACTTTTATATATTTTTTGAGGAATTAATCTACTATTTTTAAACATACAGATAACAAATTATCTAAGCTTCATTTATAACATAATCATTTTTTTCAGATATAAAATGCCATATCTGTTAATAGTGAACTTCTGTATAAAAATAGGTGCCTCTCTTGGGTTCCTATTCTGTTGGATTTATGCATTTTTTTTTCCCTTGGTCTAGAATGGACAAATGCTCTCACGTACAACAACAACAACAACAACAACAAGCCACACACACACACACAAATACCACACAGACATACAAAAACAACTAGAGAATATGTGTTGTCTCTCTGGGGTCTCCCTCTCTCTTAAAGTCTCAATTCTCATGCCCCTTCCTTCTACAGCTCTCTGATTCCATTAAACAAATAACTAACTTTTAGATTTTGTATAGCTTTTCTGATTATTCTCAGCAGAAATACTAATCTGCCCCAAACTATTTCCTTCTAACCACAATATTTCTTGTTCTTTCCTCTTTTTTTTTTTTTTATTTTGGCCATATTCAACATATTTTATGTATTAGTCTATTAATTTAAATACAAGAATTCTTTGTAGATCTGATTCAGCTGTCTTTTTATTCTGCTGACTCTTGCTCATGGTGCCTTTATCCTTGTGTGTTTTATTTTATTTTTTTTTCCATGTGAATTCAGCCACGCAGAACTTTTTTGCTATTGGCCCTATTTAAAGAAAGGTATTGAAGGTTTTTCTAGTTTACTTATGGTAGGCAATTGGAAAACTACTATACTAGAAACAGTTTAAATATATATTTGGTTTGAAAAATTTTTTAGTCCCACCAATGTGAGCTACAAATCTGCTTAAGGCCGAGGTTTTAATCATATATTCACATTAGAAATTATTTTTTTCGCTACTTGGTCCTGATGTCAAGATAATACATTTTCTTTTAGTTTCTTTCTGAAACACATGATTTTGTTCAATTTCATCCTGCCATTGAGGGTGTGTTGCGCTTTCAGAATTCAGCTATATGCAAGTGTTTCTTACCGAACTAACACTCTGGGTAGGCCTTTGGCTTTGTTTCCTGTCCCTTGAGCTTCTCAAAGCTTCAAAATAGAAGTTTATTGTGTAATCAGCAGAAAAATATTAGACAAATCCAAACTGAGAGACATTATATGCCACTCCTCCAAGGTTTCAAGGTCATTACAAACAAAAAAAGTCTAAGAAATGGTTATTATTAATAGATAGACATACTTCAGATGCATGGTAACTGAGAATAATGTGGTATCCTGGATAATACCCAGGAACAGAAAAAAAGTGATTAGGTAAAAGCTAATGAAAAACAAAGTGTGGACTGTAGTTAAACATAATGTACCGATTTTGTTTCATTAATTTTGACAAATGTACTGTGGTTATAAAAGATGTTAACAAATGAGGAAATTGAGTACGGAGTATAGAATTTACAGGCTTTTTTTTTTATATTACCTTTGGAACTTTGTAAATTTGTTGGGAGAGAGAATAATTCAGGTTTATTTGACTTTGGCAGTTATGCAAAAAGCTAAAGCTGCTTGAATCTTGCTTTCTCTCTTCCCTCCTTTCACTTCCTCTCTCTCCCACCCTCCTTATCTCCTTCCATTGTGCCCCCTCTCTTCCTTTCTTGTTTTGCTTTCAACTATTAATTTATTCTTGTATTTTCAGATTCTCCGATTTTCTTGTCTAACCAATTCATTTGAAATTATGTTTTTAATATTTTACCCAACATTTTAGTTAGTTTTAGAAAGAGTTTTCTCAGCGTATCTAACTGCTCATAATGACAGAAGTCAAAAATGGTGCTTTCTTTTTCGCTTTAGTAAAATATGACCCTGAGTTGGAGAAGTCTAATCGTGTGCTCACAGGGTAACTGCAAAGAAAGCTGAGGAAGTAAGTTTCTTGATTTTCTTCGTGAATTTGCCATCGATAAGGTGAAACATTTCTGAACAATGAGAATGATAAACAAATAATGTTTCTTCCAAGCTAGATATTTGTAGATGGATTACAAATTACCAATTATCAGAAAAATATTGCATAATATTACCATAAAATTTTATTACTTTAGCTTTCAATGTGTTCATGTTAATGGATAAACCAGATCATGCTTTGCCATTAACAAAAGAAAATTGTTTTTGAGAAGACCAGCTCCAGGCCCAAATCCTATGTGCAATCTTTCAAGGTCAATCTTGGGCGATTATGAGGCTTTGCCTGGAGAAGCTGTGCTCCTCTCACCAGTCTTGGGTATAGTCAGTGTTTGCAGTTTTCCAGAAGGAGCTGCAGTCAAGGACTCAGCACTCCTAGACCACCCAAGCTCATGCACCTATCTAAATTCTAGCCCAGGCACCTCCTTTTGGAATCCTTCTCATCAGGGACCTTGGCTGAGACTTCCAAGGCACATTTGCAGAAACTTCTTCATAGGGAAATCTTGACTGAGACATTTCCAGACCCCATACCCCCTGCATCTGTGCTGGATGCCATCTGATAATTATCCCTTATTGTTCTGTGGGAAAAATGAAACAATGGAAGGCTAGGCAACCTTCTCTTTTGTATGTTGCTTTCACTGAATCATTAAGTAAATAAATCCTTAATTGTCACTTTCAGTTTGGCTAATTGTGCTAATTGACCACCTATACAACAGGCAACTTCACAATTTTACTTACAAATACTTTTATTGAACTGTTGTTAACATTAGTTTTTAATGATAACATTGTTTAATAATGCTAATTTAAATTTGCATGCAGACAGTATTTTAATACAAATTCTCAGCAGACAAGGCATTATTAAATGTTTTGTTTAAATGAGCTAATGAATGCTGTAAATTTAATATTTTATTTATTCAATCAATATTTTGCTATAGAATGTTGCTAAAAGAATAAATTTAGTCACAGACATTATAAAAAAGAATATTTATATCTAAAATGTATTCTATGATACAATGTCAATCCTTAATATTCATGATATATTGATGTATTACTTTCGAGACTGTTGAACAAGGCTATTGAGCAATCACTGGAAAAAAGCGATGGAATAATTTTAATTTTTCCCATTGTTGAGGAAGTGGCAGGCATACAATATATAATTTTTATTAAGGTTTTTATTTTTATGCATCATTTACTAGTTTAGTACTCTATCCTTCAGTACTGAAATACAATCTTTAATTAACCAAACACACTCCTTAGCAATATATGAAGTTCACAATAGTTCATTATAACATTAGTGCAAATATAAATTTAAATGGGTATTCAAGAATAGAATCGCGTTTTCAAAATAATTTCGAAAACTTACATTCCTGACAAAGGATTAAATGTCATTGACTCTAATACTGATTTGATAGGATTCATTTCCCAACTAATGAGAAGTGTGATTTTGGTAGAGTTAGTAATTAAGAACAAATGCCCAATGGTTATATTAATATTTTAGGTATAAGACATCATAGAGCTAGTCGAAAATTCTCAAGTAAATTCAAGCTCTTTTTATTCAAATTGAGGAGCAGTTAAGCCATTTGAATGATGAATATCTTTGTTTTTCATATACTGTTATGATACACGAAATATGCCAAATCTGATGAAAAATTTTTGTGTGAAGTGGCAACATTAATGAACACTATCACTGTCTCTTAAATGTACTATCTGTGAAGATGCAGTGTCCTTCCCTGGAATTATTATGTGGTATTCTTTTGTTCCAGCAAGTAACATTACCCTACGGCTTATGTCATTGGTTTCCTTGTTAACTTATTTTGTATTGCAAATCTCATGTTAGCTGTGAATCCAGGTACATTTTTTCCCCCTTAAGCATTATAAGCTTTATAAAAATGAGTTATAATTCAGGCTGCTTAACCTATTTTGAATGTTTGCAATTTTAGACTTTCAACAGATCCAGAAATGCATTTTATTTGTTTACACTCATTTTATGAAAACAAATAAGCCTGTGGCCTTAAAATAATACTCTCAAATTCAGACAATTTGTCATCAGAACTTGTATTATAACATTCAGGGCAATAGGGTTTTCTCAATTGTCGGAAGATACCCAAACTGAAATAACCCCCTTGTTCCAGTTTTAGTTATACTGTCAGATTAAACCAACAGTTGTGATTCATTTGGGCTATATCAATTATACTCGTTCATTCCTTTAGCATGTTGAAAACTTGCTAATACAGCACCATGAATCTGCTGGATTTGTTGTTGTTTTGTTTCTTAAACAGAGGCAATTTGAAATCTTAGTTTAAAATAAAACTTTACCAAATTCGAGAGCAGAATCAAATAAATAATATAATTTCTTTTAATCATTGCTATCTCTGAGGAGCTTAGGTTAGGATCTTTAATTCTATAAAACACAGATCGCCATTTTGTTATTAATTATCTTCATAGTGCATTAGTCTACTTCATATAATACTCAATAAGATACTTCAAGGCATGTCTGAAAGGTGCATTAAAACATGTCTCTGCTGAGGGTAGATTATATAAGATCAAAAGCAATTTAGTAAGTATAATTTTATCAGTTTTGATGAATT
>NW_012146745.1:273479-275723 GCF_000956105.1 Propithecus coquereli
AAACTAATTGATGTTATAAGAATAATTTTCTTCATTCAAAGATTTCAAAGTAATTTCAAATGCTCTATAACATCAAGTGTATTACAAAATCTAATGTTATTTCAATCTTAAAATGTCAAATAGCTTCAGAAATATCTTATTAGTCAAGTATAGAAATAATCTACACGGTAGATCTTATCTTCATTAGTTAAACAAATATTAGCACCATAAAGATAATGAAGTCAACTCCATAGTTGACTTTAAGGTGTTCACTCAGAGATTGTGGCTATGTGTGTAGCTAGTGCCACAGTTTTGAATAGATAAGCCCTAAATTGTAAATTTTGATTCAAGTGTAAATAAAGAAGTCTGCTTTTCTTTCAAATATCTCTTATATGCCACTTCAATTATCTTGGCTTTATCTGTCTCCAGGAGCTTTGGCCACTTTTTTGGTTGAGTAACTGCTGTAATGACCAACTCATTACATGGCTCTTCCTAACTTTACACAGATACAAATCAACCATACCTTGCCTGTTACCAAGGTGCAGCCCTCTGTTGATTTATGTTATAAGGCTTTCTTTTAGCCATAGAGCACTGAGACTTCTTAGGACCTGTGGAAAAAAATAAATGCTATGGAATTAATATCCTATAGGGGCAAACATTTCCAAATTTAGATCAGGAAAGTTGGTAGATGAATTCTTTCTCTTTCTTCCTCCTTCGCCTCACCGTGTGCTTCCCTGGGACCAGTAATTCTATAGTCTTTCAGGAGATAGTCTTTGGAGAACAATAATCATTTGCACTTGGTTCCGCGTGGTAGCAGCTCAGTATCACATCTGTTTATTGATTTTCTTGTTCCTTTCTTCACTCCTTTCTGTTTGACTTCTGCTTCCCTGGAATTGCACTCCCTAATAAAGTAATTGTGTCTAAGTTTATGCCTCAGTTTTGATTGCTGGTGGAGGCAAATTAACTAAGTTTGCAAAGATCCTTTTCCATTCTAACATTCTCTTTCTAGGAACAATATTCCCAAGGTAGGAGATTTAAAGTTCAAAAGTTTGTCATGAGGTTATATCTTCTAAACCACATCAATGTTATATAGCCAGTATTTCAGAATCGATTATTGTTGAAAATTCAGACTTCAGTTGCAAACAGGTTTGTTTCTAGATATTTAGAAGTCTGACGAGTATTCAGTTTGCCATCACTTTAATGCCATACATTTAATTATGCATTTGGAACAAATATTCATCTGGGTCCATCATATCAAAGGGAAGAATTAAATATTTTTCAAACAATTATTGCTTGAAGTCTTCAACAGAAAAGAACATTATTTGGAAATAATATTTTTGAAATGACAGTGACATGAAACAATTTTGAAGAAGCTTCTCAGGATTTAGTAAGTATACTCAGCATTATACACTCAGCATAATACATAATGATATTTAATCTTCAAAACACTTGGGCAAATAAACTTTAAAAAATAATGTCAGCCATGATTGGTAAATTTTGTAATAAATCACTTGTATATAAAATATTTAGCATATGTTGGGCTGTGCAAACTGGCAACTGCTTACAGTAAAAATTGCAAAATGTTTTAGGGTTATTTCATTTAATTAATACAGAAATTGGTATTCGATGTTTGTGTATGCCTAGAAACCTGAGGAAATAGATGAAAACTCATTTCATTTCAAAGAAATGTTGTCCTGTCTCTGCGGAATTCTGGAATTTAAATGCAAACCTCTGAGGTTAAACAACTATGTTTCCGATTATAGAGTTTTACCATGTCATGTGTGCACACATTTAAAAAAATAATCAATACAAAGCTCTCTTTTTGTTGTCAAATAAGAAACAGTAAATTAATTTTGCTTTTGAATTATGTGGAATTGAATTATACAAGAAAATCTTGGCAATGTTCCTTCTTTTAATTAATGTTTTGTCAGATCATCAATCTTACTTTCTCCCTGTGTGTTAATACCCAATTTGTTTAGTATTTACTTAAGCCCACATCTCTTTCCTAGAGAAGAATTCTTATCTTGTTAGTTAAGATGTCTCTAAGCAGCATAACAAAAGCAGTGGGGATAATTTCCCACCATCTTTACCAAACAAATGAAGTGCCCAGTTCTCCATACTGAAATCCAGAGTGCTTTCTTAATGAGTTAGGTTAGAAACTTACACACAAATTTTTGCAGGTAACAATAATATGCAGCACAATAAAGTCAATTTTTAAAAGAGTAATTATATTCATATGAAAAAAGTGTGTTTAAATAGTAGCTT
>NW_012146745.1:278258-278615 GCF_000956105.1 Propithecus coquereli
TGTATTCATTTGTCCATAATTTTCCATGGACTGAGCATAGCAGTTCACTGAAATTCTTCAAAGACATTTCTGCTGTAGCTTAATAGCTAAGTCGGCATGTGCGGAAGAATCATGTGATGACATACTTGAGGCTCTTTTTCTCTCTCTGCTGGAAAATCTACATGGAAGAGATGGTACTTACATCGAAATGTGTGACACATGAGAATACAATTAGTTTTACATTAAACTCTAGTCTTGAAAACAGAGTGCATTATTCTAAAGCAACAAACAAACAAGAAAAAAAGTTTATTTTCCTACAAATCTAATGAGTGCTTTGTGATTATTTTTAAGCATAATACCAAAAGTAAATTAACTGCA
>NW_012146745.1:280390-282783 GCF_000956105.1 Propithecus coquereli
TACATTATACTATTGTGTGCAAAGCATTATGTTTTAAAAACCAATGTACCTACCTTAAATAAAAAAATACTTTTTTGCTAAAAAATGCTAATGATCCTGAGTCTTCTGTGAATTGTAATCTTTTTTCTGGTGGAGGGCCTCGCCTCAACGTTGATGGCTGCTGAATAATCAGAGTGGTGGCTGCTGAAGGTTGGAGTACATGTGGCAATTTTAAAAAATTAGACAAAAAAAAAAGTTTGCCACATTGATTGACTCTTCCTTTCAGGAAATATTTCTCTGTAACATGCACTGCTGTTTGAGAACATTTTACCCACAGTAGAACTTCCTTCAAAATTGAAGTCAATCCTTTCAAACCCTGATCTGTTTTATCAACTAAGTTTCTGTAATCTTCTAAATCCTCTATTGTCATTTCAACAATGTTCATAGTGTCTTCACCAGGAATAGGCTCCAACTTAAGAAACCCATTTCGTTTCTCATTCATAAGAAGCAAATCTTTGTTCATTAAAAACTACACATTTTATTATGAGATAGCTGCAATTCAGCCACATCATCAGACTTCACTAATGTTGCTATTTCCACCACATCTGCAGTTCTTTCTTCCACTGAAGTCTTGAATGCCTCAAAGTCATCCATGAGGGTTGGAATAAACTTCTTCCAAACCCCTGTTAATGTTGATGTTTTGACCTCCTCCCATGAATCACAAATGTTCTAAATGTCATCTATAATGGTGAATACTTTCCAGAAGGTTTTCAATTTATTTGGCCCAGATCAATCAGAAGAATCACTATTATAAATGAAAATACTTGAAATCAAAATTACTTCATGATCCAAGAGCTATAGAATGGATATTATATTAGCAGGCACAAAAACAACATGAATCTCCTTGTATATCTCTATCAGTCCTCTTGGGTGGCTAGGTGCATTGCAAGGAGCAGTAATATTTTGAAAGTAATCTTTATTTCTGAGCAGTAGGTCTCAATAGTGGGTATAAAATATTCTGTCAACCATGCCGTAAAGAGATGTGCTGTAATCTAGGCTTTATTGCTGCACTTATAAAGCACAGGCAGAATAGAATTAGAGATTTAGAATAATTCTTAAGGGGTCTAGGATTTTGGGAATGGCCAATAAGCATTGGCTTCAACTTAAAGTCACCAGCTGTGTTAAGCCTTAACAAGAGAGTCAGCCTATCCTTGGAAGCTTTGAAACCAGACATTGGCTTCTTTTCTTAAACATCATGAACCAAATTTTATTAGCTTCCAACTTTTGTTCTGCAGTTTCTTTACCTCTCTTAGCCTTTGTAGAATTGAACAGAGTTAGGGCCTTGCTCTGTATTAGGCTTTGGCTTGAAGGAATATTGTGGCTGGTTTACTCTTGATTGTCTATCCAGACCACTAAAACTTTCTCCATGTCAGTAATAAGGTTGTTTCCTTTTCATATCATTCATGTGCTCAGTGGAGTAGCACTTTTAATTTCCTTTAAGAACATTTTCTTTGCATTCACAACATGGCTAACTGTGCAACAGAGGCCTAGTTTACAGTCTATCTCAGCTTTTGACATGCCTTCCTCACTAAGCTTAATCATTTCTAGCTTTTGATTTAAAGTGAGAGATGTATAACTCTATCATTTAAGTGAACACTCAGAGGCAATTGTCAGGTTACCATTGGCTTTATTTTAATATTATTGTGTCTTGGGGAATAGGGAGGCTCAAGGAGAGAGGGAGAAATAGAGAAACGCTCAGTCACTTGAGCAGTCAGAACACACACAGCATTTATCAATTAAGTTCACCGTATTATATGGGCACCGTTTGTAGTACCCCCAAACAATTGCTAGAATAGCATCAAAGATCACTGATCACAGGTCACCATGACAGTTATAATAATAATTAAAAAGTTTGAAATACTGCAAGAATTGCCAAAATTCATGAAGTAAGCACATGCTTTTGGAAAAATGGCACAAATGGACTTGTTTGATGTGTGGTTGCCACAAACCTGCGATCTGTAAAAATGCAGTTTCTACAAAGTGCAGTAAAATTAGTTATGCCTGTGTGCTGTGGTTTTGCAACATGCTAACACAAGGGGAGGCTGGTGAAGTAAATATGGGAACGTTGTGCTATTCGTGAAACTTCTCTGTAAGTGTAAAATTATTTCAAAATTTTAAAAAAGAGAGAGAGATTAAAAATGATGGAGGTTGATTTCAAATTCAATAAGTGCTACAGAAAAACTTACTGTCTTATTAATACCACAGTTGATTGCAACAACCTAAAGGAACAATCTGAGATTGTTCATTTTCAGAGATTATTTTTCCCGTAGGCAAGAGCTTGATTTGGGGGTTCCATAAACTAACCTTATAATAAAAGACAAACTGGAGAGGACAAGAGAGAAAATATTCAAAAA
>NW_012146745.1:283983-284982 GCF_000956105.1 Propithecus coquereli
TTCAGTGAGGAACGGTTATGGGATACACATTTCACAGATACTTGTGTGGAAATGTCCTCATGTTAACAAGCAGCTATCTTGTAAACATGGGGACAAAGTCTTTATCTAAGGAGGGCAAAACAAGATGATGGAAGGATTTGGGTGCTTTAAAAGTATTAAATTGCCCAAGATTGTTATTGATGTTTGAGGAAAACAAACTCCTTGATTGTTTAAGTCAATGGAATATGTTTTTACAATTTTTCCAACTGATTATAATTCTACCTAACACACATGGCCTTGGGGATACGGGGAATAGACCATTCTGATTCATCTCTGTCTCACAATCCCTGGCACAGAGAAGATATGCATTCATTATTGCTAAATCATTGCAATGTAGGATGCTGGCAATAGAGAGATAATGGGACTTTATTGCAAATTGGCAGAGGATGAACAGAAAAACAGGGTACATGAAAGAGAACAGTATTTTACAGGCAATAGATATTAAAAAACAGCTGAGCTTATGTCTGTAATCCCAGCAATTTAGTAGGCTGAGGCACCAGGATGCCTTTAGCCCAGGAGTTTGAGGCTGCAGTGAGTTATGACTGCCCCACTGCACTCCAGCCTGGGCAACAGAGGGAGACACCTGTCTCTTAAAAAGAAGAAAAGAAAAAGGGAAAAAAAGAAGCCTCATTAGCAAGTCAAAGTACTTCAAATACTTCTCCGGGATTCCAGGACAAGACATCAATGTCTAGCGGAACAGGATGTTATAGTACAGGGTCCTTTCCAAAGGGAACAGAGTACTAGGCATTTTACTCATTTAGTATTTAAGCACAAGAACAAATCAAAAATTCATTCTTTTATTCATTCATTTGCAACATTTATTTGACAATACTTGATTAGCAACTTGCTAGAGCAGAAGTCAGCAACCTATGGCTAGGAAGCCTAATAGGGCCTGATGCACTTTGCAGTAAATAATAAAGTTTTATTGGAACATAACCATGATCATTCATTGATTTATTG
>NW_012146745.1:285878-286499 GCF_000956105.1 Propithecus coquereli
CACCATGATTATTTCTTCATCTACATGGACTTCCACTTTTCTTTGCAAATTTTACCCACGCTACCTTTTCTACCTTTCTTTATGATGACTTCATTGACTACTACAACCTTTCTTCATTTCTCCATCCTCTGTTCTCTGTAAATAATGATATTAGACACAGAAAATTCAGTACAGAAATCTAGAATCAATCATATTATTTAAGATATCCTAAAGTTATTTACCCAAAACCTTTCCAGTTACTTCAAGGCCAAGAAAGAGACTGGAGAATTTCAGTTTCCCTCCAGTGATAGCAAATGTGTAAAAACATAGTAGTCACTTAAATATCTCATACATTATCTGTTCTATTTCCATCTTTCTTTCCTGAGAAGTGAATCATTTAGGGCCCCATTGCATGCAATAGTTTAGATACCAACAATCACCTATTTAAGAGCTTAAGGTTATAATTATTAACAAAGCTGCAATACTGTGTTTTCTTCAAATTTCATATTCCCTTTTACGCAAGTAATTTGCTCTTACAATCAGATACAAGCATTAATTTAAGACTAAGATCCTAAATAGATCACTACTGCAAGCATATAATACCCAAGACAAATTTGTCCTTTGAGAGTAAAACATAGTAAA
>NW_012146745.1:286549-288761 GCF_000956105.1 Propithecus coquereli
ACTTTTTATCCAGGATAATATAAGAAAAAAAGAAAGTACTACAAAAAAATAAAGAAGGAAAGAAAGAATACAGATTCTAGCTTCTGGAAACAAACCAACAAACAAACAAACAAAAAAACTAAAAAGGAATGATTCCAGTCCTCAAGGAGCTTCAGTATAGAACAAAAGGCAGAAATACCAATAAACAATGTCTATAGAGTCATTAATACTAAGATAAACAGTGAAAGCACAGGAAAAAAAAAAAAATACTGTCTTCATCTGGGACACCTGGAAGAGAATGAGGGGAGAATGATACTCTCTTAAAAGGTGGAAAGTGAGTTTCTGGGGAAGAAAGGACAAGAGCATGAGGCATAACATAGGACAAAGTGATTGAGAAAATACAAGCATTTTTTATTCTAGCATGGAAATTGTGAAGTGTAAGGTATCAGGAGAAAACGATGGAGACAACAGGGCTTCTGCCCTCTACAGCCCTGGATGTGAATAGCTCTGTCTTGAAATTGAATTTATCCTGGAAATGATTTAAATGGTCAAGGGTTTGACAAAATTTTTGCTGTAGTGTTTTTTGTTTGTTTGTTTTTGTTTTGTTTTGTTTTCTTTTGAGGTGATGAAAGGAAAAGCCATGATTAAATAGGGAAAGGAATGTGGAAGTGGGTTGGTTTATGGATGAATTTTGTTTCTTAGTTATCTTCTTATCAATCTTCTTATTCATCTTTGTATCCCAAACATCCAACACTGCATTTCACACAATAGGGCCACAATTCTTTTCGTTTAATTGAATTAATAAAGAAACAAGGTTAGGGACTATGTAAAAAAGGAAGCACAGAAAATAGTAGTGTCAAAGAGCTTTCCCCAGTAGAAAGCAGTGTGAATTGAGGGAATAGTGTGGGATTACATGTGTCAGAGAGAAAAACAGAACGTCTAAACTTTAAAACATCATTCTTGGTTAACGGTAAGTATCAGATTTCTCATAGGTGGTATATTCTACTATTCTGAAAAAATAATGAAATAATTGTTGTGGTACCCCTATAAAAAGTTTATTATTCCCCATATCTATAGGAAGAAATATTGATACAACCTAGGTGGGTTAGTGAGGTTTATTTTTCCCCCCAAAGTCACACAGTTAGAAGTGGAAACCGGAATGTAAATTCTACTTTGCTACTAATATCTGAATCATTCTTCTTACTGTTTAGTGAAGCAAATTGGATTGTGAAGAATCAGCTAAAATAATGTCACATGCTTGGAAGATTTGCACTTGACATGAAACAGATATAATGAAAATGGAAAGGAAACAAGTAACTTTTCCATTTGAAAAAATACACATATTTTCCTTGGAAATTTAAATGTATTTGCCCCAATTCCTGATTTCATCCTACTGAAAAAATTATAAGCCTACATTTGAAGTCTTGTTATAAGCTAGCAAAACTGCTTTCAGACAGTAAAGTTTTTCTAAACCATAGATTTTTCAAATAAATGCAAATTTCTTAAGAACCAGACACTGGAGTGATGAAAGAGGAGGTTCCAAGAGGAAAGAGCATCTTTTGCAATCAGAGATATCTAATTACCTATAATATATGGGAGAAAAGAAATTAAACAATAAAAGAGTGTGAAAGAGAAAGTCACACACGCAAATAAATGTGTCAAGGTCTAAGAAAAATGACTCTAGAAATCATCTCCAATGCACAAACGAAGAGAAAGATTACTTATTCATATTTCCAAATGACAATTCCCTAGGCAGGAAGGTACATTGACAGCCTATCTATTCTACTGCCTATGTATGTCTTTTGATCAAAATAGAATATTCCTTTATGGTTACCTGAGCTGATACCTTAAAGTAGAAACTAAGGAAGTTCAAATTAAGTTGGGCTAGACGAAAGAATTGAAAGTGTCTGTACAAGACATATTTCAAAGTTCAGGATTAATTCTCAGTATAGGGAGAAAGTGGTTCAGATAACTGACCCTAAGGCACAATGTATTTGGGGCATGGAATTTCCACATACGTATCCTTTCAAGCGCCTGTTGATTTGTTAGGCTTGATAAAAATCACATGCATCTTGGCATCAGCAAGAACCTTTTTACAAATATCATATTGTATTTTACTCTTACAAAACAAGGTACAATGGAGTTAATAGCATAGAATTAATTCAAGACACAGAGTCTAGGTAATGGATGTTTCATAACTATATTTGTGCACATTCAGCGAAAGAGCATTTTT
>NW_012146745.1:290621-291715 GCF_000956105.1 Propithecus coquereli
CATCTTCCTAGTCTATTACAACAGAGAAAGCAATTGAAGTGATACAAAATGGTTTTACTCATTCAGAACTTTGCTTTATAAGAAATAGGCATTGATTTTTTATGTAAAAAATCTTAATACTTTTTGAATTTGAAGCTAATGAAGATTTATAAACACTGAGGGTAAGCTAGTAGTTGGTTTGTACAAAATGAATACAATATAAGAGCATTATGTCACTCAATAACTAAAATGTTATGTTTTATCAAGATCAACTACATTTAATATTAACTAAAAAGTATTTATTATGTCCTTAATGGTTTTGCCCTTGCTCTGGCATTGAAAACCTCACAAAAATGCTGTCAGTAAACTACCAGAGCAAACTGTGGTTATAAATATTGTCTTCTAGTACCATTCAAATTATATGATGTTCTGTTTGAAAGAGAGATTAAGGTGGGAATGAATCTGATACTAAACCAAGTAGCCTCAGCGGTTATAGGGAGTCACTTTTGTAGAGATAACTGTTAGCTATCCATGTTCCAATTTGTTTATAGAGAGTTGCTGTTGACAAGATGCTGCCCAGCTAGGGGCTGCATTTACAGCCCTACACCCATTCCCACTTCTTTGGAATGCCTATAGGACCATGCATTAATAACTAGTTCTCAAGCAAGCTATGAGAATGGAAATGATAGATATAACTAAGAAATGCTTTTAGTTAAAAGGGGGTCCTAGTGCATGGTGAGAACAAAAAGTTGAAGGATTCTGATTATGTTATTCACCAGGTAGAAGAAAACTGTTTGTTGAACAAGGTAAATAATATTGAACTACTATGAGAGTAAAATATAAACCTCTTTTGCAGCTAGCAATTTTTCTACTGATTTAAAAAAGTCATACATACACACATCATTTTAATTTAAATAAGTACAATAAAAGCACAAAATTGATTTGAGAGATTCTCAAAAGTTATTGAATAAACTCATGCGCAGTGTACTGATAAACTAAGAAAAGGAGTGTACCCATCAACAACTAAATAGTGAAACATTAGAGGCATTCACATAATCATCAAGAATTGTAATTATATTGCTGTTATATTATTCTAGAAATACAGACAATTCAGT
>NW_012146745.1:304545-306315 GCF_000956105.1 Propithecus coquereli
TCCCTGGGAGGGGCTGAAATGGCCCCAGTCAACCAGAGAGCTTGCTGTCTACCCCCAGAAAACTCTGCCAGGGTGATGCTCCCACCAAGGGAATAGTGGCAGCTGAAGGAACTCTTGGATCAAGCTGAAGTCCCTATAAAAGCGAGTGGTGGTGGGGGCAGATGATGTGGTTTAGCCTGAGGTATCAGAGGCATTTGGTTGTCAAGGGAACCAGTACTTACGCAAATTGAGTCTCCCAGGTTCAGTAAACTCCAATATGGCGGTTCCAGTGGGGAGAGGGGAAGCGGGGACACTTACAGACCTCTGCTCCCTGTGCTCCTCCACACCCTCCCAATGGGTATAGCCTCTCACTTTCTGCCCGACTCTGAAACCAGAACCTCTCCCACATGCCTCCTCACCCACTGCCTGTGCTGTCAGCAGGAAGACATGCCAGATTCCTGTGAGTGGGAAGGTCAGAAACTGAGGCTACCCTACCAGCTTGGGGCAGAAATGTGCACCCAGTGCTGAAAGGGGGCCATTCAGCACAGAAGACTACAGCAGCTACTATGGTGGGGGGAAGGGGCCATGGTATTCCTGTACCACCCTCGAGGTTGGGAGGGAACACCGGCCCGCTCTCCTCCTCTCCAAGGCTGCAGCACTGCAATTGCCCTCATCACTGAGCCATAGCAGTGACCACTCTGTCTGAGACAGGCTTGGCCAGGAGTGCACTCCCCGTCACCAAGACAGGCTCAGTCACTCAGCTCAAGGTGCGATGAGGTGGGTGCAGCCACACAGCTATGAGCAGCCTAAGCCAAAATTACTTCTTGGGATGCCGGGTGTGGAGGAGATGTATAGGAGGGGGTTGTACAGATGTAGGGATACTGACTCTTTGGTTCCTCATGGCACACCTTTTCCTGGCCTACAGAACTCCCTTGATTTGGTTCATGCTGATTTCTCCCTTCTATCCTCCTCTCTCTCGGCTGTTCAGTTCCTGCTGATGGTTTCCTGGACTCCAGTGGTGTAAGACCCTGTGGTCCACTCCTGATCAGCTATCACCCTCCACTCCCCTCAGTCCCATTCTCAAGTCCTCTACCAGGAAGGTCCGACAGGCCTTGACTCTAGTTGGTCATCTTTAACTCTCTCATTCACAATTAACTATTTTAAAGTGTACAATTCCGTGGCACTTATTGTAGTCACAGTATTGTGCTACCACTACCCTTCTCTAGTTTCAAACTTTCTCATCACACTCAATGGTTCTTTTGTCAAAAGTCAATTGACCATAGATGTTTGAGTTTATTTCTGGACTCAGTCTATTCCACTGGTCCTTATGTATGCTTATACCAATAACACATCGCTTTGATTAGATTTGTGTTAAATAGTAAGCTTTGTAATTAGGAAAGGTAAGTCTTCCAATTTTGTTTTTCATCTCAATATTATTTTGGTTATTCGGAGTCTCTTGCAATTCCACATGAATGTGAGAATCAGCTTTTCTATGTCTGCAAAGAAACCCTTAAAATTTTGATAGGGATTGCATTAAATCTATAGATCAGTTTGGAGAACAGTGCAACTTTAATAATATTAGATCTTCTAATCCATGAATATGGGGAGCTTTTTTCTTTTAGTTAGGTCTTATTTAATTTCTTTCAACAATGTTTTGTAGTTTTTGGTGTATAAGCCTTTTACATCCTTTGTTAAATTTATCACTAAAATTTCTATTCTTTTGGATATTATTCTTAATGAAATCTTTAATCTTTATTTCATTCTTAGATTTTTCATTGAGGGTTTATAGAA
>NW_012146745.1:306365-308333 GCF_000956105.1 Propithecus coquereli
TATATAGATTCCAGTTATTAGCCCTTTATTGAATATATAGCATGCAAATATTTTCTTCCATTCTGTAGTTTGTTTATTTGTTCTAGTGATAGTGTCCTTGGCTGTGCAGAAGTTTCTTTAATTCACTCAGGTCCCATTTATTTATTTTTGTTGATACTATGATTGCTTTTGGGATCTTCTTCATAAATTCTTTGCCTAGGCCAATGTCTATAAGAGTTTGTCCAACATTTTCTTCTAGAATTCTTATGGTTTCATTCCTTAGGTTTAACTCTGTTATCCATTGTGAATTGATTTTTGTGAGGTGAGAGGTTTGGATCCTGTTTCAGTCTTCTACATGTGGCTATCTGATTTTTCCAGCACCATTTATTGAATAGGCATTCCCCCCAGTGTATGTTTTTGCTTTGTCAACATTCAGATGGTTATATAAGGATGGAATTGTTTGGGTCCTCAGTTCTGTTCCAATGGTCTATGTCTCTATTCTTGTGCCCGTACCATGCTGTTTCAGTTACTATAGCCTTGTAGTATAGCTTGAATTCTGGTAAAGTGATGCCTCCCAATTTGCTTCAGGTTGCTTTGAGTATATGAGGTCTTCCCTGGTTCCATACAAGGTATAGAATTATTTTTTCTAGATCTGTGAAAAATGATGTTGATGTTTTAATAGGTATTGCATTGAGTCTGTAGATCACTTTGAGTAGTATAGACATTTTAACAATGTTGATTCTGTCGATCCATAGCATGGTATGGTTTTCCATCTGTTTGCATCCTCTGCTATTCCTTTGTCAGTGTTTCATAGTTCTGTCTGTAGAGGTCCTTTGCCTTCTCAGTTAAATATATTCCTAGGTATTTTATTTTCTTTGTTGCTATTGTGAAAGGTATTAAGTCTTTGGTTTGGTTTTCTGTTTGACAATTGTTGGCATATATGAATGCTACTAATTAGTGTACACTGATTTTGTAACCTGAGACTTTACTGAATTTGTTTACCAGTTCCAGTAGTGTCTTGGCAGATTCTTTAGGGTTTACCCCATATGAGATCATATCGTTAGTGAACAGCGATAGTTTGACCTCTTCTTTCTGCATTTGGATGCCCTTGATTTGCTTCTCTTGTCTGATTGTTCTGGCTAGGATTTACAGTGTTATGTTGAATAGAAGTAGTGATACAGGGTGACCTTGTGTGGTACCAGTTCTAAGCGGTAATGTTTTCAATTTTTCCGCATTTATGTCTCATCAGTGGGCAGTTCAAGCCATTCGCATTTATTGAAAGAATTGATAACTGGGGTGGATTTCTGTTCATCCTGTTGAGTAGAACTTTGTTGCCTTGTTTTACCTCTTGAGACATTGTGATATCTCGCCTTCAACCTTTAGCTTTTTCGATAATTTTACGTTGGTAAGCATTTATTCCTCTGATCTGTGAATAATGCAGTTCTGAGTACTTCTTGTAGGGCAGGGTTTGTCTTGATGAATTCCGTTAGTATTTGCTTGTCTAAGAAAGACTTTATTTCCCCCTTATATACAAAACTTAGTTTTGCAGAATACAAAATTCTAGGCTGGGCATCATTCTGTTTGAGAAGAATGAGAGTGGGGTGCCAATCCCTTCTGGCTTGTATGGTCTCAGTTCAGAAATCTGCACTTAGTCTAATGGGTTTTCCTTTGTAAGTTACCTATTGCTTTCACCTTAGGGCTCACAGCAGTACCTCTTTCATGTTGACTTTGGCCAGTCTGATGATTATGTGTTTGCCTCTTTGCAATGAATATCCCAGGAATCCTTTGAGCTTCTTGTATCTGGATATCTAGATTTCTAGTAAGGCCAGGGAAATTTTCCTCAATTATTCCCTCAAATAGGTTTTCCAACCCTTGTGTATTTCTTCTTCACCCTCAGGGTTGCTTACAATTCTTATGTCAGGCCTCTTTACATAACCTCATATTTCTTCTAGGCTTTGCTTGTACCTCTTATTTCTCTGCTCTGTCTCT
>NW_012146745.1:318713-319816 GCF_000956105.1 Propithecus coquereli
TTTTATACTATATCTACTGCCAGTTTTTACCTCCAAAATATAAGGCTTTGAAAAACTATCTCCCAACTATGGAACTATTGTTTAAATGAGAAAAATTATTCATATCACTCTCCCCTTAATATTATTCCTTTCAGACCAACCATTCAGAGTATAATACTCAGCACCATGCGTGGCAGTGAGGACAGAGATACCCTGAAGTTCTTTAATACTGATAGCACACCCAGAGCAAAGGGATGATCTTTCAAATATCGTGTTCAGAAAAGAACTTCAAATTCCTTTGGATTCCCTGGGCAAATATTTGGAGTACTTTCTGGGTACCTGATCATTAGATGTTGGGTATTACATATTTACAAAACTGGATGTACAAGCCTAGGTTTAGAAGGAGGAATTTATGAGTGCTCAAATGTACAGGTTGTTGATGGAGAGATTGGAAGAGGTGGCAATAGGGCACTCAGATCAAAATACACAATCCCAAGTGTTAGAGGACAAGGCCTCGATTGCTTACCCTGGTGCCAGCAAACCTTCCTAAATATGGAAGGGTTGATTCTCATACTCATATGGAACTGCAAGAGTCACCAGATAGTCAAAATAATATTAGAAAAAGCAAAGGAAAACCTAGAGGATTCACACTTCCTGATTTGAATCGTAAAACATTATTGTTCTCAATGGTATATCTTTTTAAAAGGCAGAATATTCATATATAAACTTCAAATGTAAAGACATGATTAATTATAGAATTGTGGCTAAATCACTGATATGACAATACACATATGTCTGGACTTTTCCAGGGAGGCATTTTATTACATGTACACCAGGGAGGTACATAATGATGGTTAGAGTCAAGGACTTTTTCTTCATACTTGAGGAGAAGACCATGAACATGCAGGTGAATAACTGAAGGCTGGAGAGAGACTCCGGATCACTTTGGTGTTTGAATCAACTTTGTCCAACCTTAACAAATAACTTTTCCAATAAGTAGAATATCAAAAACACATGAAATTCATGATTAGTGAATGAACAGTATGGGCCTACACGTATAGCCAGCTGGAGATTCGTGGTGTCAGGTGTCAACTGCTAAATGCATTACATCTGATTTCATGTCA
>NW_012146745.1:319866-322244 GCF_000956105.1 Propithecus coquereli
GTATACCATATTCGTAAGTGGAGAATTTCACTTGATAGAGAGATATATATTATTCCTAAATTAGTCTGTGAATTTTATGCAAGTTTCATCAAACTTCACAGCTTTCATGAGACTTGATTTAGTAGAGCTACCTGAAGTGCATAGAATAGTTGTAAGATCATAAAAAAAAAGATCATAGAGTGACAGCATGAAACACACCCATGTAAGATCCCAGGAAAGAGACAAGTATGCAAGAATGAGATAGAAACCACTTAAAAACCACAGAGAAAAACTCCCTGTAGCCAATGAAAACATGATAAAACACAATTCCCTAAAACAACAAAAACTCCACTGATATAAAAGATTTTTTTTTATTTGAAAAATGTTGAAATGCACTCCAGTTAATACATCTGCAATGTAAAAATGAATATCAAAGAGCAAATGGTATGTCTGGGGTCCTGAGATATTCAAAAGATGAATACATAACATGATTCCTCAATTATTCTTGAAAATATCCCGGAAATGCCTTTCCTACATTCCCAAAGCAGAATAGGATCTTTCTGGATTATTTCTTAGCTGCTTAGTAAACTGCATTTTAGATTTCTAGAATATTACATTATAAATCCAAAGTTTTCTTCTATTCTATCTCATTTTTTAAATACTACAGCCAAAAAATGGACCAGGTAAAGAAGACAATCTTGGTAGGGGATTATTTCTGACATTTGAAAACTATACACATTTACTTATTGGGTATGATGGCATATTCTCCTAAAGTCTTTTCCTCACATTTGCCATGACAAGGAAGGCCTCAATTAAGATTATACTTGATATGGCTTGGATGTTTGATCTCTCTAAATCTCATGTTGAAATCTGTTCCCCAATGTTGGAGGTGGGGCCTAATGGGAGGTGTTTGGATCATGGGTACAGATTCCTCATGAAAGGCTTGGTTCCCTGCCTGAGGCAATGAGTGAGTTCTTAGTCTTAGTTCACATGAGAGCTGGTTGGATGAAAGAGTTGGGCACCCATCCTTCTCTCCCTTACTCCCTCTCTCACCACATGGCACACCTACACCCCTTTGCCTTCCATCTTGATTGGAAGTTCCCTGAAGCCCTCACCAGAAGCAGTGCTGGCACCATGCTTCTTGTGCAGTCTACAAAACAGTGAGCCAAATAAACCTGTTTTCTTTATGAATTACACAGCCTCAGGTATTCCTATATAGCAATGCCAAGTGGACTAACATAATATTCATACTTAAGTGTACTCCATTCCCTTCCTCTTTTGTTCTTATCTGTAGTTCTTGCTATACTGACATGTATAAAAACAATAGAAGTTAACTAAAACAGATTCTCTGGATTAGCAAATGGATTAGTAGTGTTATATATAGGAACCCATCAGTAGACACCAGTCTGTTAGTGGCAGACAATACCAGTTATTGGTCTGGGGATTTTCTTACTTTGGCTAGTAAGCAGTAGGCACCGATGATTATGCATATATGCCTCTTTTTCAAGTATTTCTCGGCTTTCTCAGCTCTGATGGGTGAAAACATTATAAATTCTACAAACAATTTGCATTTTAATCAAAAAGAGGAAGTCAAATTTAGGTTTTGTTATTAGTCATTGTTCAATTCTTTCCTTTATTGCACAACATAATAAAATATCCTATTTAAAAGAAATACAGGCAAGAGACAAGTTCAATGTGGGGAGTGTTTGGAGGCATAGGAATTTCATACTTAACGTTTATTCAATTCTTTAGTTATGTTCACTCCGAGAATAGAAGCACATAATGCTAACATCATTTCTAGACCAAAAGCTAGTATTGCATATTTCAAATATAAGCAATCACTACAAAAGATGAACTGAAATATTTAAATTGCAATTGAATACAACAAATTGGTAACATTTGTTACAAATCATTTTATCAATATAATTTAAGAAGAAATTATTTATAATGTGAGCTATAGGTAAAATAGGTATTGGGGTGATAGAATAACCTTATCTAATTGTTCAAATATGATGACTCTATCTTTAATTATACCTCTTATCTGTGTCAATAAGAAAAGCAAATATAATCCTCCAAGTCATCATTTTATGATTTCTCTAACATACTCTTTAAAATCAGATATTTTTCTTTGTAATGTGTAAGCCAACTTCTATCTTTCTTTTTATTTAATTTTATTTCAGCTTCTTAAGTTGCTAATTACCTGGAATGAAATAAAAGACATAATCTTCCCTTTTTATTTTCATAGTTTCCTTAGGATAAAGAGATTTCTAAAGCCCATGGTGTGCTTTTAACCTAGTGATTTTTAAGTTCAATTCTTAACTAACTAAAATGTTAGAATTCAACGTAAGATATTGCTAATGAAATGATTATTCAAATAATTATAGTATTTGGTAATTTTA
>NW_012146745.1:324149-341152 GCF_000956105.1 Propithecus coquereli
TTAATTTTAAGAATCACAGTGGTAACAAAAAGTAAATTCTAAGACAAAAAAGTTCATAGCAAAAAAGTTCATTTTGAAATATGTGTAAATATTGGGAAAATATATATATGTGATATCGGCATGAGAATGGCAAATGAAAATGCAAGTGTACAAAGAGTTCAGACAATATGTATACTGATGTGATTTACCTGAAGAGGAGAGAATAATCAGTAAAAGGACAGGGCTTATGAAATACATACATCAGCTGAGTTAGTGTTTCTTGAAACAGGATATTACGCTATAGAATTGGAGAATGTAAGAATATAATTTTTTAAAACTATCCAATTGAGCATGAAAGAAGAAATACACAAGTCAATAAAGCACATGACAACATAAATTTTCTAAATATGTCATCAGTTAGAGACAAAGAACCCATTCCCTTTAAGAAATAATGAAGAAAATGCATCAATAAAATAGATGAATAGTGATAGGAAATGTAACAAGTTGGAGGGAGAACACATAAAGAAGACTATCTTTCATGTAAGTATGAGATAAATTATTAAAACTCCAGGTTAGAATTGAGATAAGTTAGTGCAACATGTTTCCATAAAGAAGCATTTTGGAGGAACTAGTTTATTAAAAGAAGAGCCACAATGTTAAATCAACAATAGAGAATGCATAATCAATTAAACCAGAATTGGTTTAGAAAGCAAGTATAAAATAGGTAAAAGGTGAAACTAAGACAGGAATCCCTAGACTTTTCTCAGTAATGAGAAAGATTCATCAATTAGGAAGAACATTGCAAAGTCTCATGATGAAACTGAAAGGTGAAATACAATTGGCAAGGACCTAGAAAGTCAAAGATGTCCTTCCCTCACGTGGCCGGAATGTTTCAGTTGGAGACCTCCTAGAAACATCTGGGAGGGTTGGGCTGGGGCAATCAGTGTCTTGATCACTTTAGTAATTCTCTTTTATATTTAAGTAGGAGAGATTTCCCATAGAAAAAATGTAGACTGTACTTCCTCAGCCTTTCTAGGAGGACATCTAAAAGAACTGACCCCTCAGTTCCAAGTAGGGTAGGAATCAGGTGCCAGAATTTGATCGCATGTGTCAGTAAAGTCACCTTACATCACATCCAGCCACACCTTTTTGGTGTTATTGTGATCCCACGGTAATAGTTTTTTACATAGATTTTTTTATTATAGGGAATCCATGTCATACTAACTAGAATGATGCTATTTTGTACACTCTCTAAAAAATTCACAAGCCCATGGTAGTGAGAGCCATCCATTAAGGAAAATATCTGATAGGCTTAATGAGCAACAGCAGGTCTAGACATGGGATTGTGAAGGATCTAGATGAGAAGATAGGTTTTTCTAAGACCCATGGCACAATTTTTCTTAGTTTCAGTCCTTATATTCCTGGAAAAGACAAAAACCAAAACAAAAGACCCTATGATATGTTATCCCATTTCAATTAGATCAGTTTTGTGATCTCTATCCATTTTACACATACAAACACTGGGATTGAAAGAGGCTAAAGTAACTTGTCCAGTATTTGCTAGTAAATGATAGAACTGAAGTTGAAACTCTGGTGGTGCTGCTAGTGCTTGAGTGGAACAAGGATGTTACCAAACACATGGAGAAACAGAGAAGGTTAGTGGTTAAAAGAACTGATTCTGAATCTCAACTGTATGGTTGTAACCCTGATCAGCCACTTCTCATTGTTTAACTTGACAATTTTCTAAACTTCTGCATGTATCTTATTTTCCTCATTTGTAAAATGGGCATAATAATTGTACTACTTCATGGAGTTTTTGTAAAGATTACATGAGTTTCTGTTTATAAATTGTTGAGACAAATGGCTTGCATGCCCCACTTCTTTAAGTGTTTGCTTAATAACTTGATCTTTTTAGCTCTGAAAGGACTATTTGCATCTGCTGAAAAGCGATTCTGAGAATACCGCCTGTATTAAATTCTCCTTTAGTTTTTTTTTTTGTTTTTGTTTGTTTTTCTTTCTTTCTTTTTTTTTTGTTTGACCAGCTGACATATACTTTCAAATACATATACATGAGAGGTCTTTGGATTTTGACACAAGAGTTTCAGGCACAATTTAAAGCAGGCCCCATTTTTCTGGAAGTTTTGGTCAGTTATAAATAAGCAATAGTAAATTAAGAATTGTTTTACAGCATGATAGCATTGCTCTTTTTTCTCTTCTCATTTTTAAAGTTCTGTAGTTGATGAATCGTGTATGGATAATGAAATACAATAATAGTAAAAGGGATATCCTTCGTCCTGGTATCTTTGATGTTGAAATAACCCTTGAGAGTACAAAGAAAACTTTGTGAATCATGTTTATGGTACAAGTAGCGTCTCATTCATCAGATGTCCTCATGTCCCTTCCTGTTCCATGTTTTTCAGAGACGTCAGGATTACTATACCATTCTACTTTCTTCTTACAGAAGATAATCTCCTGCAATGTTAGCCTCATTAGATTACTGTATACACTTGAGATGATAAAAGTGAAGATTGAACAAAATCTGTTAGAATCATATTCAAATTATATAAATAATATTGTCAAGGTACATTACTGGTTTTAATTATAATTTTCCCCAATGATAGAGAAGACCCAAATGTTTATGAAACCAAGTAATTCCCTGTATTGTCCTAGCTATATGTCATTAATTCCCTGTTTCCATGATCTTCTAAACACCTTTAAAAAAAAAAGATGAGTGACTTCAGGTAAGATTTCATCAAGATCATTATTTAACATAGAATTGCTGTCATCAGGCACATGTCTATTTCAGGGGACTGGTTGCCATACAGTATTGAATCTGTGAAACATCCTACTTCATTAGTTCTGGCCAAGAGAAAGACTTGGTTCATTAGTCAGAGGAATTAACTCATCCATCATACACAGTAATGGAAAAACTGGACCTCAACTGTCATTCTTTCTTTTACAAATGATCATTTCCCTTCTAATGTTCTCTATCCTATATTGATAAACCATTTATTTTTCTTTTTACACCATCTCACAAAGAGCTTCATTCTTTTTACAATACAATTTGCTTTTTTAAAAAATGACTATTACATAACTTGTTGCCTAGATTAATATGTTACATATTATTTTATCGCATTTTTTCACAAGATGTATTATTATATACCTAATACTTTTCATTGCATTGAAGTTTCTCCTAACTTTTTAAAAGGATAAATGTTATGCCATGTAAATGAAAACAACCTCCTTAAGCCTCAATTTACTCAGCTGTAAAATGTCATAAAAATAGTTTATATTTCACAGAGGTAGTTGTAAAAAAGTGTGTATAAAACCTCCACAATATCTGCATAGAGTAAATGTTCAAAACTTTAAATATCAACTAAAAAATTAAATAATTGTGGTTTTCTGTATAAAATAAAAGATATCTGAAAGAACTTCTTGAACCAGATTTTCAAAAAAGATATGTATATTTATTAGATAACATCCATATTTTTCAGATATTAGTATTTCAGTATATTCAGTTCTAGGTTCTTTTGTTTTTGCTTTTCCCAGTTCCCCACCTTCTCCTTGGCATTAGCTTCTCTCTAAGTTCTGATGTATGGGCATTGTTCTAATACCAATCTCAGTAATTTCACTGAGGGCACACTGAAATAGAATTGGAATAGACATTCATTTTAATCTATTCTGTGGAATAGTAATTTTACTTCCCTAAAGAGTCAACATGGCCATCCTTTTTCTTTTTCCTTTCAGTTTACTAAATACTTTTATTCTCCGGATTGCATTTTTAGAGGCAATAGCAGCAAAAATATGTCACAACTTCATGAATATCCTTTGGGGAAATAACAGCCATTACATCCCCCAATATCTCACAAAAAGAATGAAATGTCTTCACTGATAGCTATTGTATGGAGTTAAATAACCTTCATCACAGTAAATGCATCTATTTCTCAGTTATTTAGTTATTACTTTTTAAATAGAATGCATTTGTTTCCATTTTTATTTTTCCCAGGCTTTGAATATATTCAGAATGTTTCAAAGTTAACCAAAAGTTAATTTTACCACATATTTAAAGATAATAAAAATTACTGAGTTAAAAAATGTATTTTATTTATTTAATAAGGATAAAAATGAGAGGTACATTTACAGAAATATTAGACATATTTATATAATTGATATAGTAAATATCATTATTAAGGCTTAACATAAACTGTGTTAATCCAAAATGGACTGTAGCTTAAAGCATTAGAATTTTTCTACTTTTAAAAATTGATCGAAGGTTATCTAAGGCCATTTAATTTCCCTGGGAATTTAAAATTCTGGATGTGGTATTTGTCAAGAAGCTCAGAGTGTCTGGAGTTTTCTCTCTATCAAATCAAAAGGGCATTACTGCTATTTTTTGTTTGAGGAGTGCATGCCTTCTTAGATTTTTATTGTTCTCAAGGCTGTATTGTTGATTCTGTTGTCATAAAGTACTCTGATACATGGGCACTGCAATCCATAAATTAATAAATAATAATGCTCTTCTAACCACAGGCACCAAAGCTTCTCTGCAGCATTTGATTCCTAGAATGCATTCAGTACCCTCTTTCCACTATTTCAGATACTGTTTTAATTAAGTGGTAGATAGTAAGAGGCAGGTGATTTTCCAGGGTGATGGCAAGGCCCCCTATCTATCAGCATGTGATTTTAGAATTCCAAAGTGATCGACATTAGAACCTGTATCATAAGAAAAAAAGCACTGATGCAATTCCCAAAAAGGAGATGCTGACTGCTCTCAGCACGGCAACCATGGCAGTAGTCAGGCAGACCGAATGCGCTCTACTCACAATCATAACTTGATACACACTTTGCATTACAATCTATCAACTAAATAAGAAGATATCAAGCTCATGTTTAGGTAGCAAATGTACTGACTATCAGTTTGAAGTCTTTTATTGTCGTGGTTAGTTGCATTACTATTGAAATAATTTCACTAAATTTCTTCAACCTCAGGCAGAATCTCTAAAGATTTCCTTTTCCAAATTCTTGTAGGAGCATTGACCATTGGTAATTTAAGTTCTCATATACATGCACCTGAATGATGTTGGAAAAATAACTCCAAAATTACAGGGCATCATTTCCAATCAAAATAAAATCCAAATAAAACAACATTGTGTTATGGAGAAAATGAATGTAAAAATACAGTATTTTCCAAATTTAGGTTATGCCAATATTATATGTAATGTAGTAGATGTGACTAATATGTTTATAATCAAGTGTCAATCATAAAATAAGAAAATAGTTGTTTTACATAGGTATGCCAAAGGAGAAAATAGCTGTATTTCATTAGAGTAAGTGACCTCATCAAGAGTAAATCTTTATCAGTTCTGAAACAAAATAGGGTTTATAGTCAAGATTTAGGTAAAATAATTAAATAATAGAAGTACCTTATTTAATCAAAGTAGTAAAATGCTCATGCCTGACATTGACTTTTAAGATAGTCTAAAATTGCTTTATGTCTAAGGGATGATAATTGAAGTCTACATGGTTGATCAAATTTGGTGATACTTATGTCTAATAATTTTTCCACCTGTTCTTAGAAAGAATTGCCTTTCAGCCCATTGCTAAATTTAATAAATCTGAAATGCTAGTATCATTTGGTTTAATTTGGATTAAAACTAGGAAATCTGAAGGAACATCAGAGTCAATTATTAGTATTAGATGATTAGTGTGTGAACCATGAATTTAAATCAACATTTATATTCAGCATAAGGTAATAGATAACCTGAGTACTAATTTGTACATATGGCCTAAAAATCCTAAAACAAGGTGAAATTATGATGATTTTGGACATGTAAAATGAAAGATTCTGAAACTTCGAATGACACTACAGTGGAAATTCCTTTACAATAAACAAACTTCAACTCAATGGATTTATTAAAAATGAAAATATTTATTTAAAGTTGAATTATTCTTGTTTATATTTAGTACTGAACTAGGAAATATTTTATGTGATTCAAAAATAGAAAGTTATAATTATTCCATTACCACCATCATAAACATTTTATTAATTTTTAATGTACACCTCCAGTGTTGCCTTAGGGAATCTTTCTATGCTAGTATTTAGGAAGCTACATGGTATTTCATTTTGTAAATGATAAATATTTTATAGAAGCTGTCCCCTATTAATGGAAATGACGGAAATAATGGACTCTTGTTTCCAAATAGTTTATAATTATAAATAATCCTGCAATGAATATTCTTCATTGTTACTTTGTAAACTTGCAAACATATTATGGGCAATAACTTCCCAGAAGTTTGTTCAAGTGAGTAAATACCTTTATCATTCTGATATATATTTTTAAAGTATGTTGCACTGACATTATAGCATTTTGTGTTCACCCCCCAAAATTAGGGAGAAAACCTGTCCCCCTACAGCCTTGCCAATGAGTATGTTATCAAAGATTGAATTTCAGCTAAACTTTAACCTGAAAAATGACATCTCAATGCAATTTAATTTACATTTTTCTGATTAAGGGTAAATGTGAGCATACGTTGTATGTTTTAGAGCCATTTATCTTTCTTTCTCTGTGTAATATCCATGTGCTTTCTCCTTTTTTTATCCTATTGAATTTTTAGTGTTTTCCTTATTCATTTCTTGGAGTCCCATGTACATCAAGAGATGAATCTTTTCATCTGTGATGAGTTTCCAGTTTTTCTTCCCAAGATGTTATTCATCTTTTCAATTGCTTATAGTATTTTCCTTTTAGATTTCTCAATATAGTCAACTTTATTGATCTTTTATTCATGATTTCCACACTTTGAGTTGTATTTCGAAAATATTTATATTTTTCTAAAGCTTTTTTTTTGTTCGTTCCCACCCCCCCAAAAAATATGACCACATTTACCTCTGCTTTTATCATTTCATTTTTTAACTTAAGTTTTGATATATTTGGAGTTTACCCTGATGTACAATGTGATAAATATGAAACAAAACTTATCTTTTCCATATGGCAAACCACATGTCTACATACTATTTCTTCAAAATGTCTAATTTTACCTTATAGTTTTGAGATGGATTTTTACTATGTACTAAAACATTATGCATAATTATGGCTGTTTCTGTATTTTCTATTCTGTTCAATTTGTTCTGTCTGTTCAAATTTCAATTATGGAAGATTTATAAGATGTTTAGATAAAGTTATTCCATCCTCTTTGCTCTTTTGTTCAGAGCTTTTCTGAGTATCATTACTTCTTTATTTTGCAATTTATACAGTAAGATTTATTGGTCTACTTCCAGAAATAAAAAAAAAATCAGCACTTAATTTATTTTTAGTCACATATGTAACATATTGTTGTGGTTAAGATCACAGAGTATGGGTTAAAACCCATTTCAATCTTGGCATTTGTACTTTCCAGCAAGTTATCTAACTTCTCTGTGCCTCGGTTTGCCTATCTATAAATAGCAATAACACTTATACTCCCTACCTCTTAGAATTGTTTGGAGGAAATAATGTATGTTAAAACCTTAGAAGTATGCCTAAAACATTAAAAAATACATTTGCTTATTTTTTCTGGTATTATTATTAATTGTGTTAATATTAGAATATAAATTAATATAGATGCAAGTGACATCTCAGTTATGATGCATCTTCTCATCCAAGCACATGATTTATATTTCCCTTTGTAGAAGTACACTTTCTACCTTCAGGAGTTTTTTTTTTCATGTTTTCGCCATATAGACATATATATTTCTAGCATTTTCCTTTTTTGATGGTATCAAAATTATATTTATGAGGTTAATTCAAGTGCTTGTAAGAAGGGATGGTATGTACATTATTACTCTAGTACAGCATTCCTTTGAATTGGTAGATTATAATACTTCATTTATCCTGGCTGGTGTTGATTGGCATTTGGATTGCCTCCAGGGTTTTGTTATTACTAACTATATTGATATGATTATTCTTTTACTTACTTTATGATGCACATATGCAAAATTAAGGCGGAATCAATCAGGATTCACTTTCCCATCTCCCCTGAACTGATGCCCATTTGACTTAGCACCATTTAATGAAGAAATCATCCCTTCCTCTCCGCATTGCAGTGACTCTTTTGCCATACATTGAAAGACCATACATGCATGGGTTTATTCCAATGTTCTATTTGTCTCAATCTGTTATATTAAACTAGAATTGGCAAATGTTTTAGTGGAAATAGAGATTATTTATCTTTCCTCTCTTTACTTCCTCTCTTTTCTATAATTCTTAGAGTTTTACCTCCCTGTTCCTGATTTCTTAAAGAGTTCTAGATGCTTTACACCCCCCAACTCCCCCCACATACAAATGCACACAATCATTTGCATTTGAACTTTATCTGCTTTTTGTTCCTAAGCAGTTTTGTTGTACCTAGAACTTGATGTCTCTGTACCTTGCTTTTTGTAGAGTTTAAGAAATATAATAAGGTACCCAAGATAATCAGAAATCATATCATTGGCCCCAAATGCACCATTTTGATATAAAAAGTCAGTCCTCACCCTCTGGAGAAAGTGTTCTAGAAAAGGGCTTAGTGCTTGGTAATGCAGTGCTGGCGGCCCTGGTCACCAGGTCCTCTGTGAAGTGTCTTTATTTCCTATCCAACTCACTAAATAAAATTTAAGACGAAAGATCTGCCTATCATGGCCACTGAAAATTTAAAGCTGAAACTATATTAGTGCAATTAACATAGGTAAACCATAGCTACCTTCAGTTTTAGAATCTCAAATATTGCTCTGCCCAAAAATGCCTAAAAAGATACGATACCATCTCAGGCAAGCTTGTGATTTCAGACATAGCTTTACCTGTGTTGTTCTACACCAATGTTTCAGTAAATTCTCCACTTGGCTAAGTCAGCCTCTAAGGATCGCATGTTTTCTGAAGCCAGGGTGACTGACATATGCTGATTCTGGCATGAACAGCATGCATCTTTGAGGTTCATATGGTCCAAAAGTATATACTGAAGCTCATGGCCTCTAGGGATTTGCTGAGACAAAAACCCTGTTTATCTTTTCTGAGAAGTATGAATTGCTGAGAAATCGCAGAGGATGTAAACAAATGGAAAAACATACTGTGCTCATGAATTGGCAGAATCAACATTGTTGATTGTTCAACATTGTTAAAATGTCTATACTACCCAATGTGATTTTCAGATTCAGTGCAATCACCATTAAAGTTTCAACATCATTTTTTGCAGAACTAGAAAAAATAATTCTACGCTTCATATGGAACCAGAAAAGATGCCCAATAACCAATGCAACCTTAAGGAAAAAGAACTGAGGTTGATTTTATGAAGCCAATAAAATGCCCCCTGGAAAAACTGGCCTGGTACCTTGAATAAACAGTTAACTTCTCTGCCTTGCAGGCAAGTAAAGAATGTTAGTTTTTCAAAGACCCAGGAATCTCAAGCTATTTGGAGGATCTTGAGAAGAAAGATATTAACCCAAATCTACATGTCTTACAGTCACAATTTGAGGGTGAGTCCTTGGTTTGGCTTTTTACCCTCAGAAGACTTTTGAAACTCTAAACTGAGAATTGTTATGGAAAAGTCCAGTAACTATCTTAAAAAAAAAATCTGTATGATTAATCACTCTTCTTGCTGAATTTATGTAAATGATCAGGCCAATGTTCATAAAACTAAACTTCTTTTACATATAAATTGGACTTTCTATGATTGTTGAAATTAGGAAGACTGGAGAGAGAAAAACTATATTTCAAAAGAAACTTATAGTATACCTGTTACTAGATTCTAGATTCTAGCTCATTATTTTTGAGATTCTATTCTTGACCTAAGATTTAGACTGAATCTGAATTTCTTACAGTTTCTTCTAGTATGGTCCGCAAACTGTTTCCAATTATCTCCCATTTTTCTGACTTAGAATCACTGAAATTAAAACTACCTTTTCTGTGAAGCCCTATAAGCTAGTACTGGTCAACTTGATATACTTTATGGAGAAATCACCATGATGGCTTATGCATAGGTAACTTCTTGTAACATGCATATTTTAGTCCAGAAAAATCTGTTCGATTTCCACTAACTTCCTCCATTTTACCTGAAGATGCTTTGTACCCAAATTAGGAATCTTTTCAACTGATTGCCATCCAGACTCTACAAAAACTAGCCTATAGGTTGCTCCAGACATTAACCTTCATTTTTCTTGCTGTTTCCATGACAATGTCTCTTATTAAAGACCTGTTCCAGCACCATATAAAAGCTTAACTGTGATGGGACCCCTGCAAACACAACCTCCTGAAATGAGACACAACTGTTTAACTGGACTGACCTATACCCATGAATGGGGAGACTAGTTTAATGAGTTCTTATGCCACTCAGCTACTAATCTATTGTTTTTCCTCTTTGCATCCTCCAACTCAATTTTTAGACGTGAAACTTCTAGGGAAGTTTTAGTCAGGAGAATGTTGAGGGGCAGAGAATGCTACGCCAGATTATGGTGCTTTGTTGTACTGAGTACTTTTGAATTAAAGGAAATCAGAAGGCCTCATAAGCAGCCTCAGAACCAAGAACTTTGTAACCTACTCTTGTTTTTCTCTGAAAGCATAGGGAAGGGCTCTTTCTGGAACTTTCCTTATCTACCTGACTGAGAGGAACTTCTTCGAAAAGAAATGCAATTGTGTTAAAATCCTCTCTCTAGGAATCTCATCAAATGACCAGGAAAGATTAACCACTGGCTAAAAGAAAAGACTAAATGCCCTCACCAAGGCCAGATAGACTTTTCAGTTATTCTTTTGAACACAGCTCCAAGAGATTACCTGGGGGTCTTTATCTGCATAAGACAATCTTTGTTCATAGCAAAGTTCCACTCCTCATCTTTCGGCAATTTGTCACCACTTCTCCAAGAGCTCAGAGGAACTTTGTCACAGACTATTTTCTGTTCTTTGAGCTCATTCATTCCCCTGAAAATCATTTACTACACCTCGAAATTGTCTACATACTCTATTTACCTCTCCCCCATGAAGATGGTATTTAAACCTCAACTGTCTGTTTCTTCTTTGAGTCTCATATTTTATACGGCTCCTGTACACACTTCTATCTTAGTAAATCTGTAGACTTCTTCTCCTGTTAATCTATTTTCGATTTCAGTACATTGGAGCCGTCAGTGGGGAAGGAGAAAATTCCTTTCACCCCTACACTGTTTATTGTGTGTGTGTATCGGGGAGGGATTGTAATGTTTTTAAATCCATAGAATTGTTTAAAGACAGAGTTGGTGGGGGAGGCTCATGTGGCAGAGTAGAAGCAGCCTGCACAATGCTGTTCTTATGGAGAAGATCAAAAGTGGTGAATAGATATCCACATTTAGATTGATCGTCTGAGCAAGAGCACTGGGAATACATGGAGAGGAGGACGGAGGAAAGTGAAGAGGATAGAAGTGGGATAAGCCGCTCAACTACACCGGAGGTACTTAGGGAAGGTGCCCACATGTGAGAAAGGAGAAGATCCCAGGCTCCACACCACCTCTGAGGATACCTCAACTGGAGCATCAGGAGGGCCCCTCCACTGAAGAAGACCTCCAGACTGATATAGACACTTGATTAGGGCTGCATTCCTGGGGGCTTGACTGGGGGCTCCAGAGAGAAGGAATAGCTGGTTTGCCAGCCAGCCCTGGGTGCTATGGCTGGCACCATTGTAACATCCCAATCCCAGAATGCTACTTTTGCCCTGGGTCAGATCTGTGACTGCTGCCTCCCCCTTAGCCCTGCCAAGTGGAGAGGGAGCAAAGAATCCAGGTGCTCGTGTGCAACCCCATGAACAAATGACATGCATCCCTGCCGCCACCACCATTGATGGCCCTGGGAAAAGCAGGGGACCATGGATCTGGCACCCACTGTTGTGGCCTGGGGTATTCCACTCAATTGTACTTCCTGCAGGACCTGGGCAGAACACACACCCCTAGCATTTGGTACATAATTCTCATTGTTGAGGCAGCTGGACTGCTCTTGCCACTGTTTTCTGAAAAGCATCAAGTGGGATGAAAGACAGTGCCGCCCTTGCCTTTGGATCTGGGTGGACTGCATGCCACAGACCCTTGCTGTCCTGTACAGGTGTCCCTGGTAACACACCTTGAGCATGCCCTGTCCCACCTACACACTCTGCTGCTCAGCTGCCCCTGCCTGCTCACATTAGTGTCATGGCCCACGGATCTGCTCCATCTTGCTGAGGCACCCTGCCTCAGGAATATTCTCTGTCCCGGGGTCCTGATGTAACCTACACATGGCTGTGACCTACTGGCTTGCTCCACGCTGGGGCGCCCATTCCACCTCATGCCCCATGGGCCTTTGAGGCCACTAATCCCTGCACACCTACCACCCCCTATGTGGACCTTGCCCCATCCATGAGCCTGACACCTCAGCTGCCCACACCTGCACAAGTTGACCATTTTAAGTGGCCCTCCTCCATCCTGTGTGCATGCCCCATCTCATGTGTGCACCTGGCACCAGGAACCAGCCCTGCCACAGCAGCCTGGTGACAACCAAGGGGAACAGGGGAGATGTAGCAGATCAGCAACTTTAAAGGCTCATAGTGCATTGGCATCTCTCCTTCCTGGTCAAGTTTCCAGAGTAGGACCCAAGCACACCATCCAGATACCCATCCCTATTTTCACTGAGCAACAGAGATCCCAGCAGAGAAGAACAGGTTTACCATATCTGCTTTCTGTTTTGAACTGAGAGAAGAAGCCCCAGATGAGAAGGAACCAGCATAAAAACTCTGGCAACAAGAAAAAAAGGCTGTTTCAACACCCTCAAAAGATCACAAAAGCTCTCCAGTAATGAGCTCCAACAAAAAGGAAATTGTTGAAATGACAGATATGGAATTCAGATTATGAATGGAAAGTAAGATTAATGGAACTGAAAAGATGGTAGAAAGCTATCTGAAAGAAACCAAAACAAAAATTGAGAATCTGAAGGAAAAACTAACTAAAGAGATAGATATTAGAAAAGAAAAAAGGGAAGTTAAAGAAATGAAAGAGTCATTTAGGGAATTAAAAATATAGCAGAAAACTTTAACAACAGGCTAGCCTAAGCACAAGAAAGAATTTCAGAGTTTAAAGACAAGGATTTCAAAGTTATCCATTCAGTAAAAAATGTAGAAAGACGAACAAAGAAGAGTGAACAATCACTGGAAAAAATATGGGATTATGTAAAGTGAACAGATAAAAGAATTATAGATATCCTTGAGGAAGAATAAGAACAAGCAATAAGCATGGAAAACCTATTTGAGGAAATAATAAAGGAAAATTTCCCTAGTATAGTCATCAAACACCTGAAAGATTCGTAGCAAATAGCACATCACCGAGACATATAGTCATCAGCCTGAATAAGTCAAAGTGAAGAAGAAAATCCTGCAAGATAAAAGCAACAAGTTACTTGCAGAGAAAAACCCATCAGACTAACAGCAGACTTATCAGCAGAGGACTCTCAAGCCAGAAGGGATTGGGGTTCAAATTTTAGTCTTATTAAACAGAATAACTGCAGCCAAGAATTTTATATCCTGTAAAACTAAGCTTCATAAGTGCAGGAGAAATAAAGACTTTCTCAGATAAGCAAATCCTAAGGGAATTGTCACCACCAGTCCTGCCCTATAGAAAATGTTTAAAAGTGCTCTATACAAGGAAAAAAAACATTCAATACCCTCAATTGTAAAAATACCCAAACTTAATGCTCACAACTCTTATAAAACAATAAAACAGGGAAGAAAGTAAAGCAACTAGATATCATTCAACATGATGACCAGAACATTATGTCACATATCAATACTAACATTGAACATAAATGGACTTTATGCTCCATTTAAAAGATATAGAGTGGCTGAACGAAGGAAAAAACACACACCCTAAATATCTGCTGTCTCTAAGAAACCCATCTAACTCACAAGGATATTGACAGACTCAAGGTAAAGGGAAGAAAAATAATATTCCACACAAATGGAAACCAAAAGTGAGCAGAAGAAGCTATTCTCATATCAGATAAAATAAACTTTAAATCAATAATGGTTAAAAAAAGATGAAGATGCTTATTATATAATGACAAAGGGCACAGTTCAGCAAGAAGATATAACAATCTTAAATATATATGCACCTAACACAGAAGCTCCCAGATTCATCAATAAAATACTATTAGATCTTAGCAAAGAAATAAACAGCAACATCATAAATGCTGGGGATTTCAATGTTTCACTGACAGAACTGGATAGATCATTGAGGCAGAAGATCAACAGAGAAACACTGGACTTAAACAAGACTCTATAACAAATGGACCTAACAGATAGCTACAGAACATTCTACCCAAAATTAGCACAATATACATTCTTCTCTTCAGCTCATGTGATATTTTCTAATATTGATAGGTTAGCCCATAAAAAAAGACTCAGGAAATTTGGAAAAATAAAAATCATTCCATTTATCTTCTCAGATCACAGTGGAATAAAACTAGAAATTAACTCCAAGAGGGATTTTCAAATCTACATAACATTATGTAAATTAAACAATCTGTTGCTGAACAACCCTTGGGTCAATGACAAAATAAAGATGGAAATCAAAAGATTTTCATACTGAATGATAATGATGACACAAGCATTGAAAATCTATGAGATTCAGAAAAAGCAATATTAAGAGGGAAAGTTCATATCCTTAAATGCATATATCAAAAAGACAGAAAGATCAGAAATCAACAACTTAATGTGACAACTCAACAAACTAGAAAAAGAAGAACAAAGCAAACCCAAAGCTAGCAGAAGAAAAGAAATAATGAAACTCAGAGCAGAACTAAATGAAATTGAATCTTAATAAGTAACTAACTAAATAAATAAATAAATTGGAAACAAACAACAGTGACAAAAATACAGCAAAGGATCAAGAAAACAAGAAGTTGATTCATTAAAAAGATAAACAAAATTGGTAGACCTCAGTCTAGATTAACTAGAAATAGAAGAGAAAGGATCCAAATAAGCTCAATCAGAAATCAAAAAGGAGACATTACAACTGATATCACAGAAATGCAAAATATCTCTCAAGACTACTATGAAAACCTCTACACACACAAACTAGAAAATCTGGAGGAAATTAATAATTTTTTGGAAAAACATGGCCTCCTAAGCTTGAATCAGGAAGAAATAGAAATCCTGAATAGACCACTAACAAGTATTGAGAATGAAACAGTAATTAAAAAATCTCCCTACAACAACAACAACAAAAAAGCCACAGACCAGATGGATTCACAGCCAGATTCTACCAGACTTACAAAAGAACACTGGCAGTCATTCTGCTGAAACTGTTCCATAATGTCTACAAGGAGGGAATCCTCTGTAACTCATTCTACAAAGCCAGTATCACTCTGATGTCAAAACCAGGAAAGGAAACAACCTAAAAAGGAAACTACAGACAAAAATTCCTTATGAACTTAGATGAAAAGATCCTCAAAAAAATCCTAGCAAACTGAATTTAACTGCTAATCAAAAAAAAAAAATTAATGGACCATGATCAAATGGGATTCATCCCAGGGATACAAGGATGTTTCAACATACTCAAATCAATAAATGTGATTCACCAGATAAACAAAATTAAAAACAAAGATCATATGATCATCTAAATTGATGCAGACAAAGCATTTTATAAAATCTAGTGCCTCTTCATAATAAAAACCCTTAACAAACTAGCCATAGAAGGAATATGCTTCAAAATTATAAAAGCCATATATGATGAATCCACGACCAACATCATAATGGACAGGGAAAAATGAAAGCATTTCCCATTAAGAACCAAAACAAGGCAAGGATGCATCACTTCAATTCAATATAGTATTGGAAGTCCTGGCCAGAGCAATCAGGTAAGAGAAATAAATGAAGGGCATCCAAATCAGCAAAGAGGGGGCAAAACTATTTCTGTTTACCAATGTTATTATCTTATACCTAGAAAACCTAAAAACTCCACCCAAATCATTCTAGAATTGATAAATAATTTCAGAACATTTCAGGTTACAAAATTAATGTACACAAATCAAGAGCAGTTCTATATACTAATGAATAGCAAAAATAAATTAATGAGACTTACTTCTACATAGCAATGAAAATAATCAACAGAGTAAATAGACAACGTACAGAATGGGAGAAAATATTCATAAATTATACATCCAATGAAGGACTACTACCCAGAATCTACAAAGAACTCAAGCAAATCACCAAGAGACAAACGAATAGCCCCATCACAACATGGGAAAAACCTATAAACAATCTCTTGTCAAAAGAAGATAGACAAATGGCCAAGAAACTTATGGAAAAATGCTCAACATCACTAATTATTAAGGAAATGCAAATTAAAGCCACAGTGAGATACAACCTTACCCCTGTCAGAACTGCCATTATTAAAAAGTCAAAAAACAATAGATGTTGCAATGATAGCAGTAAAAAAGGGAAAGCTTATATATTGTTGGTGGGAATGTAAATTTACACAAACACTATGCAAAACTGTATGGAAATTCTTCAGAGAACTGAAAGTAGACCTGCCATTGGATCCAGGAATCCCACTACTGGCTACCTATCCAAAGGAAAATAAGTCATTTTAGAAAAAAGGAACCTGTACCTGAAGATTTATCATTGCACAATTTACAATTGCAAAGATATGGAATCAATCTAAATGTCCATGGACTGATGAGTGGATAAAGACAATGTTTTATAAATACACACACACACATACACACACACACACACACACACACACACACCACAGAATAATACCCATCCATAAAAAAAAATGAAATAATGTCATTTGTGGCAATTTGGATGGAACTAGAGACCATTATCCTAAGTGAAGTATCTCAGGAATAGAAAAACAAATACCACATGTATTCCCTTATAAGTGGGAGCTAAACGAAGGATATAGGTTGGTCATAAAGAACAATAATGGTCATAAGAAACTAAGAAGGAGGAGGGTGCAAAGGGAGTGAGTGAAAAAAATCTACCTATCAAGTACAATGCACACTATTTTTGTAATGGGTACCCTGAAA
>NW_012146745.1:341413-343012 GCF_000956105.1 Propithecus coquereli
ATTCCTTTCACCCCTACACTGTTTATTGTGTGTGTGTATCGGGGAGGGATTGTAATGTTTTTAAATCCATAGAATTGTTTAAAGACAGAGTTGGTGGGGGAGGCTCATGTGGCAGAGTAGAAGCAGCCTGCACAATGCTGTTCTTATGGAGAAGATCAAAAGTGGTGAATAGATATCCACATTTAGATTGATCATCTGAGCAAGAGCACTGGGAATACATGGAGAGGAGGATGGAGGAAAGTGAAGAGGATAGAAGTGGGATAAGCCGCTCAACTACACCGGAGGTACTTAGGGAAGGTGCCCACATGTGAGAAAGGAGAAGATCCCAGGCTCCACACCACCTCTGAGGATACCTCAACTGGAGCATCAGGAGGGCCCCTCCACTGAAGAAGACCTCCAGACTGATATAGACACTTGATTAGGGCTGCATCATATATCCATTTGTGGGGAGTTCATTGAGAATGAACTTCAGCAAAATAAGGAAATAAAGCAAGGGGAAAAAAAAATCTTATGATCCAGTTTCCAACACTGTAGTAAGGAAGTTGTGGAAAACAAATTGAAAAAAAAATCACAAGTCATGTGTCAGTCATATGATTTTTCTTTTATTCAACTAAGAAGTACATTTCCATGCCCTTTAATTGAGTTTATATTTTGTAAAATGTCTCTTCTTTATTTTCTCTAGCTACATTTTCTCCCTGGAGTGTCAATGGTCTCACTGAGAATAGTGATACATACTAATGATTTTAAAATGCATATCTTTGGTGATTAACTTTCTTTTGATCTCTAAATTTGGAAATATAACTATTTGGCATTTTTTATTGGAATGTACAACAGGCAAAACAAACTGAACATGATTAAAACAGAACTTTGAATTCTCCTGTCTCTTCCTCAACGTATTTATCCTCTAATCGTCTACATTTCAGACACTATATAATCTTCCAAATTGTTAAGGGATAGAAGTCATCTCACCACATTCAGACCATCAGTACATCACATGGTTTCAACATCCAACATATATCTCAAATCTAATCACTTTTCTCTGTCTCTGCTGTCACCATCAGAGTCCCAGCTGCTATGTTTCTGTTAATGAGAATTAACACAGTCGCCTCCTAAAGCTCTCTTTGCATCCATTCCTGGTTCTCAATGTCAATTCTCTACAGATTAAAAATAATAATAATAATAATAATAATACTGATAATACACTAAAAGGAGGAGCTGACTAGCTCTTCTTAATAGAATACGATTTTAACTGTGTGACTTTGTTATGGTTTGTGCCTACCTATCTCCATGAAGAGGACTTCTGTGCCATATCTAGGTCTTCCCCACCTAAGGGTTTCTCTGTTTAGGAAGTTAAAAAAGAAGAAAGAAAATCAACCTTATGTCTGCCTTAGGGCCTTCATACCTTGCTTTTCCTTTCCTGGCTCTTCTATTCAAGGGGGTCAAGGGGCTGTCATTTCAAATTCAATTGCCAACTCTTTAATTGCTTCCTGAATTCTGCTTCTTGAGTTCTGCTTCCTGATCACCTTATCTGAAGTATTTCCTGTCCCCTGCCTGGCCTTGTAAATCTCTATTACCCAAAAGTGTTTTTTTTTTTTTTTT
>NW_012146745.1:343638-346030 GCF_000956105.1 Propithecus coquereli
CTCATTTAAGGTTTTATGATTTCCATAAGTAGAAATACTTGGAATATTTTTAAGGAAAATGAATTTCTGTTAATCTATCAGAGTTTTAAACTCTGGTAACTGAGATTGGTTTTCTTTACATTACTTGAAATACATTTCCTAAAAATTATTAGTATTTTGACAATTCCTTTTGACTCCACTGAAGAAGGGAGCAAGACAAAAATGACAGCTTGTACTTGTCAAGAAAACTGAAACAAAGAAACCCCATTCATTTGTGAAATAAGTTTATGGTATTTTTAAGAATAGAAATCACAAGCTTCTTGACACTACACTGAGCATAATTATTCACTATAATCAATTCTAATAATGAAAACTAATAATTCAAAAAGTGATGCATGTATTATCAATGGTAAACAACCTAAAAAAAAAACATCAGCCGTACTGCAGTCAATTAAACCTTTGTGCATAAATGCAGCAAGAAAGACTCTTTCCAATGCTTCCTTCTCAGACTATTCATGAGCGTAATAGACCGTACTATTTCAATGCAAAATGCAGTTAGTTCTTTATTATCCTCACTAATGGTGCAGATAATCCAATGTGTAGATAATCCTCAAACCATTTATTGTAGCATAGAAATAGACCTTTTAAGGTTAAAAAATCCTTTTTAAAATCGGGGTTGATTTATCCACTGAGTGTAGAGACAACTGAGACCTTTCTGCCCTTGCAGCCGGCAGACAGGAATGAACATTCTCCTATCTCTTGATTAATACTGCAAATTTTAGTCCATATTTTTATTCAGTGAAGCATTATTTTGCAACACTTTCATAGCTTTATTTATTTATTTTTACTTAGGTTTCCAAATAAAAGGTAGATATATGTTTTTGTATAAAGTAATGGATTCGGGCAAGGGATGGTGGCTCATGCCTGTAATCCTAGCACTTTAGAAGGCCAAGGCAGGAGGATTGCTTGAGGCCAAGAGTTCGAGACCAGCCTGAGCAACAACATAGCAAGATCCCATCTCTATAAAAAAAATAGAAAAAATAGCCAGGCATGGTGGCAAGCACCTGTAGTGTCAGCTAATCAAGAGGCTAAGGAAGGAGGATTGCTTGAGGCCAAGAGTTTGGGGTTGCAGTAAGCTATGATGACATCACTGCACTCTAGCCTGGGTGACAGAGTGAGACCCTGTCTCCAAATAAATAAATAAAGTAATGCATTCAAATTTTTCATAAGACTTCTCATCCTACATTTGTGCTATATTACCACTACTCTTTCATAGTACTCTTTCCTATATTTTATGGCATTTACTTTTTGTATAATTGGCACTCAAAAAACATATATTATCTAATTTAAATATTGAGCAGCAGGATATGTTCATGATAAAAATCCCTAGATTACAGAGTCATGAAGTTTGAGAGTGCTCTATATATTATTTCATCATAAATGTCAATCGAGTAAATGAGGGCCCAAAGAGATAAAGTAACTTGCTGAAGGCCACAAAGGGAGCAGAACTAATAGCTGAAAGTTATTTTGTTTTCTTGTCTTAATATGTTGTCTTATTCTTAATAGATGAATACTAGAATGTTCTGCATAATGCAAGATGATCCTATAGAATATTCTACTTGAGTTTATATTTAATTACAGAGTCCTCCTTCCCCTGTGTGTTCTCTCACTCCAAGAATAGTAATTTTGACTGAAAATTTGTTTGGCCTTTTTAATATTAGTTTTGTTTTCTGAACAGAAGCTTATGGACTGCAGGAAAAGGCAGTTCAGAACTGTGCTTTGTAGCTAAGGTTTATCAGCTGGGGACTTCAAATTAATCATGGTTAATGACAGTAAAAAAATCAATCATTGACTAGAGATCATTTCTCTTTTTCTTCCTTTTAATGACAGAGAAATATTTATTGAAAATTACATTTTCTATACAATTATACCTAAAAGTGTTATACCCAGTTGAGTGCTTATTCTATATTTGGAGAATATAGTGCTTATTCTAATTGTTCTGAGAGAACAATTAGAAAATTGTGTCTACAATTTCTAAATTTGATATTTCATTGCATACCAATGCTTAAAAAAAAAGGAGTTTTATTTAGAGCACCTTTAAAATAATCCTTAGCATAATTAAAATGACTGCATGCTCAAGAAAATTTAAATTGATGTTTAGTTAATTTGTTAATATCAACTAATAATGACAGTTACATTTTGAAAGATGTACATGAGAAAAAAAGTTTACCTTAAACTAAGAATTTTATTAATGCTTAATATTATAATGTTCGAACACAAATAAAGCCATCTACGCTATTTTTAAATTGTAAAAAAAACATACTTTAAACTAAATACTCACTGAACAATCTTTAAGAAATTAGCTACTATGACCATCACACTAACAAATCTTTTTCTCTTGTCCTCCTTTTAC
>NW_012146745.1:346980-355697 GCF_000956105.1 Propithecus coquereli
TGAAGAATGGAGAAGACATTGGAAGTGAGATGATATTCCCATGCTTAGAAAGCTTTTAGGCCCCTAAATGTCTAGGTATTAAGGAAATGCCTTTATAGGGTAGAATAGAGCTCTGGGACCCAACGCCAGCAAAATTTTTAAAGTAAAGCAGTATGTAAATTTTATTTGAATCATTTGTCATTCCAATTCAGAGTTAAGTGGCTGAGTTAATATACTAAACATTAATGGGGTTAACCCTACTTGATTGCAATTTAATAGACATCTGACTGCGTCTGTATGTCAGACTACTTGGAAGCAAAGAAGATCTTCTACTGATAATGTATAGTTGGAGGATGTGTAAGGATAATTCCTCAGACTTTTGCCCTGAGAGAATAGATAGAGGAAAATGAAATTGAATAGAAAGGTGGGTTTATATCAGGTTAATTGCTACCAGTGATTCTATTTACTCCTACTTCTTCTTACATCCCTAATTCCCTTAAAAGCCAGACTTTCAGGTAGTACTGTGTTAATTTACATATGCTTTTTCTATCTGCTCACCTCCCTCCCACTTACTGAGCAACCCTTCAGAATTTGGCTCCTTTATGAACTCCAGCAACTAAATATGTTCTCATAAGATACTTTAATAATTTTGTTGTTGCTAAATCTAATGGACACTTTTCAATGGTTATCTTTCTTGAATTCTCAACAGTACCTGACTATTCTCCTTCTTGAAATATTCTCTTATCCAGGCTTAATAAGAACTAATTTTTCCTAGTTCACTCCCCATTTCTCCAGTGGCTCCTTCTTTCTGTCCCTCATGTCTTTTCATTCATTCCTTTCTTCTTCTCTTTGGATGTAGACTCTCCTTGGCAAATTTCATCGAAGCCTATGATTTCAGCAAATTCTGACTATAGATTTCCAGGTAAACAAATTAAAGATCTTCAGTTGGATCTTAAACTTACTCTATCTGAAAGAAAACTTAGTATCTTCTCTGAAAAATTTAATTTACTCTGCCTTCTGTGTTGTCTAAGTACACTGATGGTAATCCCATCCACCAAAATTCCCCCCACCCCACCAAAAATAAATACTGGCAGGCATGTTTGACTTGCATCTCTTCTTCTATTCCTTAAGTTTCCAAATTCAATACATTATTTTGCTAAGTAGTTCTCCAGTTTTCAACAACCATAATAGTCGAGATAACTGCTATCCCTCACTTGAATTACTTCAACAGTATCCTTCCAGTGCAATCTTTCTCCTTTCTATTCAGTTTTTATACTACGTAGAGAGGGATGCCTCCACAAGCATATATTTGATTGGATTGCTCCCTATTTAAAAAGCCATTTAGTGGCTCTTTATCACTCATCTGTCAATATTAAAGTGTGGCATGATCTGGTTCCTAGTTACCTTTCCACTCCCATTTCTCACTATTATCCCATTTTGCATATTTAACAGCTATCAGTTATTCAGACATGTCACTGTTTCAGCCTGGTTTAGGGTACATGCTGCTTTTTCTCTCCCTAGAATATCCTTCTTTCTTTGAACCCATCCGTTTTCTTCTTGTAAAACAGGTCTTCCCTTAGTTCCATCCCAAATCCTAGCCTAGTTTAGGCTAAAACCTAGCTGCGAAGTCTAGTCTAAATTAGAGGCTCCTCCATTGTTAGCTTATGTTATATAATCTTCTTTTGTATCCATCACACTATATTTTAGCTTCCTCTTTACTTTTTTCTTTTGCTAGATCATAAGGAAGCATATATAGAGAATGGAATTTTTTTGGTTTATCATTATTTTATCTGATTTTTAAAAGTGCCAAAACAGGATAGGTGTTCAATAAATATTTGTTGAATGATTCATTGACTAACATTAATATTTTCTAAAGATTCATGAAAGCAATGTAGGTAATTTACTTTCTGAAAAAAAAGAAAGTATTCAGCCTATTTTAAAGATAAACAACTGCGTTAGTTTTCCTTTTAAGCGAGTGAAGTAAAATTCTATGCTGTGGAAAACTAAAATTAGGACTCTCCCCTTCTGAAGCTTTCATAACATCTAGCCCATTAGTGTGTATAGATTGAGTCAAATAAACAATGGTAAATAAATGAGTGAATGAATCATAGAAAGTACATAAATTAAATCAAGGAAAAGTATTACTTGTCCCTGAATGTCTAAACGTATCCCACTAAGGCTAATCCATTGTAAAGTAGGACATCTGTTTTCCTGACTGATTTCTAGGGTGCTGAATGAAGGGAGCATCAATCATCACAAGGTAAACTTAAAGGTAGAACTTCACAGTGCAAAGCTGTGAAAAAAAACTTTGTAAAATATATGGTTAAAATAATATTTTATATTGGTATCTCTGAGTTCTGATTAAGTCTAAAAAAAAACACTTAGAGGAAAGAAATGGCTAATCTAAATAAAACGAATTTTCTGTTGGATGTGTAGGGAGAAACACAGATGAGATTTTCAAAATGGACAACAATAAATTTTGAGTTAGATCAGCAGCAGTTAAAGGTACTTAACGACTCAGGTATACATTCATCACACGTACAGCCTCCAAATTCACATGTAACGGGTAGTACAGTTATAATTCAAATCAGCAAAAGCCAGGAAATTCAAACGCAAGGATAAATCATAATTTACACTATTGAATTTTCACATCCCGTTCCTGGCTCCATCTGAAATTCCTCCTGAGATCTTAAGTCAAAGCTCTGTCTGGAAGAATCCTGAGGAAACCTAAGAGCCTCTGTCACCACTTAGGCAAAGGAGATTCCACAAGCGCGCTGGAGTGTAGAGTAATCCTTCCCAGCAACATAATGTACAGTGCTGTGTACTCAGAGAGCAAAAAAAAAAAAAAAAAAAATCAATTATATTATGCAACTACAGTATATCTACCCAAAATGGAAGCTATTTTGGCATGGCTTGCTCACTGTAGATGTTATTTCCTTTAGCAATATATTTAGCAATACATTTGTGGTTATTACAAATAAGTAAAACTTGACATGCAACCACCACAGTAAAATCATTGGGAAAAAAATTGCTAAAATATTCTTTAGGTTAGAAATCTTTATGGATTTCTTTAATAAAAAGTCATTATTCCAGTAAGACAAGGGTTTAAGAAATTATGGATGTCTTTTCCTCCTTACTTAATCATATTGGCAATCTAAGTAAAACCTTCTAAATGCTTTCTGAAGTTATTGATTCCGCTTGCAGAAATCTTTCTGAACTATATCATAGAGTCATTAGCAGGTAATACTATGCCTTACAAATTATGTACTGACAGAATTTACTGGTGAGGTAAGAGAATCAGGACTCATTGGCCATTTGCTCAACTAATTGTTGCTATTGTGTGCATTTTAGTGCATGCAGTCTCTGCAAAACTGTTTTTAATGAGGCCATTAGTCTTTTTCTTGTATTATTCCTCTAATTCCCTTCTATATTCTTTAAAACCCTAATCAGCAAAATCATTCACAAAACCACTTTTTAAAGTGAAACAGTTAGCTGCAATGTGGTATCTATGGACTTAAGTGTTATACCCTTAATATATGTATACTGTACATCTCAAAGGGAGTCAACTTCATAAATTTGTTCAGTAAATAATAATAATGGTCTTAATAAGGTACTATGCATATTTGATGAGTTTTTAATGTAAAGCATATTTCCTAATATAGAAACTATACCAAAAGCAATCTTTCAACTCTAGTAATTATCTTCCCTAGGATTTGTTAAGAGTGGGAGCTTCCAAGTGAATGCTAATTAATTCTTTCTCTAAAATCCCACACATCCAAAAGAGTTAATATTGGATATAAAACAGACATGCAAATTAACTGTGGTAGAAACATTAAAAGTATACAAATGTGGCCAAAAAATAAGTATCACAATGAAAGGGAATAACTACAATTCAATGAATTTAAGTTCTAGGCCCAAAGGTAACAAAAATATATACCCAAATAGGATAGCCCTCTCTCAAATTTTTAGAGGAATCATTGTTTCTATAGAATGATACTACACAAATAGTACTTCTAGTTCTAAATGCTATTATTTACAAATTAATAAAGGTCTAGTGCTAGTATAAAACTCACATCAACCCTTTATATTTTAAGTAACACAAAATACTTATTATAGGCATTATGCTTTCATTTCAACACTATTTAAATTTCAGTTTGGTTTAAAATTTTCCTGGAGTAAAATTTTCTATGAATTTTTAAGTGTTTAGTAGATGCTTTGACTGTGAACTCCTTCTCTATACACTGAAATTTTAAATGAGTCAGACTAAAATATCCACAAACTCAGCGTGTGTGTGTGTGTGTACATATACACACATATATGTGCATTAGAATATAATCTGAGATAAGATAATTGGATTCTGTAACAATTACTCCAAAAATCAATAAACAATAACTAAATCCTAAATATATAGAGAGAGTCTAGATCGTATTTCTTACCTCTGTATTTCATGTTCTCCATCCAGATGCATCACACATGTTTAACGTAACATGAAAACAGCCTCCCAGCTGGACTCCTTTTCTCTGTTCCACCATTCTCCCTGTCCCACACACAATTCTTCACACAGATGTTAGAATGGATGGCAATTTATATACCTGAATATACGACATTTTTGCCACAATTTTGGAGTGAAACCTATACTCCCTACTTTAGTCTACAAAGCAATATTGGATTTGTTCATGATGCTATCCAGTCTCATTTCTCATAACTCAGTTATAAGCTATTTTACGTCTCAATTTCTTTGTAGATATTCTTCCTCATTGCCTGTGTTGCTAACCCCTTCTCCAATACCACCATGATAAATATTTAGTCATTTTCAAGGTACACGAATGTTACTTTTCTGTAGTCTCCTGTGTGATACTCCACTTTCGGTTATTGTTCTTTACATAATATTGAATTAAATATTTACAAATGTAACTATCATATTAGGCTATCAGCTACTTGATATGAAGGACATTATCTACCTAATTATTGTATCATTATTATTTGTTATAGTTCCATGTATATGATAACTATACAACAAATATTTTATAAAAGGTACTTAGTGGGCATTTTATAGGTTTCTTAACACTCACTCTATGCTAAGGCCTAGAAGAACAACTCCAGATTTGGGGGGTGGGGTATATAAAGGGCTGCTTAATTGTAGTTAATCACCTCTGTGTTTTAATGATTGTTTTAGATATTAGTAAACCTAAGCCGATCAACATATTACCTATTCTGGCTGCAGAAATACGTTCAGAATGGACCTTGACCTAATGTGTATCACGAAGCATAAGAAGATTTTGGAAGATTCCCTTGCATTTATGAATGAGCTTCAAGAAATAATTCTGATTTCATCTGGACAATGCCATTGGGGACACTTTTAATCTACCTGTTCTATTACATCTAGGATTTATTTGAATTAAGCAACTTAGATTTACATTTAGCTTATTACTTACACCAATTTCAACTAAAGTCAGTTAGAAATGCAGCTGGCAGAGCCTATGATATTAAAAGCAATATCAAATACACAGATCTTGTTCAACAATTTTATAATCAATTCAAAATTTTACCCTCAGTTATCTACTTTTTGGTTTTTGCACCATTCTTTCCCAAATTCCTCTCTGGAATTTTCCACAAAGTAGCTCTGCCTAGATCTCCTTCTCTCCATCTTAATTGCTCTACATTTTGTTTTCATATAGCTGTTGTCATTACCATAAAAAGAAGTTTCATTTCCAAGGTTCCTGAGATTAATGAAAACACTTTTGTCCCAGGTGGATTTCCTCTATCTCAATTGGTCAAATTCTGAACATTTCACAAGAATGTTATAAAATGTCACAAGATTATAAATATTCTTCAGTGTCTTTCTTGCTATGTTTTAGGCTTGTCTAAATTGCTTGGAATAAACTCTTACATACTTCCATTGCCAGCAGTCAAAATTGTTCAAACACAGGACTTTACATATATATATATACACACACACATATACATATATATGTATAGATACACACATTATATAATATACACTTTGTACATATATATTTAAATATTCTCTGATTTATACATGCCTTATTAGTAATATAATATGTCTTCCTATCTATAGTCTATCATTTGTTTCAGCAAAGAGAAAACACAAAATTTTGTTGAGTACATAATATTTTTAATATTAACTTTAAAGATTTTAAATATTCCTTTTTACAACAGAATAATACTCTATTTTATGGCTGTAGCCTGTTTTGTTTATTCACCAATCATTCAATGGGCATTAGGTTTGTTTCCACTGTTTTGCTATTATGAATAATGCTGCCATGAATATGTGTGGAAGTTTTTATGTAAATGTATGTTTACACCTACACTCTCTTGGATATGCAATTGGCAGTAGAATTGCTGGGTGATATGGTAATTGTATGTTTAACTATTTAATGAACTGCAAATCATTTTCAATAATAACTGCACCATTTTATATTTCTACCAGCAATGTATGAGGCATCTAATTTCTCTACACCTTTTCTAACACTTGTGATTTTTTTATTATTTTAATTACAGTTGTTCTAGTTGTTAAGAAGCATGCTACAACATGGATAAACTTTGAAAACATGATTCTAAATGAAAGAAGCCAGAAAATAAAAAGATCAGATATTGTATGATTCCATTTAAATCAAATACACAGAATAGGTAAATCCATACAGCAGGAAATAGATTGGTAGTTTCCAGGGACTGGATGGAGAGTAGAATTGGAAGTACTGGCAGTGGATACAGGGTTTTATTTTTGAGGGGGCTGGTGTAATAAAAATATTCTGGAATGGGACAATGGTGATAATTGCCCTACCTTGTGACATTACTAAAAACTGCTCAATTGTCACCTTTCCATTGGCAGATTTAGTCATACTAAATTTTATATTATGTGAATTATATCTCAATGAAAAACAGAAAGAATCAAGCATACAGAGAGGGAAAAAAAAGTAAATACTCCCTCCACAGTCCCAGTTCATTCTATAAAGAAGGAAGAAAAAGGTAAGGAAGGAAGATACCGAGATTTGGATTTGTGTCATGGCCACAATATTTCTGAGTTTCAAAGGCTCATTGTGGAGGAGTTTTTGTTCCACTCTGCTGGAAGATCAGCAGAGCCAGTGGCCTCTCCTTAGCAGGGGGTGGACCTAGAGTAGATGCAGCCATGAACAGCAGTCAGGCAGAGGTAGAGCCTGCTTGCCCACTCAACCTAGTCTTCACTTACACGTGTGTGTGACACCAGATGGAAAGAATTCCTCCATGGGCCTTGATACAGGAAGGCTCATCGAGACTCCACAGGAGGGGCTTGAGTGACGGAGACTCACTCAGGGAGGGTATGAATGGAGGACACAATGAGAGGTGTCCACAGTGCCACCAAGATGTGAAGGTAAAACCAGATTGGCTAGAGTGGCATTGGCCGTAACCAGGCCAGGAGAGGGACCAGACAGTGGAAACACATCTGAAACTCCATGCTAAATTTACCCACTAATGTGAAAGTTATTAATAAATGCTTTAACAGTATAAAACTTATAGCATGAATGACCTCAGAATAAATAGCAACTAGTTGGGATCTTTTCATGACTAGAACAGTCAGATGAGCAGGACACTCATAGATAAGAAAACCAAGGCATTAGGGCCAAAAAAAAAAAAAAAAAAAAGGCCTGGTTTATTTATTTAAAGACTTTGAGGGTTAGAGCAATATTATTAAATTAGTAGACTAAATCTCATCTTTCTCCATCTCCCATCCTCTTCAGTAGGCAATGGATTTGGGGGATGAGAAGGGAGACCTGCAAGCTCCATTACTCTCTTAGGATTGGCACCACACTCTAACCAACTGAGCTAACTGGCCAGCTAATTAAGCTCTTAGATATCAATGAGGGGAAGAACGGGGAATGTGGAGGAAGTCTGAAAGCCTGGAAATATTTTCAAAAGAGAGTGAGTTACTTTAACTGATTCTTTATTTATGGTTCTGGACCTATTTTTCTCTGGAATCTGTATTCCACTAGGTAGGAGCTGATCATACCCATCTCTTTCTAATTCCTTGTTTAGTTAGGTCAGGTCAGTACTTTGAAATCGGCCATGGTGGGAATACCATAGACATGTGTACCCCATCAGGGTCTTTTCTTTCTATAAATCATTTATGACAGTGCCAGTGTTTGGGAGCCTAGAAAATGTAGACTCTCCTTCACAGACAAAGATCCTGTCTTGGGTGAAAGAAAGGATTTATGGAAAATATCTCAAAATCTGAGTACCTAACCAAAATATAGTTAAGCATTGGCAATAAGGGATTAGCCCAAAATTATCTTTCTGAAAAGCCTTAGTTTTGTTCTCTCCTTATTTCCTCAGCTCATGAAGAAAATTGGAAAAATCTTATCAAAGAAACTGTATTTTTATGTCCATCTGAGTCCATCACATTCATTGACTTGATATGTTGAACCGTCCTTTCATCCCTAGGATGAAACCCACTTGATTGTGGTGAATTAACCCATTGATGTGCTGTTGAATTCAGTTTGCTGGTATTTTGTTGAGGATCCTTTTGTTTATGTTCCTCAGAGGTATTAGTCTATAGCTTTTGGTTTTTTGTTGCATCCTTTCCTGGCTTTGTTATAGGGTGATACGGGCTTTGTAGAATGAATTAAGGAGGAATTTCTTATCAAGATCTCTAATCTTGATATTATGAAACAGTTTCAGTAGGATAGGTACCAGTTCTTCTTTGTATTAATATGTCTGGTAGAATTTGGCCATGAATCCAT
>NW_012146745.1:365474-366859 GCF_000956105.1 Propithecus coquereli
TGGTGGTGAAATCTTGGATAAAATACCCAAATTCAGCACAGCTTGGTTTCTTCATTCAGAAGATAGAAGACACAATCTGCTCATAATTGAAAATTACTATGATAGTATCTATTTATCATATTACTATGATATTATGATACTATTTCCACAGATTAGTGCTTTAAGTGTTTTTTCTTTTGTAATAAAAATTTCCCATATACATAACTAGCAGCTAGAGAAAAAAATCTGATGAAACTACACTCTGGACAGATAACATATAACCAAGTAATTTTTTTATATGTATGTTCAAAAACATCAGACTTGATGGAACAAGTGTCATTAAATATATGGCAGTGATTGACATAGGTTTTCAACTTATTCTACTCTTTTCACACTTATTTTTTATTTTAATTATTATCCTTGGACTTGGTGGCATCATTTACAAATTTGAATTATAGGCAGAGTTTAAATATTCAAACATGGAAAAGAGAGATAAGGCAAACTGCCTCCTATATGTTACCTTATTACTGCCATTTTATCTTTTTTCTCTGTATAAGATGAGCTCTGATTTGGGTGAGGCTAGGACAATATATGTAAACTAAACATTTGTACCCCCGTAATATGCTGAAATAAAAAAAAGTTAAGCATTATATTCTATTGGTAATTAGGAAAAATATCAGAACAAAATGCACTTATTTGGATAAAATTTTGTGTAGAAATGTATTTTTAACCCTAGGTAATACTTTTCTAAGACAGTTCATGTCAACTTAATTTATTACAATGAAAAGGTATTTTCTTATTATTGAATATCTAACACTTAGAAAAGAATTAGAAAAAACAATGTATTTTGAAGTCATCAGAAGATGCTTTTTATTTTTCTTTAAAATTGTTTTACTTAAAAATATATCTTTTGCATGAAAATTAGAAAATGAAAGTTAACAATGAATAAATAATATAATCACAGACAAATAAACAGAATCAAAGTAGTAAATTTATTCTTCTATGATTTATCACTTTCAACATTAGAGATTAAACATTCTAGTTATTATAGATAGATTAGGTAGATGAAGTACACATGTATATATATGCACACATATGCAGATAGACATGCATACTTATAAAACTGTATTGTACACACATATATGCATGTAAATATAGATCTGCTACCTTTTATGCATTTAGAAAATATATCTATCCTGAATATTTCTCTAGGGAAACATTTATAAACTTCTGTCTTTTCCCCCCTTTAGGTGGAAAGGAAAAATCACCCAAACTCCTAATATCAAAGGTAAACATTGTCAATATTACTGTACACATTCTTAAAAATCTTCATTCCTCTCTCTCCCTTCATCCTTCTCCCTCTCTCTTTCTTTCTCTCTTTCTCTTTTGATATATGCCTCTGCTGA
>NW_012146745.1:366909-368158 GCF_000956105.1 Propithecus coquereli
AAAAAAAAAAAAAAAAGATATTGAATATTCCCAATACTCTGGAAAAATTTTTCATGCCTCTTCCCAGTCACATATCCCATTACAGAGGCAACAATTATGAAATATTACTGTGTATTAATTTTCATGTTCCAGTACTTCATTTGAATGGAATACCTAAGTATGTGTTCTATTTGTGTCTGGCTCTTTCCGCTCAGTATATTTTGAGATTCAACCATGTTTTAGGTATTAGTAGTTTCTTTCCCTTTTTATTTTTTTTTTTAAATCACTGAGTAATGTTTTCTTGTGTTTATAACATAATTATCAATTTTCCTGTTGATGGACATTTGTTGTTTTTTTTCTTTTTGGTATGAATTAAGCTGCTATGACATTCTTGTTCAAATATTTAATTGTACGTATGTTTCTATCTCTCTTAGATAAATACCTGGAAATAAATTTGCTGAATCATAGAGTGAATGTAAGGTTAATATTAAGAGACATTGCCAGGCTGATTTCCATAAAGGTTGTATATTTGTACATGCCCACTGGCAAAGTATGAGAGTTCCAGTTGTTCCATATTCCCATCTATTATCTATCTATCTATTTATCATCTCTTTGTTTTTTGCTGTCACTCTTTCTAATTTTAGCTATTCTAGTTTACCTGTAGTAAAATATCTTTATGGGTTTCTTTTTTATTTTTCTTAATAACTAAAAATATGATGAGTGTTTTTTCATTTGTTTATGGCCATTTCATATATCTACACTTTTTAAATCCCTGTTGATCTTTTGGCCAATGTTTTTATGGTTAATAGGCCTCCTATATGCTTACTGATGTTCTACTTTTTTCTGTCAATCACTGACTATTGTTGAAATCTTAAACTATAATTTTGAATTTGTCAATAATTCTTTTCAGTTTGATTTACTTTTGCTTGATGTATTCTGAAACTCTGTTGTTAGGTGTGTACACGTTTACAATTACTGTCTTCTTGATGAATTCACATTTTTATTTTTTTAAAATGTTTCCGTGTCTGGAAAAACTCCCTGTTCTGCAGTTTTCTTTGAATGATAGTTATATGGCTATTTTAGACATCTTATGATTATTCTTTATATTAGTATTCTTTATCCTTTTATTTTTAACACACCTTTGTGTTCATATTTAATGTATGTCTTTTCTTTTTTTTTTTTTTTGAGACAGAGTCTCACTCTCTTGCCTGGACTAGAGTGCTGTGGCATCAGCCTAGCTCACAGCAACCTCAAACTCCTGGGCTCAAGT
>NW_012146745.1:368208-369797 GCF_000956105.1 Propithecus coquereli
GGCCTAAAGTGTGGTCCATCTTTGAGAATGTTCTGTGTGCTGATGGAAAAAATACATATTCTGTAGTTGCTGGGTGGAATTTTTGATAAGTATCTGTTAAGTCCATTTGATCTAAAGTTTAATTTAAGTCCAATGTCTCTTTGTTGATTTTCTGTGTCAATAACCTATCTAGTGCTATGAATGGGGTGGTGAACATTCCCACTGTTAATCTTTTTTGCTGTCTATCTCTTCTTTTTAGGTCTAGTAATATCCGTTTTATGAATCTGGGTGCTCTTATGTTGGGTGCATATATATTTAGGATCATTATATCCTCTTGCTGAATTGATCCATGAATTAATCCATTTAAAATTATACAATGACTTTCTTTGTCCTTTTTTAAAACTGTGTTTCAAAGACTGTTATTTCCTGATATAAGTACAGCTACTCCTGCTCACTTTTTATTTCCATTTTCATGGAACATCTTCTTCTACCTCTTTACTTTCAGTTTACATGTGTCTTTATGGATAAAATGAGTTCCTTGTAAGCAGCATATAGTTAGATCATGTTTTTTATCCATTCTGCCAATCTATATCTTTTAAGTGGGACATTTAATACATTTATTTTCAAGGTTAATATTGATATGTGAAGCTTTATTCTTATTGTGTTGTTAGTTGATTTGTAGTTGTTTTATAAGTCATTTGTTTCTCTTTTTTCTCTGTCCTTGTGGTTTGATGAAATTTTGTCATGTTCCCATTTAATGCCTTTCTCTTCCCATATTGTGTGATTGTTTTATTAGACCTTTGAGTTTTATGTTTTTGTGAGATTTTGTGATGATAAACATTGACTTTTCTTTTCCACATTTAAGACCATTTTGAACATTTCCTGTGTGGCCAGTCTAAAGATGACAAAGTCTCTCAAAATTTTCTTGTCTCAAAAAGACTTCTCCTTCATTTATGAAGCTTATTCTGGTAGGATAAAACATTATTGGCTGACAGATATTTCTTTCAGCACTTTGAAAATGTCATCCAATTTTCTTTTGGCCTATAAGGTGTCTACTGAGGGTTCTTCTATTTGTCTGATGGGATATCCTTTATAGGTGACTAGATGTGCTTTCTCTTGCTAATTTTAAGTCTTTCTGTCACTTCAACTTTAGTCATTCTGATTGTAATATGACATGGTAAAGTCATTTTTACAATGTATTTACTTGAGGATTGTTTTGTTTCCTCTATCTGAATGTCTAACTCTCTTGCTAGTCCTGGGAAGTTTTTTATAAATTGTTTCCCTTGATAGGTTTTCTAAACTCTTTGATGTCTCTTCCCCCTTGGGGATCTCAATAATTCTGAAGTTTGGTCACTTTATGAAGTCCCAGACATCTCAAAGGCTATGCTCATTCTTTCTCATTCTTTTTTCCTTGTTTTTGTCTGACTGGATTATTTCAAAACATGTTGTTAAAATTCTGAAATTCTTTCTTCTGACTGGTCTAGCCCAGTTTTTAAGCTTTCAAATGCACTTCGATTTCCTTGATTTTTTTTTTTTAAGCTAACTCTCTCCTTGGTAAATTTTCCATTTATATCCTAAATTGATTTTCTGATTTTATTTTTTTGTGTACT
>NW_012146745.1:375617-376634 GCF_000956105.1 Propithecus coquereli
TTGTTTGTTTGTTTGTAAGGAGAGTTGTCTTATGTTTAAAATAATTCTTTATTAAATGTTTTTGCAAGCCTCATGATAACCTCAAATCAAGAAACCAACAACAGATATACAAAAAATAAAAAGCAAAAAATTAAAACACAGTACCAGAAAAAAATCACTTTTTAACAAAGAAAGATAGGAAACAAGGAAGGAATAAAGGGAAGGAGGGAGGGAGAGAGAGAGGACCACAAAACAACCAGAAATCAAGTAAAATATGACAGTAGTATATCCTTATCTATCAATAACAACATTGAATGTGAATGGAAAAACTCTCCAATCAAAAGACAAAGAGTAGCTGAATGGATTAAAAAAACATGATCCAATTATATTTGTCTACAAAAAAAATGCACTTCACCTATCAAGGTACACGTAGACTGAAAATAAAGGGATGGAAAAAGATATCCCATGCAAATAGAAATGAAAAAAGAGCAGGAATAGCTATACTTCTATTAGATAAAGTAGATATCAAGACAAAAACAGTAAAAAACAGTAAAAAGAGATAAAGAAGGTCACTGTATAATGATAAAGGGGTCAATTCAGCATATATATAGTTATATATCTAAATATATATATGCACCCATCCCTGGAACACCTAGATGTATAAAGCAAATATCATCAGAGCTAAAGAGACACAGAAATCTTTTTTTTTTATTTCAGCATATTATGGGGGTACAGATATTAAATTACATATGTTGCCCTTGCCCCCCTACCCCCCAAGTCCGAGTTTCAAGCATGTCCATCTCTTGGATGGTGCGCATTGCACTCTTAAGACACAGAAATCTTAATACGATAATCATTAGAAATGTCAACACTCCACTTTCAGCATTGAACAGATCATCCAGGCAGAAAATCAACAAAGAAACATTGGACTTGGTCTGCACTATAGACCAAATGGACCTAATAGATATTTACAGAACATTTCATCTGACAGCTGTAGAATACATGTTCTTCTCCTCAGCTCATGGATGATTTTCAAGG
>NW_012146745.1:376684-378635 GCF_000956105.1 Propithecus coquereli
TATAGAATGTTATCAAAGACTATATTTTCTGCCCTATTCTATGCTTCTTTCCCTGATAAAATGTTAAAACTAGGTACTGTGATTACTAACCTGATGTTTGGTTCTTGCTAATGTGCTTCCTTTAATGGATAGTTGTTGAATTTGGTATTCATGTGGAGGCGCAACCACTGTAGGTTTCTCTTCAGCCATTGTGCTCCCAATCCTCCTCTATTTTCTTAATAGTCAATAGCATATGTAGCTTTTTACTCCCCAGGTCTGTATGGCTCTAATTCCATTTATTTTTCATCCAATATTTCATAGATTATTAGATTATATTTCTAATGGCAAATAATTTATCAAATACTGGATGAAAATAAATGGAATTGAGGCAAGGAAGACGGCAGAAAAGACACTCTTGTATTGCCTATGCCACCCCTCCCCTATTTCCCAACAGTGATGTGCCAGTGTGCCAAGTGAAGAGACTCTGTGTGCCCGGGGGAGGTAGAGTGAAGTGATTGGGACTTTGGGACTTTGCATTGCAACTCAGGGCTACCCTGTCACAGGGGAATACAACACAGGGCAGCATTCTACCAGCACCAATGGAGGGAGCATTTAGACTAGCCCAGCCAGAGGGAAATCCTCTGCGCCAAAAGCTGAGTTCCAGCTAGCCCTACCACCAGATGACAAAAAGTGGACTGTGTCCTAGAATAAATTCATAAGGCAGGCAGGCCACAAAGGCTGCAGTTCTTGGGCAATTCCTGTGGCTGTACTGGCTCAGTGGACATAGGGTGCATGTGACCCAATGAGACACCAGCAGCAATGGCCAAGCCAGTGCCTGTGTCACTCCTCCCACAACTACAGTCAGTGCAACTCAGGGAGAGTCATCTTCAACTTGGAGAAAGGAAAGGGAAGAGTTCAGAGGGCTTTTGCAACTTGAGTACCAGCTCAGGCTCAGTAAAATAATGTACGAAGCAGACTCCTGAAACCCCTGATTCTAGGCGTTAGTTCCTGGATGCATTCTAGATCCACCTGGGACCAAAGGAAACATGCTGCCCTGGAGAGAAAAACTCAAACCTGGCAGGAGTCACCTGTTACCTAAAAAGTTGGGCTTTGAATAAATATCAGAGGTAGCCAGGCAACAGTTACCATGTGCTTTGGGTAAGAGTGGGCAGGCTTCAAGTGCGACCTGGTGCAGTCCTAGCTTCAGAGGCCATAAAGGAATGCCCACATTACTCTTCCCCCAACTGCAGCAACTCAGCACAGAGAGCAAGGGAAGTGAATGAGAGAGTTTACCTGGTAATCTGGAGCATTTTCTTTTCCCTCATGCAAGATCACCAAGGTGATACCACCAGGAATATGCAAGAATCACAGCATTACTGGGCTTTGAGCACCCCCAGTGCTGATATGGCTGCAGTGACCAAAGACTTAGATCACAACACTTGATTCCCTTTGAGTATCTGGAAAGGCTTCTCAAGAAGTATGGATTCAAACTGGCCCAGACTGCAAATATTAAAGTAGATACCTAACTATTCAATTCCCACACATCAACAAGCATTCATAAGCACCAATAACATCCAGGAAGACATGACCTCACCAAATGAGCTAAATAAGGTACCAGTGACCAATCCCAGAGTGATGGAGATATGTGAACTTGCAGATGAAGAATTCAAAATGGCTGTCCTGAAGTAGTTCAGTGATCTTCAAGACAACACAGAGAAGGAATTCAGAAGTCTATCAGAATAATTTAATAAAGAGGTTGAAATAATTTGGCAAAAAATCAACGAGCAATTCTGGAGCTAAAAATTTCAATTGACAAACTGAGAAATGCATCAGTTTCTCAACAGCAGAATTGTTCAAGCAGAAGAAAGAAGTAGTGAGCTTGAAGACAGGCTATTTGAAAATATATAGTTAAAAGAGAAAAAATAAAAAAGAATGAAGCATGCCTACAAGATCTAGAAAATAACTTCAAAAA
>NW_012146745.1:382217-383807 GCF_000956105.1 Propithecus coquereli
GTCTATAAGAAACAACTCCTCATCCATTCAACTTTTACCATGAGATTGGAGCAATTCAGTCACATCTTCAGGCTCCATTTCTCATTCTAGTTTTCTTGCTATTTTACCACATCTGTAGTTAGTTCCTTGACTGATGTCTTAAACCCCTCAAAGTCAACCATGAGGGTTGGAATCAACTTCTTCCAAACTCCTGTTAATGTAAACAGTTGACCTCCTGACATGAATCACAAATATTCTTAATGGTATTTAGAATGGTAAATATTTTCCAGAAGGTTGTCAATTAACTTTTCTCAGATCTATTAGAGGAATCACTATCTATGGCAGCTGTAGCCTTACAAATATATTTCTTAAATAATGAGACATGAAAATCAAAATTACTCCTTGACCAATGGGCTACAGAATGATGTGTGTTAGCAGTCATGGAAACAACATCTCCATCAAAGTTCTTGGGTGACCAGGTGCATTGTCAATGAGTAGCTGTATTTTGAAAGAAATTTTTTTTTTCCCTGAGTAGTATATTTCAACAATGTGCTTAAAATATTCAGCAAATCATGCCATAAACAGATGTGCTGTCATCTAGGTTTTGCCGTTCCATTTATAGAGCAAAGGAAGAATAAATTTAGTGTAACTTTCAAGGGTTTTTGGGTTTTGGAGTTATCAATGAGCATTGGCTTCAACTGAACGTGACCAGCTGCATTAACCCCATATGAATACAGTCAGCCTGTCCTTTGAAGCCTTGAAGCCAGGCATTTACTACTCCTCTCCAGCTATGAAAGACCTAGATGGCATTTTCTTCCAATAGAAGCTTGTTTTGTCTACACTGAAAATTTGTTGTTTAGGGCAGCCACTTTCATCAATTATCTTAGCTAGATCTTCTGAATAATTTGCTGCAGCTTCTACATTAGCACTTGCTGCTTCACCTTGCACTTTTATGTTATGAAGATGGCTTCTTTCCTTAAACCTCATGAATCAAATTCTGCTAGCTTAAACTTTTCTTCTGTAGCTTCCTCACCTCTCTCAGCCTTCACGAAATTAAAGAGAGTTAGAGGCTTGCTCTGGATTAGGCTTTGACTTAAGGGAATGTGGCTGGTTTGATCTTTATCTTCTATCCAGACCACTAAAACTTTCTCTGTGTCGGCAATAATGCCGTTTTGCTTTCTTATCATTCATGTGCTCACTAGAGTAGCACTTTTAATTTCCTTCAAGAACTTTTTCTTTGCACTCACAACTTTGCTATTTGGTGCAAGAGGCCTAGTTTTAGTCCTATCTTGGTTTTTAACATGTCTTCCTCACTAAGTTTAACCACTTCTAGCTTTTGACTTAAAGCGAGAGACATGCAACTCATCCTTTCACTTGAACAGTACAGGCCATTGTAGGGCTATCAATTGACCTAATTTCAGTACTGCTGTGTCTCAAGGAATAAGGAAGCCTGGGAACAAAGAGAAAAGGGGGAATGGAAGGACCAGTCAATGGATTGATCAGTCAGAATGCACACAATATATTTTGATTAAGTTTGCTGCCATATACGGGTGCAGTATGACAATCCAAAACCGTTACAATAGTAACATCAAAGCTCACTGATACAGATCA
>NW_012146745.1:383857-384806 GCF_000956105.1 Propithecus coquereli
GATACTTCAATTAGTAGAATGGGCAAATGTGTTTTAATAAGTTTTAATGCACTTCACAAAAGTTACTTGTCAATACAAAGATGATCATGCACTAAAGGAACTTTTCTAACAACCTCCAGCATTCTTCTAAGTTTACCTTTATGATCTTTTGGTACCAATGAGTGTGAACTGTTTATGTGTACCATCCTTTAATAATTATAATATATTCTTCATTTTATATAGTGAATATAAAATCAATCCCACATTCAATAAGAAGAGATTTAAAATTACCAGTGTTCTCTGATTGTTATTTTATATATTTTTGAACTCTAGGAGATTATGATTGCCTTTGAAAATCCATTGAAATATTTAGACTTTCTTCCCAGAATAATTCACATGTTAATTTCTCTCAGCATTTGTGTGTGCGTGTTTTTAATGTAGTCCTTTGTCTTAGAAACATGGAAGCATACTGCTTTGTTAGTTGATTTTATTTTTCATTATGTTCGTAATAATTATTAGTGCATTATTCTTCAACAGTATGATAGATTGTAAGTATATAATACATTTTTCTTAACCAGTCTCCTACTGCATTATTTTAAAATGTTGTGAATGTTATTACAGTTATTAATAAATATTTCAGTACAGCAATAATTATTTCTATAGAATAAATTTCTAGCAGAATTACTATAAAAATGCTCATTTAAAAATTATTTATTGACAAATTGTCCTTAAAAGGGTTAAAATAATGAACATATTTGTTTACCTGAGCTGTCACTAATTATAATTGAGTTTAATCTTTAATAAACTGAAGGCAAAAATATCATTTTGTTGTTTAAATATGTATTTATTTGAGTTCTAGAAAGATTCATCTCTCTGCATACACATGTGTGTGGTATTCATTTGCTACAAATTTGTTTTGTTAACTTAGTGGAAAATCAGCATTTGTAAATTCTAGTTGCCACTCACCAAA
>NW_012146745.1:384856-386503 GCF_000956105.1 Propithecus coquereli
GCATACACATGTGTGTGGTATTCATTTGCTACAAATTTGTTTTGTTAACTTAGTGGAAAATCAGCATTTGTAAATTCTAGTTGCCACTCACCAAACCACGTTTTCCTCAAGATATCTCCATTTTGATGACAAATCAAGCTGTTACATTGTACTTTCATCAGGCAATGTCTGCACATGTATCCTGGCAACCACATGCTGCAGTTGCTTTGACTCCTTGAAGCACAGGATGAGAAAGAAATTGCAAAGGACAAGAAAGAAGTATTTTTTTACTTACCATAAATAATAAAATATTTCTGGGTTGTTTTGAGCTAGCAGTATTTCCACCAGATGAATCAATAAATTCTTAATTTTAAACATATGTGTTTTTACTACCTAAATAAGAATGCAAAATTAAAAAAAGAAATGGGTTCTGTTAACTTAATGTGGACCTAGAACCCAAATATGAACACTTAAATTCACTAACTGTACAGTTCTTTTTACTCCAGCTTGAGAAGTTTTTCCATTTTCATGACTCCAATGTCAAAATATGTCTGAACACTATGAAAATATGAAATAACACATCAGCTAGTTTGTATATACTGAGCATTCTAGAAATACTGTACATGTTATGCTGACAATAATTGTATGATGCATACAATATTGATAATGATGGGTGTATAATTATCCCATGCAATCCACTTTGAATAGACCGACCTCACAATTACATCAATGATGATAAATAACTACCAGTCCCAAGTATAAAAGCCATACACCTTCCCTGACTTGCTGGCTACAAATTGAGAGGAGTCATTAAAAGCCCTCAGTGGCCCATACACTATTTTGTATGCATTTAAAAGACTAAACAGGCCCCCTAATATCCAACTGGATACATTTTTATGTAATCACTCCAGCCTGTGAGCATGCACATATCCAGTGATCAAATGGTAGTCACAAATGTTAATTAATAGTTAGAAGACGGTTTTCAATGTATCAGAAAATAAGTAAGAATTAAAAACACTTGAAGACATTGGAAAAGAACACAGTAAAATTAAATGAGAAGGTAGAAAGAAGGATAAGAATAGAAATCAATATAGTGAAAAACAACAAATCATAGCAAAGATAAAAAACAAGAACATTTACTTAAAATAAACATTGTTTAAGTTTTTTGTATTGTTTTGACAAGACTGATAAAGAAAAAATACATAACAAAAAATATAATATTATCCATATAGTGAAGATGTAAAAATATGATATAATAAAAATTATGTGTTAATCAATTTAGTCAGTGGAAATGGATTCATTTTCTATAAAAGAAATGCCAAAACTGTGGGAAGAAAAACAAAATTGCATAGATTATAAGCTACTAAAATCAAGAACTTCTCCCCCCACTGACTACTATAATATTATACATGTCAACATGGATGCATTTTCCCTTTTATTATACAATTGGTCTTTGTGATTAATATACTCTTAACAAAAACTTTGAATTTCTAAAATATATGAGATAACCATTTTATCTATTTTCAATGTTAATGGAATGTAAAATATGATTTTATATTCTGAAACCTGTAATTAGTCATAGATAATAATACATCGCTCTCTCAAGATTTTTGGCAGAGCACTTAAGTAAATGTTGAATCAGATAAAAACATACATATATAAACAAAC
>NW_012146745.1:387949-390086 GCF_000956105.1 Propithecus coquereli
AAAAATTATTTATTGACAAATTGTCCTTAAAAGGGTTAAAATAATGAACATATTTGTTTACCTGAGCTGTCACTAATTATAATTGAGTTTAATCTTTAATAAACTGAAGGCAAAAATATCATTTTGTTGTTTAAATATGTATTTATTTGAGTTCTAGATTCATCTCTCTCTCTCTTTTTTCCCCTATAATATTTGGTGGTATTATTTTCTTTTGTGAATTGCCTCTGTGTTGCATTTGCTCATTTTATATGAACAAAGTGAGTTGCATTAATGGATTTAGTACAAACTCTATTCTTGCTGTTCTAGGGTGAACTTACTTTACTGTAGTGTATGACTGAATTATATTGCTACTACAGACATACCTCAGAGATTTTGTGGGTTTGGTTCCAGACCACTGCAATAAAGTAATATTGCAATAAAGAGGGTCACATAAAGTTTTTAGATTCTCAGTGCATTCTCAGACAATACAGTGGTCTATTAAGTATGCAATAACATTATGTTTAAAAATATACATACCTTAATTAAAAACATTGCCAAAGATGCAGAAACAACCCAAGTGCCTCTCAATACACGAGTGGATTAATAAAATGTGGTATATGTATACCATGGAGTACTACTCAGCCATAAAAAAAAAATGGTGAACTACCTCTTGTATTATCGTGGACTGGGCTGGAGCCCTTTCTAAGTATCACAAGAATGAAAAATCAAACACCACATGTACTCACCATTAAATTGGTACTAACCAATCAACATTTATGTGCACATATAGAAGTAACATTCACTGGGTGTCGGGCAGGTGGGAGGGGGAAGGAGGGGATAGGTAAACTCACACCTAATTGGTGTGGTGCGCACTGTCTGGGGGATGGGGACATTTGTGGCTCCGACTCAAGCAGTGCAAAGGCAATTTATGTAATCAAAGTGTTGGTACTCCCATAATATTCTGAAATAAAAAATGGAAAAAATATTGCCCCAAATGCTAAAGATTATCTGAGTCTTTAGCAAGTCATAATCTTTGATGGAGTGTCTTGCCTCAATGTTGATGGCTACTAACTGATTATGGTGGTGGTTGCTAAAGCTTGGGGTGGCTGTGACAATTTGTTAAAATAAGACATCAATGAACTTTGCCACATCAGTTGATTGTCCCTGTCACCAAATATTTCTCTGCAGCACGTGATGCTGTTCGGTAGCATTTTACCCACAGTAGAACCTCTTTCAAAATTGGAATAAAGTCTCTGAAATCTTACTACTGCTTTGTCAACTAAATTTACGTAATATTTTAAACCCTTTGTTTTCAGTTCAACTATGTTCACAGCATGTTGACCAGGAGTAGATTCAATTTCAAGAAACCATTTTCTTTGCTTGTCTATAAGAAACAACTCCTCATCCATTCAACTTTTACCATGAGATTGGAGCAATTCAGTCACATCTTCAGGCTCCATTTCTCATTCTAGTTTTCTTGCTATTTTACCACATCTGTAGTTAGTTCCTTGACTGATGTCTTAAACCCCTCAAAGTCAACCATGAGGGTTGGAATCAACTTCTTCCAAACTCCTGTTAATGTAAACAGTTGACCTCCTGACATGAATCACAAATATTCTTAATGGCATTTAGAATGGTAAATATTTTCCAGAAGGTTGTCAATTAACTTTTCTCAGATCTATTAGAGGAATCACTATCTATGGCAGCTGTAGCCTTACAAATATATTTCTTAAATAATGAGACATGAAAATCAAAATTACTCCTTGACCAATGGGCTACAGAATGATGTGTGTTAGCAGTCATGGAAACAACATCTCCATCAAAGTTCTTGGGTGACCAGGTGCATTGTCAATGAGTAGCTGTATTTTGAAAGAAATTTTTTTTTTCCCTGAGTAGTATATTTCAACAATGTGCTTAAAATATTCAGCAAATCATGCTATAAACAGATGTGCTGTCATCTAGGTTTTGCCGTTCCATTTATAGAGCAAAGGAAGAATAAATTTAGTGTAACTTTCAAGGGTTTTTGGGTTTTGGAGTTATCAATGAGCATTGGCTTCAACTGAACGTGACCAGCTGCATTAACCCCATATGAATACAGTCAGCCTGTCCTTTGAAGCCTTGAAGCCAGGCATTTACTACTCCTCTCCAGCTATGAAAG
>NW_012146745.1:390136-391003 GCF_000956105.1 Propithecus coquereli
TAATAAATGATGTTAATAATTTTAAAGTAAATATTAAGATATACTAATTGGGACAGCCTTGATAATATTATTAAGGAATGGCCCAGCTGCTACACTCTGAAATTCATCACCACATTTCTGCAAGCCTACGTCTCTTGGGGGCTGCTCCCAGCCAAAGACTGAGCGCGGCGAGGATACAAAGGCAGACGTGTTCCTGGCACACGCAAACTTTTCTGATGGCCAACTTTAGCTTGAAAACTTCTGATGGTTTTGCAGAAGCTTCCTTAGACTACTTGGCAGTCTAGGATGTTTTATCCAACTTTATCTCCTCCTCTTTCATGCAGGGTCAGACTCATGTTGTCTTCCCAGTCTGCCCAGTTCCCTTCTTACTTTCTCTCACACATTCCTTTCCTCAAATATAATTCTTACGTATTTAATCATGTCTTGGTGTTGGCTTCTCAGGGGAGCTGAGATAAAACACAGTGTATAGTCTTTTATATGCCAATAATTTATGTTAATTATTACCAAATCAGAATTAGAAGTACTTCCAAGAAAATCTATAAAAAAGGAGGAGCAAATGTGTTTGTTTGTTTTTTTTATTTCAGCATATTATGGGGGTACAGATGTTTAGGTTACGTATGTTGCCCTTGCCCCCCCTCCCCCCCAAGTCCAAGTTTCAAGTGTGTCCATCCCCCGGATGGTACGCATTGCACTCTTTGTGTATGCAAATACCCGTCCCCTCCTCCCCTTCCTCCCTCCCCCCTGCCCGACATCCAATAGATGTTATTCTTATATGTGCACTTATGTGTTGATTAGTTAATACCAATTTGATGGTGAGTACATGTGGTGCTTGTTTCTCCATTCTTGGGATACTTCAATTAGTAGAAT
>NW_012146745.1:391053-392598 GCF_000956105.1 Propithecus coquereli
GTGGCTATTTACTATCTAGACCTCTGTATCTTTTTATGTACAGTCCAGACATAGTCTCTATAATGTAAATAAATCTGGCAAAGACTATTGTCAAGTGACAGAATTTGGGTGTGAATTTTTAACTTTCTTCTATGTGCTTTTCTCTAATGCTTGACATTTATAACACAAATGCTTCATTTGTACAAAAAAAATCCTATTACTTTAGGCTTTATTTTTGAACTTTTATTAAGTGAGTTCAGTTAGATTGATCATATTTAAATTTACAGTTACAGTTATTCTTTGAAGGATTAAATATTTACTACTAATGATGGAAAGTATCTTTTTATTATAAGTATTTTGGCATCTTAGTTGCTGGTTTTTATGTGCATGGAACTAGAACAAGGCAGTGGATGTTTGCAGTTTAATTTTAACATTTCACAGCTTGCATTGGTGAAAAAATATGTATTTATGATGTGATAGTTAAATGGGTATACATCAGGGTTAAAAGAAGGAAATGAATATCCATAATTAAACTTTTATATGCTATAGCTTGCAGTGGTGAAATAAATATCTGTCAATGACATGAATGTTAAATGGTTATATGTCAGCGTCTAGAGTACAGAAATTAATATCCTCAATTAAATGTCTATATGTTATGTAAGATTTTGATGTGGACATTTCTCACAACTTGAAAATCCTTCAAGATTTTTTGTATCTTCAGAAAGATAACCACTCGATATTTGTCCTTTTTTAAAAACATGGTGAGGGTGGAGAGCTGAAGGAATTTAATTTACAGAATGTCTACATCTTTAAACAGTAAATTACGTCACTTTACATCTCCTTCATGATTTCAATTTCCTAGTATACTGAAAAGTTAAATTTCTTTTTCTGGGTCATTTTTTACCCACTTTGTTAATCATCCTTGACCACTTTCATTGCATTAATATTTAATAGTTTTAAAAAAGCCACATAAAACCATAAAATTAAGGATTCCATACAGCAGAATTACTCAAGTTACAATGAGAAAATACTATTTTGGAATTTCAGTTTATAAGTTTTTCTTTATCATGTCAATGCTATGAAAATAATTCCAAAAAATTCTTGAAGTATTTTGCTTATATAGAGAAATATTATGCAGTTGTTTGAATAACAGTTTTTAAGACTGTAGAGAATTCCATGCCCCAGACAACTCTGACTAGCGGATATTTCATAAAGCATTGTTGTAGGGTTACTATTCTGGAATTCATTTGGAGAAACTCTTTAGTAAATAATCTTTTAAAATGAGATCCCTTTTGGTAATGCTGGGGAAAAGAGACATGGTAAAATCAGCAATCATAGGTTATTTAAGGTTTTTTTGGAAATTCTGTCAGGGTAATGTTTATTAACAAGAAAAATAAGTCAATTTTCACTGCACTGTTGAGAGGATGAGACTAACTAGGTATGACAAAATAATACTGGAAATAATTAAATTTAATTATCTGCTGAGTCTATATAGAAAATACAAATTCTTAACTGCACATCAATTAAAAACTGTTATTTCTTCTCATGTAGCTTTCACATTAGAAA
>NW_012146745.1:392648-393462 GCF_000956105.1 Propithecus coquereli
TTTGATACAACATAAAAAAAGAATTTTAAAGAATAAATGGCCCATACACAAATGCACAAAGAATGACATTTTAAATAACGAATAGTAAAGACAATGTAAACTAAACCCATAATTATATATAATGTTACATGTACGAGATTATAAAAAAAGACAAAGCAAAATATAGGTGAGGATATATAGGATACTTGAAATACGAAAATAAGTGAGATATATATAATTCTCATCCCTTGATGTGGAAGGAATAAAAAGTTTAATAAAGCATTCTGAAAAAAAATTAAGATTACCTAGTAAGGTGAGCATATCCTAGGACTCAAAATTATATTAGGTTATATTTACCCTTAATAACTCATACACATGGCCCAAGAAATATGTGTAAGATTCTCTATGGCAGCAAAAAAGAAAAAAAAATTTTTTTTAGAAATGGGACTGTCCATCTAGAGTTAAACACATTTGAAAAATGTGTGATATATTTATATGACAAAATATTATATAGAAGTTAAAATGAATGAAGTATACTTACATTTATCACCATATCTTCATTTCAAAAATATAACGTTGAGCAAAAGAAACATGTCTTAACTGAATATATATGGAATGAATGTAATTATATAAAGTTGAATTTTTTTATATTGCTTAAGAATGTAAATACATGTAATAATCCTATAGACAAATTTAATTAATTAAACATAATATTTAGGATAATGGTTACCTTCCACAGGGAAAGGAAGAGGTAGCTCTTATGGGGTTACTTGAATTCTTGGAAATTCTGTCTGCTGGCCTAAGTAGGGATGCACAGTTTTGTAAATGATTGCTC
>NW_012146745.1:397243-398482 GCF_000956105.1 Propithecus coquereli
AAGAACTAACTCACTAATATTTAAAACTCTTGCCTCTTTTTGTTTTCTTCAGCACCACTCTTAAATTCTATTTCTTTATCTTTTCTTTCTTTGTACCATTTTATTTTTTCTCTTTCTACCTCATAAGATTTACGGCAGATTTATTTGATGAATGTCCCATATTAGGTTAAGTCCTATTTTTACTGAAATATTTCCTTGGGTAATCTGATATGCATTCATGATTTCAAGCATAATCATATATCATTAGAATGGTATAAAACTTTTGATGTTTATATATAATTGTGTGTGCTAATGGATAATGGTCCATAGATTTCACCAGATTTTTTTTGAGGTCTATAAAATTTAGAACCACATCTCTATATTACATTTGTCTTCAGAATTCCAACCTCATAATTCTTGTTCTTTAGCATATCCACCTGAGTAAATTGAAAACACTGCACGATATCATTCTTAGCAAATCTTAAATTGAATTTATTACCTATCTTGAAAAATATATTCCCTATTTCCTATTTATTTAGATCTGTCAATTGAGTTACCTTCCACTCTACTTAGAAGCTAAATTTTTAGTGTTAAATCGAGATTTCTCCTTATGTGTCATTTCTCAATATCTTTAACATTGAATATGAACCCTACATCTATTCTTCCCAAGTCTATAATCTTAGCTAAAGCCTCTTCAGTGGCCTTATAAACTAATGAAATAATATTGTCCCTAATCACTCTGTTCCAGATCATCTTTCATACTGTCAGTTGGTCTTGCCAGATCAATATTTAAAAACAAAACAAGAATCTGTTGGTAACTTTTTCTATAGGAAAAACATGGCAGACTCCTCATAGTTTCTTCTCCCGCTGCTTGCCTCTCAGACCCTATAGTCAGTGTCACTGTAATTCTCATCATTCTACAAATAGGCCTTTCATATTGTTCTCAATATGAAGTACCTATTTTTCTACCTTTAGCAAATTTCTACCTGTCCTTTGAAACCCTACTCAACACTCTTGTCTTGAATGGAACTTTCTCCCAATCCCAGAATAGCATAGGCTGGTCTGCCCTTTAGGTTCATATAGCACGTATCTAGTTTTTCATGTATAGCACTTAAATTGCTGCTTTATTCTTATAGTAATTTTCAAGTTTATTGTCCCCATTTGGACAATGAGCTTCTTGAGGATGTTGTTTCCTACATGCCCTAAGGGTATTAGACCAACCAATTATACTATGGTACTCAAATACATATTGACATTAAA
>NW_012146745.1:398532-399567 GCF_000956105.1 Propithecus coquereli
ACAAAATAATTGTATAAATCTTAGATATAATACCAAGATTGAATCAAAGAAGGAATTGAAAAATATAAAAAATTAATCTCACTATTTTTGCTTTTAAATATTTAATATGTAAAATGATTATTCTATGATTTCATGAGACTCAAAGTCGAAACTTAAAATGAGTGACATCATAGAAGCATAGATTTCCATTTGGTTCTGCTTCATTTTTGTCACATCACATAAGTACATTTGTCATAATTTACACTTTCATAAAATAAGAGAAGTAAACATCATGGTCTCTAAGGTGTTTTGTAGTTCTGTAATTCCCAAGGTCAAATATCTAATTTTATAGCAAAAAATAAAAGTAGAAGCATGTTCTAGATATAAATTCATGTCATCTGTACTGATATGGTAGTAGAAGTCTTGGCGTAACATAAATCTTTTGAGGAAAGCATACAAAATAGGAGGGAGGTGTGCCTTGTATTCAAAAATGTTCACATTTATGGAAAGGAAACTATGCAGGGGAAGAACTGGTAAAGGAGAGGAACATATTATGCAGTTGATCTGATTCAGTGTTAGTGACACTGGTGGAGTATAAAGTTCACCTCAAAACATAGTTTTAATGAAGATGAATTTTGTTAATAAAGCCAGGAAACCAGGCAGTATAGATAATCAATTTATGTTAATTGTTTAAAAATTGCAATGAAAGTCCCACAATATTTCTTAGATTTATTTAATAACTACTTAATCTTTTGCTACATTTTATAAATTAAGCCTAAATTAAGCCTATAAAATAAGAAACTAGGATGTTGAGAGAAAAGAGGAATAACAGAGGTATGTGGGAGTAGATTGCTGCTCTTTCTATCTAAATTATAGATATAATGGACATAATAATATTTTGCTTTTAGAGTGCTTTTTCTCCTCTGAGCTTAAAGTAAGCACAAAGATTGAATTAGATGTCCTCTCTCTCTCTCTTTTTTAATCTATTCAACCAAGCTAAAAAATATAACAAAAACGAAAGATTCTGATTGCTTCTCTGATAAATTCTAATCCTTG
>NW_012146745.1:403732-404923 GCF_000956105.1 Propithecus coquereli
TTCAAACATATGTTAACATATTTCAATAACTGAACCAAGTATCAGTTATAAAGCACTTTATTTAGATGTTACTGACTTACAAAAAGCTGTACATATTTAATGTCTACAATTTGACAAGTTTGGAGATGAGTACACACCCATGAAATTATAACTATAATTAGTACCATAAACATATCCATCACCTCCAAATTTCTTCACATGATGAGATCACGTAACATAAAATCTAACCTCTTAGCTAATTTTTAGGTATACAGTATAGTTTTATTCACTATAGTCACTATATTGTATAATAGATCTCTATGTATTATTTTCCTTGCATAACTGAAAATTCATGCACTTTGACCAATACCTCCTCATTTCTCCCTCCCTTCAGCCCCTGGTAATTGTTTTTCTACTCTCTATTTCTGTAAGTTTGACTATCTTACATTCCTCATATAAATGGGATCATGTTAGTATTTGTCTTTTTGTGTCTCCATTATCTTACTTAGTATATTGTCCTCAGGTTTCATCCATGCTGTTGAGGATGGCAGGTGTTTCTTTTAAGGCTGAATAATATTCCGTTGCATGTGTATACCACATTTTCTCTACTCATTCATCCATCAATGGACATTTAGATTGCTCACATGTCTTGCCTATTATGAACAAAGCTGCAATAAACATGGGACTGTGGGTATCTCTTTAAAATCCCATGAATATTGAGGTAGCTTTTTTCTTTAGTTGCGAGGTATAGAAATCCATAAAAATAATTTAAATAATAAGGTCATTTGTTGAATAAATGCAGAAAAATTTCAATAAATTTACTAGCAGGAAGACTATGGAGTAATTTTCTATTCAGTTATGGCCAAGGTAAGGTCACTTGGTATACTACCATTTACTTTTATAGAAATCATGAATGTAGAAGTTTCACTAAAGAAAGAAGTATGGGAGTTTAGTCAATATTTTTATTGACTGCTAATCAATACTAATGCATGAATGTAGCATTACAATACAGTACATTAACAGTGCTGAACTATCAGATAAGAAAAGATAGACTCAATTAATATCTGTAACTTTTGTGAATGAAAATTCATCTTTCAATTCCTTATACTCTGTCCTCTCCTCTTACCACATCAGTTGAATTTGTCTCAATTAAGGCTACTAATAACTTTTTAATTGATGAGCCATATGCCCTATTTTAAATTCTTACCTCAT
>NW_012146745.1:426533-427751 GCF_000956105.1 Propithecus coquereli
GGGGAAATGCAGAAAGTTCAGGGAACATAACGGTTTAATCAGAAATAATTGCTCATGTAAGATAGATAACATCTCAAAAACCTGAAGAATATTTATAGAAATAAATTTTTGAAAGTGTTTAAAATTGTGGAATGGAGAAAATTTTGAAATACGCTGAATGTATTGACATTGGAGCACCCTACAGAGATTCAGGCAGCTAGTTTAATTTCTAATAGATCTTTGGGTTAGAAAATATGATTGAGAACTGGACTCTAAGTACTCCTGCTACATGACATCAAAACTGAGGAGTCTCTTGTCCTAAGAAAAGAGGACGCAACGATTTTGTGAGACAAAGAGGCTGGATCAGCACATCATGAGTTTTCCGCCTCTTCTCTCCCTCCTTGGATTTCCAAACAGGTATCCCCACATTTTTCTTTCTTCCCTACCTTGAGATCTAGTATGGCAAAAACTAAATGAACAACCAAAGCTAAATTTGCAATTTGTTTCAGGACTGGAATACAGATCAGAAGTCAACAATTGAATGGATTCCCTTCTATAGGCAGGGGGGAGAGGGAACCACTGAGGCTAGATAGGGATTAATCACAAGGCAAACTGCATAACAGGAATTAGTGTGGGCAAAGAAACAAGATTTTTGGGAGCGGTCTGATCCTGGAGGTTTCTGGGCAGTTGGTTACTTATGGGGTTTCCAGAAATGAAATCGACAAGAAATTCAATGACATTTTAAGTGTTTTGTGTAACAACAACAGCAACAACAACAACAAAAACCAGAACGAATAGATAATAATAAAAACAAATAAAATGTAGAAACAGATAACTAGACGTCTTCATGATAGCAGTAAAGAAGAGCCTTGCCCATTATCTAGACCCAAGTTAATTCATATCCTTTGCACCCCTAAAGGAAAGGTTTTCCAGATACTGTTAAGGAAGGAAGCAATACCCTATCAAAATATCAATGCTATTTTTAACAGAAATTGAAAAAAAATCCTTAAATTTGTATAGAACCATAATAGATCCTCAATAACCAAAACAATCTTGATCAAAAAGAACAAAGCTGATGGTATAAAAATGCGTGATTTCAAAATATCTTATAAAGTGGTTACAATCAAAAAAGCATGGCGCAGGCTACCTCAGAGAGCTAAAAATAGAAATACCATTCGATCCAGCAATAGCACTATTAGGCATCTACCCAAAAGAGCACAAAACATTCTACGATAAGGA
>NW_012146745.1:427801-429656 GCF_000956105.1 Propithecus coquereli
TTCTTAGATCACAATGTGAAAAAAAACTAGAAGTTCATAATGAACGTATTCACAAAAATAACGATTAACTTTGAAATTCATAAGTAAAGGAATTATTTCTGTGAATTTGCTTTGCACAAATCTCCATAATTTTAGATAAGTTGCTTTAATTGTCACTACTTTCAAAGTGTTCTTTTTTTGCAGACTTGACTCTCTCCTTGATATTAGAAAATGTTCGTAATTTTGTAAAAGAGCCCATACAACACAATGCAAAAAAAAGAAAAATTGCAGAAAAATAAAAGTTGCCTAAAATTCTAGTCTATGAATTTGCAATATAGAATAATGTCCAAACCCAGAGCAGAATGAGATCATTTTTGTTTGAATCTTTGCATATAATTTCCTAGCCATATGACTTGTGCCAATTACCCTGCCTCTCTGAGCACCAGTTTCCTCTATTGTCACATGAAAACAGTAATAATACTTGCCTTATTAGGTTATTTTAAATATTAAGTGAAATAAAATGTATAAAATGCTTGGAGTATTCTTTTCCTTGTATCATTACTTTGTCTGGTTAATGCTACCAAGGCAATTAACAGTAAATATAAAATTCTCATTTATAATTTGTCTTTGAAGCATGCATACACAATTACCAACAAGCCCAATTGCAACTACCATGAAAGTAAATAAGATATATATATCTCAGACATAGAAAATGTTCAGTCTTGGATCCAATCTGATTTGGGAGCTGATTTCCAATAATGAAATAGTCTTAGGTATAAAAAGAAAATAATTTTGAAAATGCTGATTAGTCACATCATTAATGAAATTTGGTAAGTAATTTTATTCACAATATCAAAGATATTCCCTCCAATAAGGATACAATTTTAGATATTAATATTGTTACCAAACTAAAGCAAACAAATTTGACAGGGAAGATCATACGCTATGACAGAAACTAACTTAGAAAACCAGAAATAAAATCTGAAGAATTGGTCTTGTTCTTAAAGAAAAAGGAAGAATAACATTTCATTGAAGTAAGAAAAATCTTTTCTTCTAGTTTGTCCATTATCACTTTATAGAACTGACTCATTCTTACTCCATGTAATTATCTTGGACTTTCAATTATAGGACTCCACTACATGACTTGGATATATGTGTGTGTGTGTGTGTGTGCACTTGTGCACATGTGTGTATAGTTTTATACACATAATTTATCCTTTTCTTCAACAAATATTTGTTGAACAAACACTAAGTTCTAGCTTCATTGAGGACACAGTGATAAACTATATAAATAAAATACCTGATCTCATGGATCTTACAATTTAGTAATTGTCTTAGTCTGTTCAGTCTGCTATAGCAAAATACTATGGACTGAATGGCTTATAAACAGCAGACATTTAGTTTTCAAAGTTCTAGTGGCTGGGAAGTCCAAGAGCAATGTGCTGTCAGATTCTGTGTTTCATGAGGGCCAGCTTTGTGGAAGGCATTCATCTCATTGTATCCTCACACGGCTGAAGAGGGCAAAGAGCTCCTTAGGGCCTCTTTCATAAGCGCCCTAATCCCATTCATGAGGACAGAATCCTCATTCACTAATCACCTCCCGCAGGCGCCACCTTCTAATGCCATCACATTAGGGATTAGTTTCAACATATGAGTTCTGGGGAAACACAAACATTCAATCACAGCAGTAGTATTATAAATTTGTTCCTTATCTGGGCAATTGGAATCTTGTTTGGAAATGTAGTTACCTCAATAATTTTGAGGTCAAGTCATTCAGATGATGAATAGCACACTAAATACTGCCTATAAGTTCCTACTGCTAATAATTAAACCAGAATTGCTATGATTCCTTTTATAATCAGGATTATTTTTATTT
>NW_012146745.1:432101-433404 GCF_000956105.1 Propithecus coquereli
CACAAGGAGTGCAATGCGCACTACCCAAAGGATGGACATATTTGAAACACGGACTTCGGTGGGGGGGGAACCAAGGGCAACACACGTAACCTAAACATATGTACACCCATAATTTGCTGAAATTAAAAAAAAACAAAAAACAAAAAAAACAGACATGTAGACCAATGGAACAGGGCAGAAAGCCCAGAAATAAATCCACACATTTATGGTCAATTGATTTGTGACAAAGGTGCCAAGAGCGCATAATGGGGAAAGGACAATCTCTTCAGTAAATGTGTTGGGAAAATGTGTTGGTTATCCATATGCAGAAGAATAAAATTGGATCATTATTTCACACTGTAAAGAAAAATCAACTCAAACTGGATAAAGGACTTACATATATGACCTGAAACTGTAAAACTACTAGAAAAAAACATAGGGGAAAATCTCCACAGCATTGGCCTGGGCAACAAGTTTTTGGATATGACCGTTAAAGTATAGGCAACAAAGCAAAACTAGACAAACGGGATGGCATCAAGCTAAAATACTTGTACACAGCAAATGAAACAATAAATTAAGTGAAGAGACAACACACAGAATGGGAGAAAATATTTGCAAACCATGTATCTGATAAAAGGTTAATATCCAAAATAAAAGAAACCAAACAACTCAATAGCAAGAAAAGAAATAACCCAATTAAAAATGGGCAAAGGACCCAAATAAATATCTCTTAAAAGAAGACATACAAATGGTCAACAGGTATAAAAAATGGTCAGCATCACTAATCATTAGAAAAATAGAAATTAAAATCAAAATTATACATCATCTCACACTTTTTAAAATGGCTTTTATCACAAAGATGAAAGATAAGTGTTGGTGAGGATACAGAGAAAAGAGAACTCTTGCAAATTATTTTTGGAGTGTAAATTAGTACAATCACTGTGGAAAATGGACTCAAACTCCTGTGCTCAAGTGTTCCTCCTGCCTCGGCCTCGCAGAGTGCCAGGATGACAGGTGTGAGCCACCGCGCCTGGCCACTGTGGAAAATGGTATGGAGGTTTTTGAAAAAAACAAAAATAAAACTACTTTATGATCTAGTAATCCTACTTCTGGGTATATATACAAAGGAATTGAAGCAAATATATTGAAGGAATATTTGCACTCCTATGTTCATTGCAGCATTATTCACAGTAGCTAAAATATGGCATTAATATAAGTGTCCATCAATATATGAGTGGATAGAGAGAATGTGGTATATATACATAATGGAATATTATTTAGTCTTTAAAAGAGAAGGAAATGCTGTCATTTGTGTCAACGTGAA
>NW_012146745.1:434694-435227 GCF_000956105.1 Propithecus coquereli
ATTTGAAATTTTAAATGGGTCAGAATTTAACTTCTCTTTAGGGACATTAAAAATAAAATCTCAGCATACATCTTATCTATTTCTGGGATTAGAAAATATAGTAAGAGGAATTTCCAGTGTCAAAGATTTGAAATTTTAAATGGGGCATCACTGAGGTTGTGTCATCTAAGTAAAAACTTGAAGACTATGAGGTATCAAATTGTAAATAGTCTGAAATAAAATTTAAAAAAGAAAAAAGAAGAAAAATGATAAATATGGTTGGAATAAGAACCTTCTAGAAGGAGAAAACAATAAGAGCAAATTTCCCGGGCCAGGGTACAGTGAGGCTGTTAGAAAGCAGGGGAGATTGATAGGAATGAGATGATAAAGACAACAGAATGATATATACAAGTGGAAGTAATTATGACACTTATTGTAAAACAACTTTTATACCAATATTCTCTCAAGTAACCTAAGATGAATATTTAATTATAGTTGACAAAAAAAATTGGCTATAGAAACCATAGCTTAATAAAACCATCTATAAACATGCT
>NW_012146745.1:436172-441881 GCF_000956105.1 Propithecus coquereli
AGAGTTATGTTCCTTTTACTTTGTATATGTTATGCTTCCCATCAGATCTTGCGTGAAAATTGCATCAAGGTAAGGTAAAGGCCTGATCTCCGAGGCGAGTACCTAATAGTCCCTGTCTATGGAAGTTGTGGCAGGCAAAATATGACCCCTCAAGAGATATCTGTGCCAACTCTCTGGAGCCTGCAACTGCTTTCTTATTTGGAAAAGTAATCTGTGCAGATGTGATTTTGATAAGGATCTTGAGAATAGACAATCCTGAATTTTCCAAGTAATCCCTAAATCCAATGACAAGTATCTATAAGAGAAAAGCAGAGGGAAATTTAGACAGAAAAGGAGAAGACATAGAAGAGGGGGAGGCATTGTGGCCACGAAGGCAGAGATTGGAGTGATGCAGCCATAGCCAAGGAATTCCTGAAGCCACCGAAAGCTGGAAGAGGCAAGGTACTGAATCACCTCTACAGACACCAGTTGAGATAAGGCCCTGCTGACATCTGATTTCAGACTCCTGACCTCCAGAACTGAGAGAGAATAAATTTCTGCTATTTAAACCACTAAGTTTGTGGTTAATTTGTTACAGCAGCTTACAAAAATGAATATAGAAATTATAAGAGGAACATTGGATAATGTTTTGGATGACCTAATCTACTTAAAATTGGGGGGACATAATAAAATTAAAATGAGGACACCAGTAGTTGAATATATGTATTAAGAATTTTTGAATAGTTGAAGAAAATTCTGAGAAAGTTGACACTGGTAACAAGTGCCTACATGTCTGTGTAGGTACATTTTCCCTCTCTTCTGCTGTTAGGGACACTTAGGCAAAGTATTTGAGAAGTACGGTAGTAAGAGATTAGAAATTCGTGATGAAAATAAAAAAGGAAAACCTTTGTTTGTTGTGTTAGTTTGTTTCAATGCTACTGTAGCAGAATACTTGGGACTGGATGATTTCTAATGAAAAGAAATTTGTTGGGTCATTGTTCTTACAGTCTGGGCAGTGCAAGATCAAGGTGCCAGCATCTGGTGAGGGCCTTCCTGCTGCGTCATAACATAACAGAAGGCATCACATGGCTGAAAGGCAAAGAGAGAATGACAGAGAAAAGGGGCCAAATTTATCCTTTTACAAGGAGCCCACTCCCACAATAATGAACCGACTCCCATCATAATGGCATTAATTCATTCGCGATGGCAGATCCTTCATGGCCTGATCACCTCTTAAAGATCCTACCTCTTAATATTTTTACAGTGGCAATTAAATTTCAACATGAGTTCGGAAGAAGACAAACATTCAGATGATAATAGTTTAAAATATTTAAGCAGTTTTTATAAATTAACTCTATTCAAGGAGAATGATTATTCCTCAGAATACTAAAAGGAAAGTGGACTGAAATGAAGTTCTGGAGCTTAACTATTGAATCCTAGGTATTCTTCCAAACTCACTCCTACATTTCACATAATTCAATTTAATCCTCATGATAATCTTAAATGGAACTAAGTGCTCGTATAAGCCTAAAAGTTAAATGTATTATTTCTGTTACCTACATCAGTCTTATTTTCAGTTATATTAGTAGTTTTTGATTTAGCAGTTCCAGGGGGAGAAAAAAAGTCTGCTATTACCACCATATTTGAATTTTTACTCTTGAAGTTTTCCTAAACTACCATATAAAGCTGAAAAAGCTTTAATTGGGTTTAGTGGATAGAAAAGTATCTGACACATAGGGTAAATGTAGAAGGATTCTTTAATCCAGGGACAAATAAGTAGACTACATTTGAGAAGAAATGTGATAAAATAAAAAGTCACCTTTCCTTACTTCAAGCTTCTGCGCCCATCATTCCTGATTCTATTGGGATAAATAGCCTCTGATAGTAAAAAAGAAGTAATACTTCCTTTCTTTAGCATGCATCTTCCAGGTAGTGCCATAGGTATACATTTTCTAGCATATGCTGTACAGTACATGAGTTATGAAAAAATTGGTTATGGGATCCAAAAAATCTTTGGGACTCATTGAACATTCTACTTCACTCCTAGAGATTCACAGTGAACATCACCAACAGCAAAGCCCTGAAAAATCCTAAAGTTAAAAAGAAAAATTTCCCAGTTGCCTCAAATATATTTGACCATGGCCTCATTTTATCATCTACTGTTTGTTTTCCTGAGGAATTCACATTAGGCAAAATTCACAACTCAGCCTTTTCTTCACATAGAATAATTCTGAGGACAGTCTTAGCAGAAATATGTAGAGTCAAAGGTAAGGATGATATCCTTAGACCTCTGCTAATTAGATTACCTTTGAAAAAGAACTGTTAAGTCACAACAAATTTACAGTAAAATAATTTTAAGACTTTACATGCTTGTAATCAGCCTTGGGGGGCAGGGAGGAAAACCACTGGGAATGACAACACCATTAATTATTTTATGAGGCTGAAGTAGATTTAATGCAAAAATACCAAAGACATACCTGCATTCTGGCCCCTGGAAACATCATAAAAGCTGTTATGTAGAATCACACAAAAAGTTCCAACCACCCAAATATCTTAAAGTACACTCTTTCTTCGTTTTTTTATTTTTTTAATTTTACTTCAGCTAAACACACCAAACACTTCAAATCTGGCAAAACGAGATAGTGGCTTTTATTTTTCTAACAAAAGAGAAAGACTGTCAAAATACATTTACTCAAATTATCTCAGTTGCATTTACTTAAAGTAAAGTATTTTCCCCCAATGGTTTTATGTGGCATGCCAGTAACAATTTCCTCTTTTATTAAAACACTGGACTTCCCAGACAACGCACTTTGTCCTTGTTAGCTCCAAACAGGCAATACTATTTGCATTTTCCCTGCTGGGTAGTATAGTATATGCAAAACAGCGTATTAAGTAGGGGGAAAAAAGGGGAAAAAAACCAAAACAAACCTAAAACAGAAACTAAGAGACAATTTCGCACATCTGTTACTGCGGGTGTTCTTTCATTCTTTCTCATTTATAATTAATGAAAAATAATGGTGCTGACACAAGTTAATTACTATGAAAAATTACAGTTTATGCTATTCATTATAATAATGGCAAATTACTTGAGATTTTCAAACACTGTTCCTAAGCAATTAGAAGCGTTCATAAGGAGTTCACCTGTGAAATTTTTTCATCTTTGCTTGCATTCCGTGAAGTGAAAGAACACCCAATGTTTTTCATTAGCAGCAGAGATAACACAGCAAGAGATATTAATCATAGAGTCCTGTACCTGGGAAAATATTTAAAACAAATTGAGATTGTGTAGTGAAGTGGAGGTCAAAGCAATACACAAAGATATTCATTACAACCAAACTTTTCTTAACAGGTTCAAAGGGACTATTAAATCTGTTTCCCTTAGTGACAATTTGGTATACTAATTAGAATTACTACCTTGTCCTATTTTACCAAAAAATATTAAATTACTGATTTTAAAATTAGAATTAATATCTTTCTAATTAGTGCAGGCAAATTAGGGGATTGTTTCTTTTCAAATTTGCTTTTCTTACAAACCTATAAATTGTAAAACCAATGCAATAGTCCCCAGGTTATTAAGAATAATATATGACTAAAAAATACTAATTAGGTCTAATATGCCTACGTAAATGAGCTAAGTGAAAAACATCTCTGTAAAATCTTTGGTCTGCTGTGGATTCAATAGTAACATAAAAAAGGAGAAGTTCATTTTGTCTTAATTAGCCCAATAACAAAGTTGCTATACATATACATCTATTTCATTTCCTTTTTTCACTTATTCAAGGCAATAAAGAAAAATAAAAATTTTGAGACAGTGAAAAATGTTCCATATTACTTACAATATTTTCAATTAATTTTTCTCTCAGTAATACATTGATTTATGAATAAACCAGTTGCTAAGAGTAAAGACAAATAAATATCAAGCTTTTTTGGTTTGATTTTTCAAAAAAACACAAGCAAAAAACACACAAATGCTCATTAGTATGTTTTCAGTTATTATTGTTAAAATTAGTTTCGATAAGATTGATCAAAAATATTCAAAATTCCTGTAAGTATTCGTCTTTAATATTTTCTTCATTGCTCAGTATATTTTAAAAAAATGAATGAAAAATATATTACTATGTTGGAGATCTTGAGTCAATATCATATAACACTTCTCTTACAAAATATTAACTGCCATACTTTAGATGGTATTATACTTTTTTGTATAATAAATACATGTAAAACAATTCAAATCAATCAATAAAACTGAGCACGTTTAAAGAAAATAAATGTATAAGAAAATAAAATGTTTTAGAAACTCTTACAATTTCAGATTAACTCATTAGAATATCAGAATTTAAAATATTTGAAGGAAAATTGACTCATATGAATGTACATGGACTTCATTTTTTTTTGCTGCTTTTAGAGATGACTAATTGTGGGTAGTGAAGTGAAAGTGTCAACCTTATCTCTTCCTCTGCTTCATTTAGCTGCTTATCTTTGGGTTGGTTGCATTCTAATCAAGGATATCTCTATGTCTGAGGTCCCTGATCCCTGGGCCATACGGGTACTGGTCTGTGATCAGTGGCCTGTGAGGAACCAGGCCACACAGCAGGAGGTGAGCCCTGGGCAAGCCAGCAAAGCTTCCTCTCATCTACAGCCACACCCCATCGCTTGCCATTCCACCTCCCCACCCACCGCTGGTCTGTGGAAAAATTGTCTTCCGTGAAACTGGTCCCTGGTGCCAAAAAGGTTGGCAACCACTGCTCTATGTGGTTACAAAATGAAAACTAGTAGTTGTAATGTCCTTAACCCTTAAGATTTCCAATAATGATGAGTTGTTGGGTGTCAGAGAAGAAAGGAATAAAAACTGTTATTTTGAAAGGCGATAGTAACTTGAAATAGACAGACATATTGTTTGACACCTAATTTCATGAATACTTTACAACTGCCTTTACTAGGGATCTGCTTCTGTGGTTTCAGTTACCACAGTCAACCATAGTCGAGAATATTAAATACAAAAATTCTATAAATAAACAATTCATAAGTTTTAAATTGTGTGCCATTCTGAGTAGCATGGCCAGGACATAAATCATCCCTTTGTCCAGCATATCCACACTGTATACACTAGTCAGTAGCCATCTAGATTATCAGATGTCTTGGTATGGCAGTATTTATGTTCAAGGAGCCCTTATTTTACTCCATAAGGGTCCAAAGGACAAAGTGGTGATCCTGGCATGCTATTATAATTGTTCCATATTATTATTCATTATTGTTGTTAATCTCTTACTGTGTCTAATTTATGAATTAAACTTTATCAAGGTATGTATGCACAGGAAAAAACTATAGTGGTTTCAAGAACCACTAGGGTCTTGGGACCTATCCCCTGTCGGTAAGAGGAGACTGTCATAGGTAAGACTAATTGATATATTCATCAATTTATTGTGTATAAATGGAAATTTCTAGGTATAATATTAATAATGAAATAATGAACTATAACCACCCCTTTGCTTACTGAATTGGGAGCATTATGGCCAACATACTGCTTTTATACTCGAATTATGATGTAGAAAATATCCTCCTCTGGCTGGGCGTGGTGGCTCACGCCTGTAATCCTAGCACTCTGGGAGGCCGAGGCGGGCGGATCGTTCTGAGCTCACGAGTTCGAGACCAGCCTGAGCAAGAGCGAGACCCCGTCTCTACCAAAAAATGGAAAGAAATTAATTGGACAGCTAAAAATATATGTAGAAA
>NW_012146745.1:442421-442800 GCF_000956105.1 Propithecus coquereli
AATAATTTTGACCTCATCTCTGTATATTATAAAATGCTATGCTATGAAATCCATTTAAAGCCTATCGAGAAACTTTGTAACCCATATCCTAGAAAGTCAGATGTGCAAGAAAATTGCAATAATTTATTTTCTTTAAATGAAATTAAATCTCATTCCTAACAACCAACGCACTGAATTCACAGAACATTTCTTTAAAGTCATTTGGAAAGTTTTCCAAGGATCTAGAGGAAGTGAAGGTTATATGATTATCAAAAGTTAAGAAAAGAGAGCTTCAGGTCTCCACAATGGTCATGCTGATATAGTCATTGTCAAAGTCCACATGGCCTCTGAAAGTGGTACTACTAATTCTCCAAAAAATGTGTGCCTGGGTAGTTTGAGG
>NW_012146745.1:443104-443430 GCF_000956105.1 Propithecus coquereli
AAAGATTAGAGTAAGGGTACAGGTAGTAAAGTTTAGAAACTCTTAGAAAAGATTTTCCTCAACCATCCTATTCACAAATGAAGAAGAATCTAGAACTGAAAAACAGTGCAATAGGGTTTGACATAATGGGGGTGTAAACAACAGACCAGTGGGCAGGGGGTAGAGACCCAGAGATTGGCACATGCTTTTCAGGCTGTCGCTCAGGTTGGTACGAAGTATTAGGAGCTAGGGCAGGTAAAGAACACTATGAGCCAAGAAGAGAGGCCTGGATGCCTTGTTAGAAGTGGGTGTGGGGTCATTTATGGGATGATCTGCTGAGAGCACAT
>NW_012146745.1:445870-446473 GCF_000956105.1 Propithecus coquereli
GGTTTATTTTATCTTAAATGCCTCATTTCAAAATTGTAGAACATGACACTTTTTAACACTTGCATTAATTGAGAGTATATCAATTTCATAGACCTTGTTCAAATATCTGGAAGAACACAGGTAACTATTTACTGAAAGGAAGAGAAAGAGTGGAATTTATGTGAACATGTAGATTTTGTGAGAGTATCAGTTGATATTTGAAATTTTCAATCAGTTGTTACAATGTGAAGGATATCTCTGAGTTAATATACTATTTTATTGATATTAATGTTATTTTCAGTACTTATTGATATACAAAAACCAAAACAGAAACAAAGCTAAACTGAAGTCTATAATCTGGTAAAGCATGCATAAAGATTTAAGATTATAATGTCAATTTTAAAGTATCTCATTATAGGGCAAATTCATGTAGCATGTGTATCATTGGATTTTGGGTATTTTCCAGGTTTTAATGGATAAGACTGTCAATTACAAAGCAGAGTATGGATATTTGTTTACTAATGTAATTTTTTAATCTTAGCATTTCTTTAAATGACTATAATTATAGTACACATGATACATATTTTAAGCTTTCTTCCATATTCTGAAAGTAATATTTTAAAC
>NW_012146745.1:446523-447670 GCF_000956105.1 Propithecus coquereli
GACATTTTTACTGTACAGTTTCTATGTTTAGTTATGTTTAGATACTTACCATCGTGTTACAGTTGCATGCAGTATTTAGTACAGTAACATGCTGTACAGGTTTGTAGGCCAGGAGCAATAGTATATCCTATGGCCTAGGGGTGTAGTATGCTGTACCCTCTAGGTTTGTGTAAGTATACTCTACAATGTTCGCAAAATGGCAAAATTGCCTAACAATGGATTTCTTAGAATGTGTTGCTGTCATTAAGCGATGCCTGACTGTATATATGTATTTAAGGTGCTTGGTGAGGGAGAAAAATGACTGCGGAGAAGAAAGCTAATATTTATTGAATGCCTACTACATTTTGGGTGCTTAATATAATGTCATCTCCTTGAATACCCTTACTATCCTCACAGTGATATAATTTTTATCACTAGGAGGAAACTAAAATTCAGTGAAATGAAATAACCAAATCTATGCTTCATTGCTAGCGAGACAGCTTGCATCTGAACCTTGATTTGTCTTATTCAAAGGTCCATGGTATTTCCACTCTACCAGTGTTCCCCAAATTTAGTCATTCGTTATGTACCATATCAATAGATTTTTCCATGATGTTGGACAACTTAAACAACTCATGTGTCTGCCAACTGCAAGATACAGGGTCACAAGGGCATTACCTGGAATACGCTCTCATTCCATGAATAGGCATCTTACCCATAACTCTGAGCCAACCAATTCTGTGGAACAACATCACATTTGACTCCTGAGCTCCAGAACTCTTCCTGTGTTTTATGAAGTTTAAACATCCCTTAAAGAGAGCACAATTACGAAGACAAGGGACAAAAGTCAAGTCTTCCCTTCTCTAAATTTCTCTATTTATTATTGTTCAGACAGAGGTACCTTGTACCGCATTTAAGTTTGAGGATTGTATCTTTTTTTTTTCTATTTTTTTATTTCAGCATATTAGAGAGGTACAAATGTTTAGGTTACATATATTGCCTTTGTCCCGCCTGAGTCAGAGCTTCAAGCATGTTCGTCCCCCAGACGGTGCGCACCATACCCATTAGGTGTGAATAGACCCATCCCCTCCTCCCCGCCACCTGTCTGACACCTGATGAATGTTACTACTATATGTGCACACAAGTGTTGATCAATTAATAACAAATT
>NW_012146745.1:457393-457776 GCF_000956105.1 Propithecus coquereli
CAAAACAGTATTGAAATTTCTCCAAGAAATGTCAATATTATAGAACTACTATTTGATCCAACAATTCCGCTACTGGATATCTATGCAGAGTGAAAGAAGTCATTTTATAAAAAAGACACTTGCATTTGGATGTTTAATGCAGAACAATTCACAATAGCAATGACCTATGTGCTTATCATCTGATGGGTGTATAAAGCAAAGTATTTCTTACACGCACATACATACCATGGACTCAGCCATAAAAAGGAAAGAAAGATTTTTTTTTTTTTTTTGCAGCAACTTCGATGGAACTGGAAACTATTATCCTAAGTGAAGGATCTCAGTAATGGAAAAACAAACACCAAATGTTCTCACTAATAAGTGGGAGCTAAATAATGGGCACA
>NW_012146745.1:457826-458195 GCF_000956105.1 Propithecus coquereli
AAAATATTCCTGTTTGCCAATGATATGATCTTCTATCTAAAAAACCCTAATGACTCCACTGTAAGATTCCTAGAATTGATAAATAAATTCAGCAAAGTCTCATGTTACAAAATCAATATACACAAATCATTAGCATTTCTGTATACTAATAATGATCAAGCTGAGAGTCAAATCAAGGACTCAATATCATTTACAATAGCTGCAAAGAAAATAAAATACCTAAGAATATACTTAACAAAAGAGGTGAAAGATCTCTACAAGGAAAACTACAAAACCTGATGAATGAAATCTTAGGTGACTCAAACAAATGGAAAAACACCCCATGCTCATGGATTGGAAGAATCAACATTGTTAAAATGTCCATCCTTC
>NW_012146745.1:458362-458691 GCF_000956105.1 Propithecus coquereli
ACATAAAATTAAAAGCACATAAGATATTACTACACACACAGAGTAAATTTGAAGACTGACAGTACTGAGTAGTGTTAATGAGGTTGTGAAATAAGTGGAAACGTCATGCATTGGGAGTGGAAATGAAAATGATATATCTGCTTTGAAAAATACTGAAATAAAAAAAAGAAAAATATTTTGACATTTTCTCATAAATTTTAATTCATACCTATGCTAAACCCAGCATTCCTGCTCTATTTACCCAAGAGAAATGAAAATATTTGTCAAATATTCAAATATTCATAGCAGCTTCATTCATAAGCCCCCAAAATAGAAATAAAATAGAAACA
>NW_012146745.1:460116-460572 GCF_000956105.1 Propithecus coquereli
TCCAACATATGCAAATCAATAAATATGATTAACCACATAAACAGAAGAAAAACAAAGACCATACGATCATCTCAATAGATGCAGGAAAAGCATTTAATAAAATCCAGGGCACTTTCATTATAAAAACCCTCAACAAACTAAGCATTGAAGAAACATAGTCAAAATAATAAAAGCCATATATGACAAATACACAGCCAACATCATACTGAATGGGGAAGAGTTTAAAGCATTTCCCCTAAGAACTGGAACAAGACAAGGATGCCCACTATCACCACCTCTATTCAACATAGTACTGGAAGTCCTACCCAGAGCAATAAGGCCAGAGAAAGATATAAAGGGTATCCAAATCAGGAAAGAAGTAAAAATATTCCTGTTTGCCAATGATATGATCTTCTATCTAAAAAACCCTAATGACTCCACTGTAAGATTCCTAGAATTGATAAATAAATTCAGCAA
>NW_012146745.1:462872-463402 GCF_000956105.1 Propithecus coquereli
CTTCATTCATAAGCCCCCAAAATAGAAATAAAATAGAAACAACTCAAATGCTCATTGGAGAAAATCTTTCAAAAAGAATCTGGGCTGTCCATAACGTGGAATACCACTTTGCAATAAAAAAGACCAAACTACATAAAAATTTGAATGAATCTCAAACTTATTATAGTAATTGAAACTAGTTACAAATACTGCATAGTTTTTACTCTACTTGTATGAAATTCTAGATAAGACAAAATTATAGAACATAAGAGTGTTTTCCAGATGCCGACAGTTGGGAGAAGGAGATTAACTGAAAGGGGGCACAAAGGGACTTTTTGGCAAGGTAGACATGTTCTGTGGCATGATTTTGGTAGTGGTTATACTACTTTATACATTTGTCAAAGCTCCATTAAATTGGAAAATCTTATTGTAAGTGAATTATAAATCAAGAGACTTGATTAAAATAAATATCCTAACAAAGGTGGAATAATTAGAAAAAAATGAGAAATAGATTACACAAGTTGGTCTTGAATTAAACTGTCTTTCCCAAA
>NW_012146745.1:467204-468913 GCF_000956105.1 Propithecus coquereli
TATGTATTTCAAAGAATTATTATAATACTTTATCGACAAAAGTGTAATTTCACCCACAGGCATAGCTTCCTTTTAGGAGAATGGTGTCAAAGTAAAAGCAGCTCCATTTCACCACAAACAGATGGTCACATTAGCAGAGGCATCGCCATGATAATTATGACACATTTTAAATAATTACACAATTGTTTCTGTGAATGCTGCACACAGCTAAACCACGAAAAGTACAGAACGGTATTAAAATCTCAGATGTAAGAAACGTGAAGCCTAAATCATCACATCTCCCGGAAGCTATTGCCTTGCCATTGAGTTGTGGTATTGCAAGTCTACATAACAACTCACTGATGATACGAATTAAATATAGATTCCCTGTTTTAACGGATGAGGAAGCTGAGGCCTAGAAATTAGAATTTGTCCCAGATAGCTAGTTTTTTCATTCCCCCCTTCCTCCAGCAAAATTTCTTCCCCCCAGCGTGAAATAGTCTCAAATTGTTCACTGTGAAAATCACTGTTCCTCAGAGTTCGGTGGGATTGCAGAGGAAGCCGGGAAACACAGGGCTAGAAGCTCAGACTTAATAACTTCATATTAAACAAAAACTATTCACCCCCCCACTCCTAACCCCAGTATTTACTTCATATTAAATAAAAATATTTCACCTCCCCACTCTTAACCCCAGAAATTTCCATTATTTGTAGTAGGGCTGTCAAATGGTTTTCATTTCATCACACATATTGAACAATTAGTATTGGCTGCTTGGAACATTATGTTAAGAAGTTTCTAAAAGATTGCTGTGAGTGCTTAGCTTAATTCAGCCTGAGCAAATGAGGGAGTAATATAAATATTTCCTATATCTGACTTAGATACAATTTTAAGAGGATCAAAGTAACTCTTTAATATTGGCACATACAGTAAATCAATGTAATGTTTTCCTGAGGACTAATGTCTTAGTCATCAACAAAAGTGGTGATGGGGTATATATTGCAGTTACTTGGGCCATGATGTGTGTATATTCAATGCACTTCATCAGGACTCCAAGAGAAGGGAGGGTGATAATTTGACTGATTTTTCTGAAGCAAACATTGTGAGGACAAATAGCTGAAAGCTGACTACAGATTTAGGAAAACAACATGGAAGGAGTCAGGGTGGTGGGTAGGGATACAGAAATTTTCCAATTGATGTTTTTGTCATTTTAATATGTTTTTAAAAGAACTGACACGTCTTTAAGACTTTTCTATATATTCAACTAATTTAGATTCAATGCACAAAAGTAAAGAATAAGGACAGAATATGCAAATATAATTTTTAAGATTCTCATGAATCGCTCAAGACAGACCACATTTTTTAAGTTTCAATGGCTGGCTACGTAGTCACCTGGGCATAATATAAATGTCATGGTAAGAAGATAGGTTTGGAGTAACTATTCATGAGTTGGGTATTGTAAATAGCATACTTAGTTTAAAGAGTTTTAAAATACGTAGCTAGCTAGCTATTTCCTGAGTATAGGTAATAGCCCTACATATTTTTATGTAAAATGAATGTAAAAATAATGATAGAGTCAAATACAACTTGAGTGAGTTGTTTTCTGTTTCTGATAATGTATTTGTCTTAGATCAGTCACATTAATTACTTTTATTCCCTTTAGTTTATATCTCTCTTGACTTGTTTGCCTTTATTTTATATCTAAAATAGAAATATTTCCTCTTAAACATAA
>NW_012146745.1:469283-470028 GCF_000956105.1 Propithecus coquereli
TAAATGGCTCTTTCTTGCCTGCCAACCTGTACATACTCATTACGCTTAGAATGTGGAGCCAATTTAGCCCATAAAAAAGAAAAAGGTAAGTGAAGAACAAAAAAAGAGAAAAATATGCCATGGATGGGGTACAAAAATGCTGTCTTTGGCAGGCAAAGGAGTAAATGGAGCTCAGCTGCTAGAACAAAAGGTATCATTAAAAGTGCAATGACTGAATCTTAAACCTGGGCACATTTTAAGGAGGACTTTTGCTCCCTAAATTAAAGAGAGGAATAGCAAGTGTTAGGAACCAGTTACTAATGTTAAGGCTAACCAATGGCAAGCCTTTGTATATACTTTATCATGAGGAAATGTTTCTTTAAAAAAATTAATAAACAGGAGAACATTAGGAAGTAGCACCAATTCCATAGAGTATTTAGATTGTTTTTACTGTTTATTTTGTTAATAAAAATATGCCTCTGATAATCTGAGAGGAGGGAAAGGTCCATAAAAGTTGAAGCTAGTGTTTATTTTATTTAATAGTACAGGTTTTTTCCCACAGTGTGTGGGAGAACATAAATATGATATGACCAGAGGCCCTCAACAGCCCTTGTCAATTTACAAATCATTGATGCATAAGAAATCATCTAGTAGCACATTTTGTAGTGATATATATTAACTTACAAACTGGTAGACTGAAATAGAAAAGAGAGAGAGAGAAAAAGAAAGGAAGACTCATTTAAAGGGAATCTAAAACTATACGTGT
>NW_012146745.1:470078-473645 GCF_000956105.1 Propithecus coquereli
ATTCTAAAGTTGACAACGGAGAAGAAAAGTGGTAATTTGTGGTTTCTGATGTCACTGGTTCTCTTACCCCAGCTACTTTAGATACTCAGTAATAAACACTCGTTTTCCAGAAATGTTAGATGTCTCTTAGAAAGTCTCTCCAGAAAGATGTTAGAGGCTGGATAGGCTATTACTCTGTAAGGAAGAAGCTGAGTGGATGTAAGTTGTGATCTATGATTAGCTGAATGATTAGCCTTTACTACAATCACCACCCATGACTCTAAAGATGGGCAGAAATTAATCTAAGTCCCTACACCAAGTGTACTCAGGCAATCAATATTTGTTTTGGGAGAAAAGTTCTTCCATGCCTAACACAGGGGACCTCTCTATAAAGCATTTCAAAGTCCACTATTTATTCCTGACACTTGATATGTACAGGAATGGATAGTCAAGAGAAGGCAAAGAGGAAGCAATGTTTTATTCAGTTTTATCAGGGGCAGAGGGAGGGAGAGAAAAATAAGAAAAATGAAATCTGAAGTGTGGGTTTTAGGATATTATTTGTAATTCTAACTAACAAATAAATTTCAACTGGTAGAAAAAAACCATGAAGGAATAAAGGTTCAACTGACCTAACTTAAGGTTTAAAAGGATATACTGATTGTATTCATTCACCACCACCACCACCCCCCCGCTCTTTCAGGTCTTAGTGAAATTAAAATGCACTTGAATAAACCTGAAATATAACAGAGAATGATGTTGTATGGGCGGTTGTTGGGATAGAGGGATGGTCATAGAGAGCAGCAATTTTTATTAATAACACATTCCTAAAAGACAGAAAGTAAACGAGTAAGTTACTGGGGGAAAGAGAACAAAGGAAGCTACCACTAAAGAACCACTGTGGAAGATACTAGAGACTCTGGTCTTAGAGGCAGCAGCCCCAGTGGCAAGAGAACAGAAAGCAGGCAGGAAAATGAGGGAATTAACTAATTATCTGCAGAACATCTGTGCCAGATGCCCTGTCATCAGTACTCTTGGCTACAGTAACAATCAACCAGATTTTTGGCTTATATTTGATAGCAAACAAAGAAGCAAGCACACAAACAGATCATACAGAGCATTTCTCTTATGAGAAAGTGAGGGGGAAACTATCTGTAATGTTCGGCCTGAGGAGAGCTAAGGGTACTAAATACAGATATTTACCATTCAGGATAAATCCCTCCTCATTGTGGCATTTGGGGGCTTCCTGGTAGGTGACATAACTCTAATCCATTTTTTTCTAAAAAGTGAAACCTAGAATGTAGAGTTAAACATACTTTCACTTTATCTTGTACTGCATCATCTCCGTTTGCAAGACCCTACTTTCATCTCCATTCACACATTTGTTTCTTTATTCATCCATTATTTTATTCTCTTTCATCATTATTTCCAATTCTTATTCCTCTCCACTCACAGAGAACTTGTAGAGGTATTTTTGAATGTGTATCTTTACCAAAACTGGAATTTTTGTGTGTTTTTATATTTCATGTACATAAATGAATTTGTTTTCCATCTCTTTTCTGTTTTTTTTTAATTTTGTTCAGAACAATGTATTTAAGATCTATCTTAAACTTTTAATGTTTATTGGTCTATATCCATTTTATTACTTCTAACAGCTCTACGGCATTCTACAGCCTGCATTAAACCCATCCCCAGTGGTGGTCTCCTAGCTTATCTATAGAAACTCATTATCACAAAATAAACACCAAAATGTAAACCTTTTTACACATTAACTTAAAGTCCTTTTTGAATTTTTTTAAATGATTTTGTTCCATTTCTGTTCATAATGTGAGGAAACCCACCAGTCCACAAAGTCAGCCCTTCCCCACTCTGCTCCCATGCCCACAAAAGCAACTAGTCGATTTCCCATTCCTGAGGTATGCCTACCTGGAAACAAACCTATTTGAAGAATGGCTAAGGAAATCCACACAAGGCATTTAGAAAAATCATCATAATTCTCCATTCTTAACTACACTGGTAGGATCCTATATTCTTAATGATTCGTCCAGAATGACCATATGTCACACATTAAGGAGAAAAATATATATCATGAAAAAGAAAGAATATGCCCCCAATATTTCCTTTGATGCTTGATCAAACAAGAACATTAAGAAGAAAAGTTTAAATGAAAATGTAAAAAACTTTGTAGTACATAACCTCAGTGTAATTTTTAGAAGATGAAAAGCATGCTAGGAGATAAAACTAAAGAATAATAAATAGACTTTGGAAATTAAAAGTATTATTTTTGAAATAAATTGTATAAAAATCTATGACACAACGTTGAAGAAACATTCAAGAATACAGATTAAATTGATAAAGAAACAAAAAAAAATATGAGAGAGGATAAGAGAGATGCATAAGTGCCATATCGGTAGTCTTAAATTTCAACTAATACAAGATGCAAAACTGGAAAATGAAAAGGGGTACATTTTGCAATAAATAGAAGACACTGTCACAGAAAAGTTTAGATTGTAAGTGTCTGTAAGCTATAGAGAAGGATTAAAGAAAAAGTCTCATCTCTAAATATCTGGTTGAAAACTCTAAACACTCAAAATGAAGAGAAGATATGAAAATCTTCTAAGGGGTGGAAAAATTTTTAAAAAAAGGAAACAAAATTTAACCAACATTTATATTCTTCAATATGAAGGCAAAGCACAGGCATATTTAGACATACAAGTATTTTTATTTTTATTTCCCACAAATTATATCTGAGATTTACTTGAATTAACAAACGAGAAAAGAACAGCAAGCACAGGAATATATTGATGAAAATTCACAGTCACAGCTGTACACGGCCAAGACACAGTAACCAATCCTACTACAACAAGATGTTGGAGATTCTGGTAAAATGACTTGGCCGAATGTTGCCCTTTTAGCTAGATTTTTATGAAACTGTTTGATTTATTTGTTTTAATATTATTGATAGGCTCTGTAAGAATTGAGAAGGAGTGAAAGGAATTTTGAATTAAATAAAAAGTCAAGAGAAGAAATATCTAAAGTATTCCAGTAGCATAAGACAGAAAGAAAGAAATCAGAGAAGGAAATAAAGGAGGGAAAAAAGGAAAAAGGAAGGAATAAGTAATATTTGAATAGTATTTGAACTATTAGTAAATGGGCCATTAAGACAGTATGTAGTTTATGAAAGGGGCCTATAATGGAAAGTGTAAGAAAGAACTGAAAAAAGGCATATTTGATATTTTGATCAATATTTGCCAAATACCATATGTAATAAATGACTGTCAATGTGCTAAAAGAGATTTCAACATTTGTTGAATGTATTCTAGATAAAAATTGCTGAAAACTGGTCTGATTTTATACAATACATAGCAACTTTTTACTGCTCCTTTCATCTCTTGTTTTATAGCACTCTATTTCAAGATGAAGAAGAAAACGAAATCTATGATTTCTTTCAGCAGACTTATTATTCATACGCCAGATTGTTTAAATCTCTGTTACAGAAGCAAGAGAAGGTTCAATGACAAGCACAACGGATGTGGTTTAACCATAAGAAAAGAAGTATTTAAATGATAAAATTTGATATATGTTAGAAAA
>NW_012146745.1:482310-482558 GCF_000956105.1 Propithecus coquereli
GCAGCCTCACACTCCTGGGATCAAGTGATTCTCCCACCTCAGCCTCCCAAAGTGCTGGGATTACGAACATGAGCCACTGAGCTCAGCCATATACATTTTTTTTTAATTTTTAGTTTTTATTTCGGCATATTACAGGGGGTACAAATGTTTAGGTTATTTCTATTGCCCTTGCCCCACCCGAGTCAGAGCTTCAAGCATGTCCATCCCCTATACAGTGCGCACCGCACACATTATGTGTGTATATACCC
>NW_012146745.1:483062-484429 GCF_000956105.1 Propithecus coquereli
TACTTAACAGTTCTGGCTTCTGTATTTGATTAATTTGGTGGTAATTATGAAAATTCTTATGATAATGATAATATTGGTGAAGATGATTAGAGTTTGTCACTGAAACATTTCCCATTCTCATGGCATTTTTTGAAACAGTATCTTATTGATTTGTAGCAGTAGAGATTTTAAAGATTCGATCCAGACCAGAAAGGAAAGAGATCAGATAGATAGGTGAGACGGAGCGAGGGAGTATTAATTGTTGAGTACCAAGAATGTGCCAAGGTCATTACATATATTATTTAATTTAATTCACTCAACAACAGTATAAGGCCATTAAGGCAACTTCAGTGGCCCAAGGTTACACACTTGAGTGTGAGACAAAGTAAGGAATCAAACTCATCTCTCTGACTTTAATATCCATATGGATTCTGCTCTAAAACACTGCTATGCAGAAGCAATCGCCTTTGCTCAGCTATAACTCTGGCTTCTGGACAGAGTGTGCCCTGAGAATGACTTTAATACAGTAACATTGATAATACACTTACGCTGTAAAACTGCAGCACAGACTGAGGCAAATGTAATTTGCATTACCAATATCTATGTTTTCCTTCTCATCTAGAAAATAATGCTGATTTTATCAGAGGGAAGAAGCCTGCATTTTCCAGTTTTCTTTACAGATTAGAGTACTCATATAACACAGCTCTACCCAATGGGATATAAATGAAAGTTGTTGATTGTGTCTTTGAGGAAGGCTTCTTAAAATGCATGTTAGGGGATGGAGGGTGGCAGACTCCACAGTGTGTGGCATTTTTTCCTCGCCCTTCTTACTGTCAGAAAAACTGATGCAATGCTCAAAAGTTTAGAAACCATCTTGGAACTATAAATCAGCTCTCATAAGTTAGGAATGTGCATAAAACATCAAAGGATCCTATATCTCTAACAGCATGGTGGAGTCATTTTACCAGTCCCAGACAGCCCGTTTCCAAATTTTTCATTACAAGAACGACAAAAAAAGAATGTATTAATTGTTCAAGCCAGTATTTTTCATATTTTACAATTTATAGCTTTAAAAAAACCCAAGTTGTGTGCCAACATACATGAGGAGCAGCTGTATCTCAATCATTGTATCTATGTGATATAAAATATACAGACAAATAAAAAAAAGTCAAACAATCATGTTTTCTTCAATATCTAGAATTCTAATGTTATAAAGATACGTAGATAATTTTGGTTCTCTCTCATGTAATTCATGCTTGCTTCAGATTTAATGTAACCATGTTAATACAAAAATAAGGGTATTTTCAGGAAGTTTACTTAAACAAGTTATAATGATCAGAATATTAGAGGGATATCTGCAGTCTGAATGATCTAATTTATTTGCTCAT
>NW_012146745.1:485544-490684 GCF_000956105.1 Propithecus coquereli
ATATGCACTTAAGTGTTGATCAGTTCATGCTATGTACTCATCATACACAGTTTTTAACTGGATGTTAATCAGAGCAGATTGAAAAGATTCATTCATTACCAAAGTAAATCTATCATCCTTTACTAAGGATTATATCCAAGCACTTAGGAACACTCTGAGAGAGAAAGGAAATGGTATGCCAATGAGTGAATGAAAGAAGAGAATTCTGACTCTGCTAAGCTAATATTTGGCATCAGGCAGTTCTATTCATCTTTACCTAAACATAGATAAATAGAACATTGTTCAGAGATACACATCTTGTTATTAAACTATGCAAAATATAACTAAAATAGCCTAACATTTGTTTTCCCTTAATTTTTATACTCATTTTTTTCAGTAAGATATCATGCATTTAGCTAGATGCCACTGATTATGTATTTATTTTAAATACTTTCATTTCTTCTCTTCTTTATCATTGTTACCTTAAGTACACCCAGATGATTTAAATTAACACTGTACTTAAACAAAGTAAAAAATTTGAAATATGAATAAATACGTGTTAAGTCACATATAATAAACACACAGGATTTAACATGTCCTTTCTTAAGTCTACTTATATAGTTTTTGCCTATATGAGGCAACAGTTCTATTTTGAACATTTTTTTACAATGGCTAAAATGTTCAAAATATCAAGTTAATAAAAAAATAAGGACCAGATTGTTTGACAAAATTTGATATATTAATTTATAATGTTTTTGTTTTCTTAAACTAACACTTTATCCATTCTGGAACCCTAATGAATACATGTTAATAATATAAAACATTATTATTCACCATAGTCGAATAAATTATTATTCAGCACAGTTGAATAAATTTGCCATCCTGTTCCCATATAAGATGTGTATTCTAACAATAATAAAATTGAATTAGTTTGCTAAAACATAATGGCTCGTAGAATATTTACTAGGATTTAACTTCAGTGAGATAGCTACCATCGTAACCATCTGAACTAGTAAAGAAAAAGAAACCTCTTTAGTAATTTTTCAAATTCCATTTTTTTCTTAACTACTTAAGAGAGAGGTGATTGGAGGGAAATCAAACACTGCAAATGTTTCAACGAATGCAGTTATATCCCTTGACATAAATATCTTAAATCCTTCTAAAAAAGTAGAAAAATGTCCTGGTAAATTTACATTTGCATTCTGTCTGCTATTATTTTAGCCAGCCATTTGATTAGGGTTGAGAATTTCAGTATTCCAGCAGGATTACTGGTTTTCTTTCAGCACTGATGTTTATTATGTTCTTTCTGGACGACAATTCCATAAGTTTGATGTATCATATTAATTTGTTTTGTAGGAGTTGATCAATTAGCTTGAGAAAACTCTATGTAGTGTTGATTCAAACTATAACAAGCATAATTTAATATAAATGGTGCATAAGACATTGATTTTGCCCAACTGCTCTGTAGAATTAGTGTCACTAAACAAGGCAGCCAAGCTGAACTAACAATATTAAGCATTTGTGCAATTTATCTCTTGCTATAATGAACAGTAAATGATATAATGACCAACAAGATTAATGATAAAACAAACATGCTAGTTAGATTCATGATATAGAAGACCAATTCACAGTATTACTTGGTAATCAATAATTTGAAGATTAATTTAATAGGAGTGTAAAATGAAGCAACATGGGAAATAGAAACCTTTCCTGGAACACATTAATTGCTATAGCCTTTTAAAACTATCTTCAAGACTGACTATGCTATAATTTATCCGTTTTAAACCTTTTGATGCATTTGTTTTCCAGAGTTTTAACCTAAATTATATATTATCCCAAGCAATTTATTTTTTTACATTTTCCTAAACTCATGAAACCCCAGATCATTAGGGATGCCTCCTTCCTGAAGCTGCTGTAAATGGAGAGGAGATTTATCAATGGTACTCATTCACAACCAGTGTACTTTTCCTCCAGTGGCTTTAATGAATGTAATTAACTAAAGGAGGAAAAGTGTGTCTGAGGACAAAAAGATGGGTGGTATACCATAAAAGAAGCACTTAATGAAAAATACTAAAGGTAAGAAAAATTTGGTTTATTGTTCTTTCCAGCCCTTCTTTCCAATTAACTAATTCTCTCTGAGTCTTTCATAAATTATTTTAAACCTTTACATTTAAATTATACACTATATGGTAAGTGTACAATCAATAGTAAATTGGAAATTTTTAACTCTCAAGTTCTATGTTTCCCTAGAAGAAAATAATCCAGAGTAGTTCAAAGCCTTACAGTAAGTGGAAATGTTCCATGACCCTATGTCTTTCATGGAATGAAACGACTGAAAGTTAATACTCTGTAGTTCCTTTAGTCAATGTGTCTGTTCATGACTTGAACTACAGCCAATAGCTACTTCCTCTCCGAAAGGGAGTTTAAAATATTATTCCCATATTCAACTCCATTATAAAAACAAGCAATTTGCATCTTGGCTCTGTTTGCCAAAACCATACAAGCTACATAGATTAAACATATATAAACAATATAAACTAATTTTACATGAATAAATTCTTGTGCAATCAAGCTTAACATTATTATTGTCTATTCTATTACTACACAAGAGCATCATTTACTGAAACAAAGATTAGGAAAGTGTTTGTGGTCAAATGTACAGATGACAAGTATTTTAAAGCACATGATTATGGTAACATAATGATAACAGTCACTGATTTCTTAGTGTGTCTCAGGTTCTCCTCTAAGCACTTCAGCTATAATAACATTTACTCATCATATCAACTCTCTGATACAGGTTATGAATCTTACTCCCATTTTATAGATGTGCAAATAGGTGCGAGAGAAGTTAAGCACCCTGCTAAAGATCTACAGCTATTAAATAGAAGATTTATAGTTGGCATCGAAACTTTCAGTCTTTACTGTAATTTCTGTCCAGCTAATTTAAAAGAGGATTTCTCCATTCCACTTCATTTTTCCAAAACCAACCACAAGTTTTTGTTTGTTCACCTGTTTATTTTGTTTTGTCCATCCTACTCTAATAAATATGAAATTTGTCACTTATCTAATTAAATTCATGTGACTGTAAAAAACAGAGTTTCAGATATATTTTTGGGAGAAGCCAAACAACCAGGCTTCAAGAAGGGCAGTAACAGGAGTAAAACATCTACAGGCTTTCACTCACGTCTACCATTAATGTGCCACTACAACTCCTTGCACATTCACTGTTTTGCCTTGCACAACTCCCTTCTTTTCCTCCACTACATGAGGGCTTGTGTTTAATGCATAGCTTCTTCTCATTCATACATAGCTTTTGCCTCCTCATAAATATAACTTGTGTTTTCTTAAAACTTTGAGTTTCTTTTACTACTTATGTCTTTTAGCTTGAGTTCTTAACTGCCTCACTACATCCTTAATTTACATTTCTAAGAAAGGATGTTTTTCTCTTGTATCTATCTGCACATTTAGAAAACAGAGCGAGGTTTATAACCTGTCTCAGAAAGTTGATATGATAAAGAAATGTTATTACATCTAAAGTGTTGGAGGAGCACCTGAGACACTGTAATAGCTAAGTGAATGTTGTTATTATGAGTACGTATTGGCTCAGCCACTTTTGACAGACCAGATTATATGAGACTGCCTGATGTACTGATGGGCTCTTCTTCAGTCAATTGCCCCCTTCTAGTTCAGCTGCATTGTTAGAATGAGGTGATCATGGATCATGGTCCTCTTTCACCAGGACCAGCAAGTGAGAACGGAGAGAATCATTTAGAAAAGGCTGTGTGGTGGTCGACATTGAGTATAAGATGCATTGATCATGGGCATCACTGTTCATGAATATTCATAGTTTGCATCTGTCACATATCAAAAACCAATGATGCTCCAAAACAAAAACTTGTCCGTGATTTATTTTCAGTTATTTTTATTCATACACTGATTCAAAGCATTAAATGGAAAGGTACTCTATGGAAGAACAGGATAGTTAAAAGAAAATATTACATTGGATCTGTACAGTTGTATGACTTAAAAAGTTGTCATTCCTTCCAATTCACAATAATTATCTCACTGAAAAAAAGTATTTTACATTTTTGCTTTCACTTTGGTATTCTGGGATACTGATATTAAATAATCAGAAAAAATTATAATATGTATTATAGCAATAAAGCTACTTACTTAAAATCATAATTTGACATTGTAGACTCCCAAAGAAGTTCATACATTTTTCAAAGAGAAAGAGTAATGATTTATGAGAGGCTCTATCTGTGGGGTTTGAACTTGGAAGGATAACTTATATCAATAATAATCTTCTCTTAATTCCTCCTCTCTTAGGAGTGAAAACTTCTTGGGCTTCTTGGGTAACTTTAGGTAAACAGAGAGGCTTTGTAAACTTTTTGTTGACCTCCTGATGTCCACTGACAACTTCACAGACAATGTTTCATCTCAGCCCAATTTCAGGCAGTTCATGCAGAAAACCCATATTTAGGTTATATTATCCACATTACCTATTTTTCACAGTCCTCTCAGACTTTACTGCCTTACTTTAAATCCTATTATCAGTAACAATGAGAGCTGACTCTGTACTTAACAGCTTTGTTCATAAATCAGAAACAGGCAATTGTTCTTGCTGAGGTGTTCATACTCAGGGATCTCATTGAAGGGTATTGTGGACCCATGCTATGTAATTATCAACCAGCATTTGAAAATCCACACATTAATCAAGGTAATTCTACTTGGTGGATGTGGAAGAGCCATCTAAGAATCACAGGTGTTCTTCACAAGATCTAGCATTAGTAGATGAGACTGGCAGAGTAAATTAGGAGAATGTAAATGAATCCAGCTCTAACAACCATATGCCCAATAAAAAAATATGATTAAGTTTATAAAAATGCTATGTGGGTGAGAACATATAAAACCTCTTTTCAAAGAAAGTGGGATAGAATTCCCATTCTGCCACTTAACCTAGGTGCATAGTAACACTCTTCTTCTATGAATGTTCCCCTTTTCAATCTCATTCAAAAGAAGATGCTATAGACATTCCTCTAAATAAGCATTAATAACAATTAGGCAAAGCCTCAAATAAAATCTTACATGGTTATATAACTTTCCATTGAAAGTTCTTTTAGATCTTTCTTTTTTGTACACTATTCCTAGTAATCTACAG
>NW_012146745.1:492226-493475 GCF_000956105.1 Propithecus coquereli
ACATAAACGTATATGAATATGGAATAATGTAAGAGAAAACATAACTATAATTAGTAGGTGATCCAAAATATATTAAAAGCTTAGACTATTGAAATATATATTGCTTAAAGGAGATATTATTTCTAGAATGCATTAAGAATCTGGAGATGGATCTAATAAGTTAAAATATTCTTTATAGGATCAAACATTGTTTCATATCATGTATAAGCAAAATCCATGACTGTTCATGCTTTAAATACCTTTATAATCATGTAAGTTACTCTCTTAAATTTTATTCCTGAATTTCTATCTCTTACTTTGAAACTACACAAAATTTATATCCTCCATTCTATCTATACAGTTGTAACCATGGGAACAGGATTTAAGAGGCATTGAAAGGCCCTTAACCTTAACCCCCAATATCCCAATCTAATCACACAGAATTTTATGACACTGAAATCTTAATAATTTTCATCTTTCCTTAGAGATAGCCAGTTATTCTTATTAAACTAATAGAAAATCTTCTTAATTTATCTTATATTTATTTATCGGCATACAGTAATATATTCATTATATATATTATTATGAATATTTGTACATATCTGTTTTTCCTGATTGACCACGATTAACATGTTAGAAATATAGCATGATAATTAAGGTCAACAGAGGAATGAAAAACAGATATGTACAATTAATCATAATACTATATTAAAAGCTGCCTTCTACTGGGCGCAGTGGCTCACATCTGTAATCCCAGCACTTTAGGAGGTTGAGGCGGGAGGATCACATGGGGCCAGGAGTTCAAGTCAGCCTGGTCAACATAGCGAGATCCTGGCTCTACAAAAAGTAAACAAAAAATTAGTTGAGTGTGGTGGTGCGCACCTGTAATCCCAGCTGCCCGGGGGCCAAGATGGGATGATTTCTTGAGCCCAGGGGTTCAAGGCTTCGGTGAGCTATGATCGTGCCACTGTGCTCCTGCCTGGGCAACAAAGCAAGTCCCTACTTCAGGGAAAAAAAAAATGCCTTCTAATTAGAATTCTTAAGGTTTGATGCCTTAGGTTTAAGTCTGTTACCCACCTTGAATTGATTTTTGTGAGAGGTGAGAGGTAGGGGTCTAGTTTCAGTCTTCTACATGTAGCTTTCCAGTTTTCCCAGCACCATTTATTGAAGAGATTCTTTTCCCCAGTGTATGTTTTTGTCAGCTTTGTCAAAGATTAGATTACCATATGCAGATGGTTTCATCTCTGGATTCTCAGTCCTGTTCCAGAGG
>NW_012146745.1:497475-499358 GCF_000956105.1 Propithecus coquereli
AGTGCTAAACATCATGTTTGTTTGTTTCTCTGCTATGTGTGTATATATGTCTTACAGGAAGAGGCAATTTGCTTTTGCTAGTCCAAAAATAGGTAGAAAACCTTCACCTGCAACTCCCTGGAAAAAAGAGAGCCAAGTCTGCAAGATTGATGCCTTTACTTTGTGTGACTGGGTCAGACGGAGTTAATTAAGCACACTCAGGGCCCCCAAGCTAGAGAGTGCTTTTGGATGAAGTTCAGAGAAAAATCCCTGAAGCTAGCATGGAGCTGGCCCCAACTCCCTTGTGTTGGCCAATACAAATATTATTATTGGTCCTATTAATCAGTTACAGTTTTTGACTCTGTGACCTTCTGATGGCAGTATATTTCCACAATGCTGTGTGAAGTATTTCCTTCTATTTGCTCAAATGTATTTGATATTAATTTCTTCTAAAGCTTTCATGTATATTTTGTAAAAAAAAAACATATTCTTGTTATAATCACAATAATAAAAATGGAGAAAATAGCATTGATATTACACTATTTTGTAAAAAAAAAAAAAGCAAAGAAACAATATGCATCATTTCTGACTATATCTTTCTTAAATTCTCATGACTCATTCAACTTCCATTTAATTTCCTATTTCTAGAAAATAGGAAATCACGATCTTTGTCATATATTTCTATATCTCCTTTTTCATAAATGTTGGTATGAGTACTGACCTTTTCAGGATACTTTGGGGCTGATGACATATTCTTTATCTGAAATCAGAAAATTAAAAGCAATATATTAGTTTTCATTTGTTTTTACATTATGTTCAAGTTATTTTTATTAATATGCTGAGAAGGATTTATAACATTGATGACACATTGTATAAAGCCACTCAGGCATTTTATTCTTTTAATAGATCTTTAAATACCAAAATTGGATTGTGAAAAAAATCACTAAATTATTTTACCAACATATCTCTATCTATATTTAATTGTGATTTTTATATTATGATGCTGTCCCATGCTATTGGCTTTATCGGAATTTTCTTGCAAACTCATAAATAACTAGTTTTTAACCAGTCGAAACCACTTAATAGTATCAGCCAACCTCACTTACTCACTGTCTACATCCTCCTTTAAACCATTAATTTGTATAAACATCTGGGTAAATCTGGAGTAGTTTCTCGTGTTTCTTGTAGATAACATTTCTAGACATGGAGAGACAGAAAAAAAGAAACTACAGATTTCTACCACAGCAGTGGTTAAGTCTACATAGTACCTGGCATTGATATATGATTGCTTGGCACTGCTTGAAATAGTGACCACAAAAAGGAAGTAAATCACTAATTTGTGCATGCTTAAACTCAGCGAATTTCAAAATGAATCTACACATGTAGCTTTATGTATTTTTATGAATGCGGTGCACGTTTTTTATGCTATGGAATCTAAACACACTTCAATAAATTTATGAATGGTAAATGTGGTATCAACAGGGTCCAAAGTGTATATTTTGAGAAAACTTTTATTTTTCTAAGATTTTTTTAAGGGAGAATAAAATTATGTAGATTTCTTATTGAAAATGCACTTTGGTCATGTAGTTTTGTTTTCCCTTTGAAGTTGGTTTGCATTAGAGCTGTAACTTTAAAATCTCTTTATACAGACATTTTTGTGGTCATTTATGGTAGTTTTAGCCTTAGGATGTGTATAATTCTTGAGAAAATAGTCATTAAAACTTCAGTTCTGGATATTTCTAAAGTTGTACCCAAATACACACATATGTACATATCCTTCAAAGTAGGAGATGTGACTTTATTGCTGGAGTGTGTTTGCTAATGGTGTAGTGAGAAGATATGGGCAGGCATGTTATTGAGCAACTAACATTTGTTAGTATGTTGATTGTACACATAAAATGACT
>NW_012146745.1:499408-502034 GCF_000956105.1 Propithecus coquereli
ACCAAGGGCAACATACGTAACCTAAACATCTGTACCCCCATAATATGCTGAAATAAAACACACACACACACACACACACACACACACACACACAAAATGCCTTCTAGTATTTTGAGCAGGGTTTAATGAAACACTAGGTGAGGGGCCGATTAATTTTGCTGGTGATGTGATAAGATATAGAAAAGTTTTTATGGAGATTTGGATACTATAACCAGGACCTAAAAAGCATTTTTGGTAGAGTATGAAGATAGGACCCTCAAATCTGATACGTTGAGCCAAGATATTTAAGAAATGGCCTTTGGCATTAAACATGACACATTGGTGTATGAGTCTCTTTGATTTTGACCTTTGGTGGTTTATAGCAATAGTATTATGCAGTGCATCTGATATTTTATTAATAGTACATGTCTTACTTTCAATTGGACAAGTTTCTTTAATTCTGGAAACAGATCACCCTGAGAGATGGCTGATCTCTTCTCCACCCTCTACCCTGCAATTTTGCTACCCTTAAACAGAAGTGTCTAGGACAAGAATGGCTTAATTGATATAACAGTGCTTAGAAGGAATCAAACTAACTAAAAGCTAGAGATTTGTAGTCACTCCTTTCTCTTTGCTTAGTCTAGGGACTGAGCTTAAACCAAGCAAACACACCCTCTGCTCTGCTCTAATCCTCTACTCTTTAAGTTTTACAAGGGTCTTCTTCCACAGTGGAGGCCTGTAGTGGCCCATGACCTTTCCTAAATCAGCAAATGATCCAGTTCCGGGATCATAAAAAGTTTCATTTGGAAATTCCCAAGCCACATATTCAAATATCAGTAACATCAGTACGAAAAAAATGTTTTAGCCTCCATCTCTGCCTTATTTGTTTTATTTTAACTGAGTTAGAACTTGAAAGTAGAGAGGGTTGATTTTTTTGTTGTTGTTGGAATCCATAAAACCCAATTCACAGCATTTTATATAGACAGTGGAGCTTCCAGAAATCAATCTCCAATTACAGATAGGCAGCAGAGAATAGGATCTTTAACAAATAGAACTTTAGAAAAATGGATCTCTTATATCAAATGTTATTAAACTATGATCTGTGGACCAAATCCAACCCACTGCTTGTTTTTATAAATGAAGTTTTATTAGAAAGCAGCCACACTCATTTATTTATGTATTATCTATAGCTGCATTCATGTTACAATGGAAGAGTTGAGTAGTTGTGACAGAATGTCCTGTAAGGCCTAAGATATTTATTGTCTGGCTCTTTACAGGGTAAGTTTCCTAGAACTTCTGGAAGTTTACAGGAAATCTTTGTCTTAGATTAATAAGAAATTTTTAGAAGATAGAAGGACAATAGATTGTAATGAAATTATACCATTGACACTGTATTTTTTGAACACTTTTCTAGTTTGAATGTTGGAGCTTCCTGAAATGTTGAAATGGCAATTATTTTATCATTATCTCTCGGTTAGAACATAACCATGTGAGTACACTTAGTATTTCCTTAAGAAGTAGCCATCTTTTTTATCCACATTGGGAGAAGGCTGATAGTTACAAAAGAAGATGAAAAATGGATAAAATAAACATTAAAGTCCAAAGTAGAAGGGGTATTACTTTATCTATGTAGTCTCTTGGGTTTTGTCTTTGGGAGAGTGGATGTCTGGTTTCTGCATGGAAGGTGTTAAGATGGGATTTTTCACATGGAAACTGACCAAGAGCAAGGATGCAACAACAGGGTTGTTATCCCTTGTAAATTGTGATTTTGGAAATTCAGATGACCAAAGTCCCTCTCATACTTACATCTTTTTCTGTTATTCACTAGCACTTATAAATGTTTTGTTTGCATGGGCTGGATTTATTTGATCTATACAATTAGGCGTTTAGTAGAGTATGTTTGTAGTTTTAATAAATAAACCCCATAATTTCAGTGGTTTAACAAAATGTAAATTTATTTCTAACTGTTAAAATAGTCCAATATAAGTGTCATAGCTGACAGGTGGGCTTTCTTTACGTGTTAAGTCAGAGAAAAGCCTTTTCCATTTAATATCTTTTCTATCATATGACCCCTGTGGATGCCCAGAGACCACAGGAGAAGAAGGGAAAATCAAGAAATGTATCTCACTGGGCAGCTACTTCACCTGTATTATGGAAGAGGGTTCAATTTTTTGTTACCTGTTTTACTGTTCCTATCACAAAAATTAAAGCACCTGTAATTTAGTCGCTCGTGACCCTCAGTTGCTGCAAGCAACTGCTGAAACCATCTTGGTAAAAGGAGAGTGATACCAAAGGAGAAAGTTATTCTTGGTAAGGAGAAATAAGCCTATGAAGCCAGGCCAAACATTCCCTTTTTAGGTCATTTTCCCATTATTAACCTTCATTTACTTGGCTCCATTTTATTAATTAAAGCAGCAACTTCCTTTGATGGGCTCAAATAAAATAACGTGGAATGAATGTATGTATGCACTGGTGGGGCAGGGAGTACTACAGACTGGCAAGTGATGAACAACAACATGAGTATTTAGAAAAAATGAAACTCCTATAGAAGAAAAAAAAGACAAGGAGGTCCAAAATAAGCCTCATTTTATATTCATATGTGGTAGAATTCCTCAATTATGCATACATTTGTCAATGTAAAATAGTT
>NW_012146745.1:505699-508861 GCF_000956105.1 Propithecus coquereli
TAGTTAAAAGAATAATAAATAGTTATACTGGGGTAGAAATATTTTCATGAAATTATGAGAAAACCAGATTAAATATATCACACTCTTTATGTATATGGTTATTCACTAATATTCTGGATTTCTGTTCTTCAGACACATGGTAGGATTCATCTTTTCTTACCCAAAGTATGGTTATATGACTTCATATGTCCAATCAACCATACACAGGTTGATATGTGTTGATATGTGTCCCTTTGAGACAGAAGCTTAAAAAGTCAGCACATGCTTCACCAACCTGCCTTTTCCTCTGCCCAGGAAATAATGGTCACTCCGTCAGCTTGGATCGTAGAGTAAGGACAAGTACATGAACCCTGTGGTTGACTGGTGAAGCACATGTAGCTTAAGCAAAGAATTACCTTTTTTAAGCCACTGAAATGTTGTAGTACTTACGACATAACCAAGTAAATCCTGATCTTTGTTGAGGGTTATATCATATATATAAGAAATAAAATTGTTAAGGTAAATCTATTAATTTTATAGGTTTTAACTTTATTATAGGATTAGAAATAAATTTGAAACGGCACGAAACTTTCAAAAGCTTGACCTCTGACCCATTAGCTAGATCACAGTGGATTATTTTAACCTGCCACCGTCATTGCACTCCATTCCTGTTTTTATTCCCAACTTACAGCTTTGAAATATCTTTTTTGATGTTAAAAGGAACTTTTGTTTATAGTCACTTTTGAGCGTGACAGAGAGAAAAAAGGTGTATTCACATCTGGATTTTAAGATTTAAGAAATTTGAGATTTTATGTCAAGTCATTGGGTGTGGAAGAATCTGATCAAGGCATAATTAGATCATGAAATTCTAAATGCCCAAAGACAAGAAGACATCAGAATACTCTACCTCTGCGGTAAACAGAGGAAGAAATTTGGAAGAGCCTGAAGATCTATCTGCCTTCAGTCCTTATCTATCTGTGTACATATTTTTTTCAAAAGTTAAAACAAGGGAGGACTGAACTGACAATCACAGCATGGGGATATAATGAAATGTCGATATTATCTGAGCCAGATATTGTCTCTGGAAAATTATGTACTGATAATTACCTCAAGATCCACAAACAGACATACTATAATTAAAAGGAATAAGAGAAATGGGTATACCACAAAATGTTTATTTTTTGGTTGAGATTTCAGGTAATGCTTTTTCATATGTGCTCTATATTTTTCACAATAGAAATGTATGACTCAAAATAATATTTTAAAATTATAGGTCTTATTATTTGTGGCTAATATGCAATGTGTGCAGTGATTGTTCAGGGTTTAAACCAGTTCATCTTTGAAGCTCCTTTCTGACATCCTTCTTTCCCCAACAGAAGGAACAGAAGAACTGAGTATGTTTTATAGAAACATAAATTAAACTTTTATTTGTTATTTATTTGGTGGAATAAGACAAATTGTGATTTCATTTGGAACTAAATTGCAGATTTGTGGCAGTATGAAAAACAAAAGAGTCTTAAAATTTAGGAATGCAGAGAGCATTGAAAGAGCCAATGATTCAGAGGGTTTTTTTTTTTTTCTGGTCTGTTGAGGATATTTGGATGATATATCTCTGGGAAATATGGCTCGCCATATTATAAGGATATCTAGGGAAAATATCTCCTAGGAACTTGGCAGACTTCTCTCTGTCAACAAAGTAATTATAGCTATCTTACTCTTTGATTGTGGAAAGATGACACAGAAATAGTCTGAACCAATGACTGGGTAGTTGAAAGAAGCAACTTCTTGTAGGGGAAGTGATTCTAATTCTAAGTTGTTTTGAGGAGTATATACTTTGTTCAAGTCACTCAAATTCTAGATCTTGTTCCTTCATATATAAAATCAAGGAGTAGATAATGGAGTAAATCTCTTCAGCTTCTTCATTCTGTGTGTCTCAAAGCCATCATTTGGAGCATAACTTAAGCTACATTGATTCTGAAAATAAAATTTACCCTGACATAGAAGATAAATAATCAGAGATCGTTAAAGGACCATTAGGATCACACCTCCAACTTCATGTCACTTTTCAGAAGGCATTTTAAAAGAGGAGCTGAAGGCTAGACCTGCAACTAAGTAAGGCTGTTTTAACTTGAAAATAATTATCCATTTTGTCAGTATTCAGAAAAATAATTCTGTAGTGCAGAGTGACAGTCCTAACACCGCCAACAGCAACCTTTGTAGGAGCAGCTACAGTGGGAACAACAACAGCTGCATAAGCAGCAACCCAAATTTAAACAATACAGAGCACCAGATATCATGCTCTGCATTTCTGATTTACGTCTTTTAGCTCTTTGGAAATGTATTTTTTTATTTCCCCACTTACAGATAAGGTAAAGAGGGATGAGGATGAGTCTCTTAAGGCTGTAGTCACTTCCCAAGGTTGTAAAATTAACAACGGCTAACCATTTTTAATACTGTAACTTTTCTTTGGATAACACTGCTTCCCCAAATATCTTTCTGCTTTTTTTACGTGAAGCAAAACTTTAATTCACACCTTGTTAGGTCAATACACTGTTGCTGTTACAATCGAATTATTCATTTTCACATGTGTATTTTCATTAATTGAGCCATTTGGTCAACATTATAATGTGATATATCTCTCCAAAGAGCTAAATATCTAATAACACAGTCTTGCCATTCCCAAAGGGTGAATGTGATTAACACTTCAGAAGACAAGAATTTGAGGACTTGCTCATATCTTTTTGCATCTTCTTAATTGTCAAATAATTTGATATCTTTTTGTTATGTGATTATACCTGAGTAGGGCATGTTTCTGATATTCAGTGAATATTAGTCATTAGCTCTGAAGTTTTTTAATAATCCCCCATACTGAGAACTATTTGGTTTGATTTAAAGAGGTAGATCTGTTATAATAACTTTTGTAAAAATCATTAATTTCCGTTCCCATTCACTCACATTACAGCTTTGAGATATTGCTTTTAATTAAGTTCATGCTTAGGTAGCCATAACCAGTCTATATAAACTACAAGCTACCTAAGAACTACTGTTTAGGTTGTAGTTCTAGGGGGAGGGGGTGCTGCTAATTAAATCAAATAACTCTTTGATATAATAGAAAATTATAGCAGCTAAATATCAATGGAGTAATTAAAAACTCAAATGTTTAGTGTCATCCAAATAGAACAT
>NW_012146745.1:509696-510619 GCF_000956105.1 Propithecus coquereli
TCAGTTCTTCTGCATTTTTTATATCAGAAAATATTAGTGGAAACATGGGAGGTAATTGAGTTATAAAAATAAGATATTCAAAAAAACTATCCATCAACTTAAACTTACCCAATACATGAAATCTAAAAGAAGAAAACCCGCTATATTTACCTTTTATTTATTCAGCTTAGATTTCACTTAGCTTCTTTCTTTACAGGGGATCATGCTAAACAATGTGGATACAACAGTAAACACATTTTAGTGAGTCTGACATTTTTGAGTTCAGTGGAGAAGGAGGACAGAAGACTCTTCCAGTTTGGCTAGACAGTCAATGTGTTATATTTATAATGCTATACCTCACTTGTGCTCTTAACTGTCTAGAAAAACTTCACATAGTTCCCTCTGGTTCTCAATATTGATATTAATGACCACCCTAAATCTACACTTTATGCATTTTGACCTCTTACCTTTGCCATTTTCACAAAATAAGGCAAATGCTAACTAACAACACCACCACTACGATATCTTCTAATAAATTGGATATTTGTATTCCCTACTTGGATGTTAAGTTATTATAAGGCAATATTTAATGCACAGAATTCCAGAATAAAGTAATTGGAAGGAAATGAATAGGGTTTAGTTCTTGTATTGTTTATAAATGGAATGTCTCAATGTAGAACTCTGTGTGTTTGTGTAGAACTCAAAACTTAGAATACAAACATGTAATGCTGATCTGGAGCCACAAATTTCACTGTTAGAAGATCTAAAAGTAATAATACATTTCCTTTGCCCTTGAATTACTTAAAATGTCACTTACTCTCACTTAGTGTTAGCAACTGAAATTTAGCTCTGTGTGCTGTTCTTTCTGCCTATCTACATGGGGAGTAGGACATTTTTGTAATTTAAATTTTCAGAGACACCTATAGAACCTCAGAAGACTTTAG
>NW_012146745.1:520624-522847 GCF_000956105.1 Propithecus coquereli
TTAGACTATTAGTTCCTTGAGTAGGTTTACATTGTAAGATAACACGTATGAAGGTCTTGGTTTGTAAGAAGACAATAGTGCTTTATTTGTTTTAAAATGACTTATTTCCCATAGACAAAGCTGTTAAATGGGAAAATATTTGACAAACTCTGTTCTCCTCTCATCTTCCTCTGAGATCAGAGTCTACAATAACACCATGTGCTCTCCTTCTTAGCAGCACACACTTCCTGCCTCTTCACCCATTCATTGAGTTTTTGTCACAGCCTATGTTGTACCCAGAATTACACTTGGTGATTGGAGTAGGGTGTATTTTGTAGGTGTTCTAGGTGCTCAGTTGTTCTAGACACACTTGGACATGAAATGACAGTAAAATATAAAAATGCTAAAATGGCAGCATGTGAAAAGAGTAATAGAATCACATGGGAGGAGGGAATTAATTCTCCAAATGGAAATAGCTTTTGATAAACTACTTGATAGATAAAGTGGGAGAGCTTCAGGGAAGAAGATAAATTCTGCAAAGGCACAAAACTACGGAAGATCAGGACAAGTCAAGAAGCAATAACGTGGGGATCACAAATTATTTGGTGCAGATATGTTAATCTTGATGATCTGAAGATAGCATTAGAAGCAACATGGCAGCACTTTAACAATTGAAGGGGAGAAAGGGAAATTATGGAGGGGAAATAAAATAGATGGGTCCCTAGGTGCCAAGAAAAATATCAAGTTGTCTGCTTGAAACTAACTATTTATCTATAAATATGTATCTATCATGAAAAAAGGATTTTTTCAGACTTTTTAACAGAATGCTATTAAAGTACTCTTTTAAAACATTTAAATCATGCTATTTCATCTGTTAATTAAAAAATATGACATGCACATTGAGAGAGAACAGTGATTTTCCAAAAAATTTATACTTTATTGGCCAGGAACAGAAAACGACATTTCTGGCTTCACAGTTCTACTGCCCCTTGCCCTCTATCTTCTTCTCACTATTGCTTGTGAAAATTTTGGCGATCTATAATCCCTAATTTCATCATTTCATGTTGGTGCAATGAGGAATATGACACTGGACATAAAAAAGTTCCCCTTTCAAAAACCTCCAAAGCCAGATCCGATTTCTCATCTCTTTTCCCCCTCAAGAATAACTTTCAAACACAAAAGATAATTGGATGAATAGATTTTAATAGTTTTATTTGATATATTGCTAAGTATACCACAGAAGAACTCACATTTCATCTTTTCATCTTTAGTCCATCTAGTTCAAAAATAGGAAGTATGCCGCATCACCATATATAGTGTGAAATGTTTTTCTTCTGTGTAGAATTTCCAGCAAAGTCTCTATAGAAAACTGATCCTAGTTGTGAGGTCTTCAGATTTAAGCACAGTGATGGAAGTCTTCCAACTTAGAAAGGAAGAAAGTAAAGGCTCAGTAACTTAAGTATATTTATTTTATGATTAAAAGTTCAACTCTGCCAAATTTTTATCCAGGAGCATATCATGTACTTTAGTGCAAACAGAATGTTCATCAAAACATGACACTTCCTTTAGTCAGTTATGAGTTCTGCTTTAACAAAAAAAAAGGTGGGGGTGAATTTTGGTGCATACCCTACATACATAAGCAAAATTTCCAACATTTGCACGGTGATTTGTTATACCTCTATTTTCACAGCTGCAAGACACTGAAAATGTATAGGAACATTTGATCTGTTACAACATTTATCTTTCTCACACACACACTTTCCCTCTCTTACTCTATTACATGTGTGTGTGTATATATACATGCATGTATGTATTTTTTCCATCATGTTATTAGTTCTATTTAATTCTATTCAGTTATGTGAGAGAATCACTGGAGTAAAATTTAAAATATTCCAACATTGGCAGTCCTTGCTGTGGAAAGTAAAACTCTTTTATGAAAATTGAATGCACTAAAGGTAAGGTTCTTATATTAACAAAGACCATCATCTCAAAATAACTGCTTCAAGACTATGTCAATAGTGGGAAACACAACAGGGGTGTCAGTGAGAAGCAGAGCAAGAACTCCAGCACAACCCTGACAGGAAAAAATCTCTCGTATGTTTCCTTTCTTATTCGCGTTCACTTTAGTAATACTTAGAAAGTCTTTTTACAGTGTGATATTTTCTTTTGAGAACATTTTGTACATAAGCTTCAGTTCCTCAGAGGAAAAGCAGGGGCTAGCAGAAAATATAATGGAATAAATTT
>NW_012146745.1:525352-531159 GCF_000956105.1 Propithecus coquereli
ACCTATCAGACATGGCTAACTGGTGCCCCATGGGTATATCAAAACTGTAGTGTTCAAAATGAAAAGCATTAATTTTCCTCCAAAACTCATTATTCTTAAATTACATCACCATGAATGAAGTCATGCAATCATAAACCCTAAAATTTGCCTTCAAATATTTTATTTCTCTCAGTCTGTACAAAAATGGCTCACCCAATCCTATTGCTTTTATCTTCTCAACAACTTTTATATACACCTGTCTGTTCCATCTCCACTGGTGCTGCATGACTTCAAGCAACTCTCTTAGCTGGACTATCATAGCTGTCTCTTAACTGGTCTAGTTGCTTCATCTTCCAAAATTTGGCAGACAAATATTTCTAAAAATAATAAGAACAACAAAAATTAAAATGTGATCCTCACTGTGATCCAACTTCACACTATTCAGATGCTTCGTGTTGTCAGCTGGATAAAATAGAAAATCCATAGCATAGCATGAAGAGCTCACCATAATCATCCCTACCTAACTCTCTAGAGTTACTGTCTTCTCATTCTTCTCCTATACACCAGAGATATCTGTCAAATGGAACTATCTGCTCATCCCAAACAACTTGTATTTTGTAACTATGCCTAGAATACTGAATTTACATGTCAAGATATGCCAAGTCTAGGAAGGTGTCCTTCAGCTTTCTAGACCAAACAAAATTAGTCACCCATTTCTTTTTGATCTAAATTAATCTTGTAAAGTTTTTAAAAATGGTTTATTTTCAATGATAAAAACTATTACATTTGTATATTCTCTAAGCTTTCCTTGGCAATATGGTAAGCACACTGAGATAGAGTAATACCCCATTTCTTACTGAGTTTTCTCAACTCCTGTGCTTAGAATAGTATCTGGTACAAAATAGCTATCTATTAATATTCATAGAATGAATCAATGCAAAATCAGTATTTAGAAATCTATTTATCAAATATTTGAACCAATCTTCATGATGCTCATCCCAGAAGAAAAATAAATCAGAGTTGAAATTCTGAAAATAAAAGGAAAAACAAAAATTATTATAATGATATTGGTGAAGATTAAGAAATGTCCCAAAGTGTTCTAAAAGAAGCTAACTCTGTAGGCTGGGTGGTAGGGTTGAGGAAAGAGACTGAAAGGTATTGTAGTGTGAAAATTATAATACAAGCCAAGGAATAAATTTTTAAGAATATGTTGTGGAACTTACAAATGAGATTTGTAAATATGGGATTCAGGTAGTGGCACTAGCAAACTAAATGAGAGAATTATAATGTTTTTCATTTTATTTTAAGCTGTCTTATCTAAGTTAAAATGTATATGGTAAGCCCTATATCAACCCCAAAGAAAAAAACTTCAATATAATGAGAACAAAATAAGAGGTAAGCCTAAAACATCTAAACTATCCACAAGAAAAGATTATTATGTACTGTCTATATGTCTTCTTTCTTAAGCAAACTTCTTTGAGCATAAATTAAATTTTCTTTGGCAATAGGAGGTCATCATTATGGATATAATTGGCAATATCAATGTGTTCAAATGACAATACTATAATGGGAAGTTGAACTAAACAAAACTGTTTACCATTAACCTGATTGTCTTCTTGTTTTCCCTTTTTATTTCTTGGCAAGAAATAATACCTTCTTTGTGCTCACATCAAAACACACACTAAAATTTGATTTATTGATTTATGGGTTTTTTTATATTTATCTCCATACCAGCAACCAGCTCAGGGTGCTTCTTCGAAGGATAAAAACAAAACAAATGCTTGGCTAAATACTAAATAGAAAATTGGTTAAGAGTAAGGACTCTGTTGTGAATATTTGTCAACACCCTTGCTGGCTCTACTCTTTCCTAAAGTCACTAAAACTCTCTCTGCTTCAGTTCTTTCATTTGTCAAATGGAGATAAACATAGTGCTTAACTTATAAGGTTGCTGTGAGGATTAAATGAATTACTATCTAGAGACAGCCATCAGAAGTGTCTTACAATGAGCATTATGTGTGCCTGCCCATGTTATTAATGTATGGACATGCTAATGTATGTTTTGGTTACCCTGGTATATCTTTCAATTTTTTATATTCTTTTTAAAGATGAGACAACTAAACTTATCAGATAAGCCACTTCTGGATAAAACTTCAGATTTTCTTAGTTATTTGTTATTTGCATTTCCATTTTCTTTGGGAGCTAGTCTAATTCTAAATAGGAAATTTGAGACTATGAGTAATAAAATATGGAGAGTTTATTTTGCAATACTAATTTGTTAGCAAAGGCTCAGTCAAGGCAGAGCCTTGTGAACAATATGGATCAGCTTCTCTATATTGTTTTTCTTGTTGGTAAATAAATGGACCTTGATATTCAACATGTTTTTGCAATTTTGTCACAATATTTCTTTCATGCTCATTTTTCTGTTCTCTGCTGAATGTCCTGATGGTTCCTGTCAGCAGGAGAGTGTTGGAATTCATAGCAAATGACACAAGATCTGCATTGTGGAATCTCATTGACTGTCAGCTGGTAGTAACTTACAGGAATCCTCTGCTTTTAGAATTTTGTTTCTATTGTTTAAAATTCTCCTCAGAGAACATGTAATATTCACAGAGTCCTGCTGAGTATCAACAACTCAAAACAGCACTGAAGAAAACGGACTCCAAACTTATGTTCGTTTAATGCTTATCCTGTCCAATGGTTATAAGTAACTTCAGTATGTTATCAGCTCTAGCTTTTATTTATGTATTTACTATTACAAAATTTTACATCCAATACTTAATTGTCTGATGTTCTAAAAATTTTTTGCTCTGGAATTATAAAAAGGTATAATCTTTTCTCTACGTGTTTATGTCACCCACAAACTTTGGAATTATGTGGCATGCATCTGATATTTTAAACAGATATTCTGCCAGCAACCTAGGAAGCTTTCTGATGAGAAATGGAATGGCATATGAAGAAAGTGCAGAAGTCAAATATTGAATTACTTCTGCCAATTAAATGCCTCCATTGGGACCCTGCAAAATGTAAGAAAATATTTTCAAAAAGTAAAAGACAAAGGAAAAGAATAACTCAAATAGTTTACACATCATGAGCAAAATGTTCTAAATTTCAAGAGCTTTGATTTTCTCATGTATGGGAATTTTTTATAAATATTAATACATACTTAAAACTTAATCTTTACATGTAAGAAGTAGCAAATTTAGTTTGAAAACTCTGACAATAATCCTACTAATTATGCAGTATTTAATAATATCCAGATATCCCAAGAAAAGTTATATGGTTCATGAAAATCCCCAATTTGTTCCCAGAAATTTGTTTCTATTCTCAAGATCATAACTCTAATTTAGTGTTCCTTTTCCAATTGAAGATAATTCTAACAAAATAGCTTAGTGCAGGGTTTCTCAATCTTGGTGCTATTACCTTTTGGGGATGCAACTTCCTGTACTCTGAGGGGCTTTCCTATGCATTTGAGTATGTTTGGCAGCGTCTCTGGCCTCTCTACACATGGGATGCAAATGGAACTCCCCTTCGAATTGTGACAATTCAAAATATATTAAGATACTGCCAGACAGGCTAGTCTGAATAGAAGGGTATATTAGTTTCTAATACTGTGTAACAGATTACCATAAACTCAGTGGTTTAAAAAAAATCCACAAATTTACTATATGCCAGGGTTTGAATGTCCCCTCCAAAACACATATTGGAATTTAATTGTCAATGTAAAGGTATTGGAAAGTAGGGCCTAATGGGAATGAGGGGCCTAAAGGGGAAGTGTTCGGTTCATGAGGGCTCTGCCCTCAAGAATGGACTGATGCTGTTATTAAAAGGGTGTGGGGAGTGGGTTCTTTCTCTTGCCTTCCACCTTGAGCCAGAGAGGGCTCTTGCCTGCAGAGAGGGCCCTTACCACATGCTGGTGCCTTGATCCTAGACTCCCTAGCCTCCAGAACTGTGAACCAATAAATTGGTGTTAATTATAAATTACTCAGTCCAGCAATCCTATAGCAAGCTAGATACATGGATGACAGAGTTATGGGCTGAATTGTTTGCCACCAAAATTCATACATTACAGTACTAAAGTACCTTAGAATGTGAGATGGAGTATTTAAAGAGGTGGTTAAGTTATAGTGAATTCATTAGAATTGACCCAAAAGCAATATGACTTGTATCCTTCCTTATAAGAAGAGGAAATTGGGACAAAGGTACAGAAGAAAGACAGTGTAAAGACACTGGGAGAAGACAGCCATCTACAAGCCAAGGAGAATGATCTCAGAAGAAAACAACTCTGCTGGCAAACACCCAGTCTATGTACTTGGTTATGGAAGCCCAATAGCAAACTAATGCAGATAGATGGTGGATAGATAGATAGATAGATAGATGATAGATAGAATTGAAGAAGAGCCACACCACATTCCAGCCTATGGGTTTTAAATTAGGAACTATGAGCTTCCATTACTATAAAAGAACTGTGGAAGAAAACATTAGGTAAGCCACTACCACAGTTCAGAGAAATGTCCAAGTCAATGAAGTAAATGCTAAAGGCCTCAGTTCTCAATAGCTCACGGGAAAGTCACTGAAATATCAAAGAATTTCTAAGAAGGTGTTATGGGCTGAATTGTGTCCATCTTCCCCAGATCCATATGTTGAAATCTTAATCTCCTCCGAATGTGACTGTGTTTTTGAAATAGGTCATTTAAAGAAGTAATTAATTTAAAACAAAGCAGTCAGCCCATTAACATGGGCCCTAATCTACTCTTATTGGAGTCCCTATAAGAAGAGAAAATTAGGACAGCTGGAGGGATATCATGGCTGCATGTGTACAGGGAGACAGCCACGTAAGGACCAAACCATATGAAGGTGGCCATCTGCCACCCAAGGAAAGAGGCGCAGTAGAAACCAATTCTGCTGGCACCTTGATCTTGGACTTCTAGCCTCTAGAACTGTGAGAAAATAAATTTCTGTTGTTTAAGCCACTCACTTTGTGAAGCATTGTTATGGAAGCCATAGCAACTTAATGCAGACGGGTATTCAGTTGCCTCAGTCAGCAGCAGCAAAGCAGTTGGTTCTCAAGTTGGTTTCTGGTTTCTACCAGGAAGCCAAAAGGAATTTCACATTAGGAAACTAGAAAGAAATACAAAAAAAAAAAAAAACCTCTCCTTTAAATGACAAACTCACTAAAGTTAAACTCAACTGAAAAGAAAAGGTGCTAGCAAGAGTATTTATAGGAAAGGAAACTGTCCAGAATACTGCATGGAACGAAATAAGCTGCAAACTATGGAAAAAATAGTAAGATACAGGGATAACAGCACGTCGCTGCCTAATATTCTGGAGCAGATGCTATTGGTGCTCTATCCATATCCAGTAGTCCTTTGCTCTTCAGTACACACTGGCTCCATTTCCAGTGGATAACTCTACATTGTTTTTGTCCGAAGTCTTTTTCTGGCTGCCAAAACACACTATGCTGCCAGATAAGCTAGGTAATTAAAGACACACACACACACACACACACACACACACACACACACACACACACGAGCATGCACAAACACACACACGTACATACACTCAGACTCTTCCCAGATACTACCCTCAAACAATGGCCTTATAAGAGATAGTGTGCACATACTCAAATCTTTCAACCCTAGACAGGGTGAGGTCAGGCAGAAGTTTTCACTGGCATCCGAAATTCCTTAGTAAGATTAAATATCAGTTACCACATGGGTGACTGTTTCATAAGAAATATATGAATGGGCTGCCTTTCCGTTCTTACCTTATTTCTCTACTTTTCTGTTGGAAAATAAAGTTATAAATGTGAAAGTGAAAACTCTCAA
>NW_012146745.1:532084-537378 GCF_000956105.1 Propithecus coquereli
TATCTTAAATGAAAATAAGATAATTTCTTTCTTTGAACTTTCCCTTTTTATCTGTCAAAATTCTATTTAAAATAACAATCTAATCCTAAGTTTAAAAAGGAAAGCACATTTCTCAGCCTTATACAGAGTTTATGCAATTTTGTGCATACATAAGCTGATATTTAGAGGGAAAAATCCATTATCTGTATGTTTTATCAAGGAGTCAGGTCCTTGCATTTGGCTTTTAACTCCCTGATGACTGGGTGAAGACTATTTTCTTGGCAGTTTGCACATGTTTTTCCACTACTATCTAATTTCCATTGCTCTGATAGAATTGACTAGATTGTGCCACATTACCAAACATCTCCCAAGACCAATGCCTTAATGCAATACATGTTTACACACTCAAAGTATCTATGTGGATAAGTGTGTGGGTTGGCAGCTTATCACAGGGATGCTTTAACCCATGGTTCCAAAATCACCAAAACTAAAGGATGGGAGTGTAGCAAGTTATGCACTGGTTTTTAAAGCTTCCAGCTAGATCTGTCACTCATCACTTCTGTTTATATTTTATTGGACGAAGAAAGTCACATAATCAGACTAACTTCAAAAGGGGTGAAAATGTTTAAATCTTCCATGTGCCTAATAGGAGAATTAAAATATACATAAACAGTTCTAATAACTATCACTATAAATAACTTGCTATTTCTGTCTGGAAGTCTGTACATTCAGGAATTTAATCAGGAAATAGCTACATTTATCAACCTTTGCTAGTACTTAATGAACATTATCAATCTGCAGACTCAAGACTTTTATTATATGAGAAAAACACATTCTATCATTTCCTTAATTGTTGTTCTCCATCTGTTTCTCTTTCTCCTCTTGAAAGTTATTTGTATCTAATCTTTTTTCTGTCTTATTTTTTATCCCAATTTTAATATCTTTATACTTTGGTCAATTTTGAGTTTCTTCTACTTGTTATTCCAAGCCACTAATAAAGGTGATTAACTTCTCCTTCAAATATCGATTTCTTTTTTGTTTGGTTCCCGAGTCTTGGCTTGCTGTTAGTTTTGTATTTGTTTCTTCAGTTCCAGAAGTTTTATTTGTGTTACACTTGAATCTCCTTTAGTGCTCTTAAACTATTTTTTTTCCAGTGTACTCTCTCCCTCAGCTGTTCTGTTCCATTAGGAGTTGCCTGATCAACGTGTTTTGCTTGTATTTTCTACTTGGCTAGTGGGATTTCTTGGGTTTGCTATTATTATTAATTTGTTTATTCATATTTTTAGCCTGCTCACTGTTCTAGTTGCTGGGGTAACTTAAGAGATAGCAACAGTAATTTATTCTTTTGTTGGGGGTTTACTAGCCGTAACTCATCAGTGCCAGTAGCAGGTGGAAGGCTACTCTCAGGAGTCTTCTAAGTGGCAAAGGCTGGAGGTGTCTCAGTTCAAGAAACAGAGCACAGAGCATGAGGACTTTGTGCCAAACTCCATTCTCTGGAAGACCCCTGAAAGGAGACTCCATTTAGTATTTGCAACACAATTTTTTCACTTTAAAAAATTTAAAGTAGTTAAGACCTTAAATCCTCGAAGTTGTCCAGTTCTGGAGAAGTAAATAAGTACGTTTCAAAGGCAATCTGTATAGATCATCATCAGATTGTGGCCTTTTTCAATCATATAAGAATTGGAAAGCCACAGAGTCTGATATTTAATAACAAAAACATAAAACTGTTCTCTTCCTACAACATCAAGTAGAATTTGACATTTTCAATTTCTAATATTTTCTTTAACTTGTAGAAATAGGAATATATGACAAATACGACTAAATATTTCTTAATATTTGTAACTATCATTTAGGCTACATTTCTTGCCAGAATATTTTGTTCTTTTTTTTTTCCCTTTATCTTTCTCATTTATCCTTCTCATACGAAAAAGGCTAAAAGCCTTTGATACTACTTCTGAAAACTAGCCTTTTTCAGTATCTAACAAGGTTTAAATTTATACAAATAAATGAATGAATGAAAAGACCAGAACTCAAAAAGAGATGGACGAACATGGAATACAAAGTTCCTCATTTGTCATCTCACTGCATTTCAGAAGCCTCAGCCAATGGAAGAAATCTTTCTGGATAGAAATTTGCTAACTTTTACACTAGTTGTTTTAATAATAGATAATGATAGCCTGTCTACATACTTCTTAGAACTTAAATTAAGTATAATTTCTTCATTTCCTGTTTTAAGTAATTTTTAACATTTGTTAAAAAATTTCAAACATCTGCTCAATCCCATCGAAGAGGTGGCTGTGTTTTATTGTTAAGTGAGGCAGTCTGTATCCTTAGTTTACTTCTTATGTATGTATATTCTGCGTGGTGATTTGACATAAATGGGCCTATGCATTTAAATCACACATTTGCGAGCCATTTGCAAAGTCTAGAGAAGTTTTTTAAAAGTTAGAAATTTAAGATCATAATGTTATTATGACTAAAATGATCATCTATGAAGACAGAGTGTTTCTGTATGATTCAATGGCTCCAATTACTATCTGCGAATATAGACAGGCAGCTACTTGTCCTGGGAGACAGAAGCTTTCAGAGCATCATGTCTCGCTTGTTTTTGAGTCAAACGTGGTTTTCATTCTTTTGGCAGCTGCTCAAGCTTATTACTACATAATTGGCACCAACAGCTGCCTCTGCTGTGTAAACCATATGAACATCACACAATCCAGGATCTTACCATCTCATTAAGTATTAGCACACTTTTTGTGTAATGAAGTGTGTAGGCACAAATAAACAACCCAAAAACTATTATGGAGAGTCTTATGATCTTGGATTCAGACCAATATATTTCAACAAGATTCTTTTCAATCTCTGAAGCTGACACACCACCAAAGTTTTCTTAAAGCCATATATGTATATATATATATATTTTTTTTCTACCTTGCATTGGCTTGATTGGAAATGAAAGGAGAAAATACATTTCAAGAATAATTAAATAAGCTAACAATATGATTATAAAAGAACTTAACTTCTGCACTTGACACTTAAAAATTATGACTCTATCTTTACCTTGTGAGCATAATTTGAAATGATGAACAGGAAAGACATAAGGCTAAGTGGAGCTTTATCAAGATATTGCCTTAAGGCACATGGAGTTTTATCCAGTTGATGATAAGGCGAACTGAAATCTGTAATTTAGAAGCATATCTCCTTCTGGTACTGTAAACCTAACATTTATCCATCTGCCCTCTCAGTGGTATGCAGACCTTCAGCCCATAATAGAATTCACCTTAAGTATGTTTCTTAAAAAAAAAGAAAAAGAAAAACAGCTGTTCCTCTTAATGACACCACACTAAATGTTCAGTAAGCTCAGGAAATACATCGTGGCTGACAAAGATACATCTAGAGTAAACAAGACTGTTTAGTTTTTTGCAACAAGTAACTCTGCTTGATCATTAATTCATTTATTCATTCACTTCCACATGTCTATATCAAATGTCTTTAAGGTCATTGCATTGTGTTAGGGAAAATACAGGATGTGCGGGTCTTATAAATGGTATTACTTACTACATGTGTATTCTAATAAGGATATAGGATAAAGAGATGAATGTAAATATAATTCGTATAAGTATAAATATGAATAAATTAATATATAAATGAATGAGTACATACTTTATCATAGTTTAGTACATACTTTAGTTGCTGCTGCTGCTGCTGAATTTAGCTGCAACTGGAAAACAAGACAAAAGGGGTTTTAATTCTTTTCTTTCTTGAAAACACGTATTTCTACAACTTGATTTATTTACCTCATAACATTAGAGAAACAAAGATTTTCGATATATTTTCCTTATCTATTCAATTATATCAAATCTATTATCATGCAGACTCTAATCATCATATCTGGAATAAAACCCAACACAGTTCTGGTCCCTTTACCAACCTATTTCAAATCACTCAAGGGTAGTAAAATACATCAGCTTTCTAAAACATATCTTATCTATTATGGTATTTTTTTTTTGAAAACTAGAGAAATATCTATTTTTTTCTTAACAATCTTGCTCCTTAAGATGAAGTGTTCAGAGGATCATATTTTATTATGTAAACTCCTACTGTCAAACCTCACACACACACACACACACACACACACACACACACACACACACGCACAAACACCCTTCATATCCTCTTAGATTTGAATCATCACTTCTAGGTGGCATTCATAAACACTGGTTGAGTGATTGAACTTATCTGTCCAAAACAGAATCTGTGTGTGTGTGTGTGTGTCTGTGTACCTGTGGTTTAAATTTGGTACTGTTAATTTACATATATGGAAATAATTTATTTCACATATTTTCACCTTTGTGACAGGGAGTATACCAAACACTGATGAGAATAACTAAGTCAAAACCCTTGAACTCTAAAAGTTCAAATTCCTGCTGGTTAGAAAATTTCCTCTGTTCCTAGTTTGTTGGAATAAAAAGAGTTAAAAACAGTTTTGTAAGTTAATAAATGTTGAATTCTATTAAATGTTTTTCTCTACGTCAATTGAAATGATCACACAGCTTTTCTGTTTTGTTTGATTTTCAAATGTTAAACTAAGTCTTTCATTATTAAAATAAACTCCACTTGGTTATAATGTATTATCCCTTTATTTATTGATCTATTTGATTTGCTAGTATTTTCTGAGGATTTTGCAAATGTATTTACAAAGTCTTTGTAGTTTTCTTTCTTTGTAATGTCTATGTCTGATTATGATATCAGCATGACGCTGGACTCATAAAATAAGTTGGAAAGTATTCCCTTCTGTTCTATTTTTTGGAAGAGAATATGTAAAATTATTATGATTTCTGTTTTAAATGTTTGATAGAATTCACCAGTGAAACCATCAGAACCTGGGGATTTTGAGTATTTAAAATCCATGGTTTTTATTTCATCTTGAATGAATTTTGGTAGTTTGCGTTTTCAAGGATTGATTCATTTGATTTAATTTTTCAAATCCATTGCTATGAAATTGTATATCATATTGTCCTATCTCTTTTTAATATCAACAGGACACAAATTGATACCCTTTCTTTCATTATAAATGATAATTATTATAGTATAATATCGGTAATGTGTGTTTTCTTTCCTTTTCTCCTCATTAGCCTTGTTAGAGGTTTACAAATTTTATTGATCCTTTAACAAAAATGCTTTTGGTTTTATTGATTTTCTGTATTTTTGTTTGATTTTCAATTACATTGATTTTCGCTCTAATCATTACTGTTACCTTCTTTCAGCTTGTTTTAGGTTTATTTTGCTCTTGTTTATCTGGTTCTTAAGGTGAA
>NW_012146745.1:541395-542632 GCF_000956105.1 Propithecus coquereli
CAGACAACTAAAAATATATAGAAAAAATTCGTCGGGCATGGTGGCAGATGCCTGTAGTCCCAGCTACTCGGGAGGCTGAGGCAGGAGGCTCGCTTGAGCCCAGGAGTTTGAGGTTGCTGTGAGCTAGGCTGACGCCACGGCACTCTACGCCAGGCAACACAGTGAAACTCTGTCTCAAAAAAAAAAAAAAAAGTAATGTCATTAAGCTCTATAAGAAGCTGGAAACTTGATAATAGAGTTTGCTGGTGGCAAATATGGCTCCATCAATCCCATCTCTCTTAATAGTAAGCACAGAGAAGTGATCTTATTTGGGCATTGTGGTCCTAGCTATTTTTTTTATTGAAGTATAAAAATCTGGAGTAAGAGGGAATGTATTAAACTCTCAAGTGCTTTGAAATTCCATTTAATCTTGATTTTGTGGTGTTACATATTAAGCATTTTAGATCAATGAATATTCCATATTTCTAAAATGCAAAAGACAAAGTTGAAGTCTATTGGGAAGACATATATTTTAAATTAAAAAGGCATTAAAATTTTAAAAAGAAACATGTGCTTGAGCCATCATCAATAAAAACATTTTCTCCAATGTCAAGAGACATTGTATATGTCAGCAAATGCAAAGTCAAGCATAGAAAAATACTAATTTAATTTGTGAATTTTAATAATTTTGTACATACACTTTTTCCAGTCTTAAATACTGACTGTTGTCTTAGTTTGAGATACTATAACAAATTACCATAGATGGAGTGGCCCGTTAAAAATAGAAATCTATTTCTCGCAGGTTTGAAGGCTGGAAATCTTAGATTAGGGTGCCAGCTTTGTTAGGTTCTGGTGATGGGTCTTTACCATGTTGCAGACTGCTGACTTTTCCTTGTGTTCTCAGGTAGAGGAGAGCAGAAAGAAGCAAGCTTTTATAAGGGCCCTGATCCCACTCATGAGAACTCTGCCCTCATGACTTCATCTAATCCCAATTACCTTTCAAAGGCCCCACCTCCTAATATCATCACATTGAGGGGTAAGGTTTCTATTAATACATATGAGTTTTGGGAGGATGCAAATAGTCAATCCATAATAACTGTATAATGGCCTTCCAGAGACTCCACAGGATGCTAAGTAAAGATTCTGGAGTATTTTCTTAAATATTACATTGAAATAAGTACAGAATAAAGGCAGTAGACTAAACATTTCAAATGGAAGGGAACATATATCTAAGAGTTCATTTATATAGTAGCTAAAT
>NW_012146745.1:542682-544049 GCF_000956105.1 Propithecus coquereli
TAATGGTGAAGAAGTTTTTATGCTGCAGTCTTTGTGTTATTAAATAAATTTGATATGACAATAAAATAAATTTTATTTATAAGTGTTTTTACGTGCAAAAGAAGTATTTTTCTCAAATTTGTAATTGATCCTCACATTCCTCAATTGCTGTCAGCAGGTTATTATATGCACTTGGATTTTATTCAAAGCCATTTCTTCTTAAGTGTTCTGTAATTCAGACTTCCCTTTTATTTCCCAATTGTGCACAATTAATGAGATTTTACTGCAGATACTGTAGTGTGAAAGTCAATGCTAATTAGAAGCTTTACAATACAGAAAGGTGAATTGAGAATTCCTGTGTTGGAATTATGAGACAAGAAAATACTAGAACACAGAATATAGCGAGAAAGTAAAGAATTAAATGAGAAAGAGGGAGAAAAAATAAAATGATTAGAATGTTCATTTTATATACAACTAGAATATAAAAGACATTAAACACCTGACATTCAGGAAACATCTAATTCCTGTTGTTGGCAGTAACCCAATGCTTCCACATATTTTAATGTTCTGCCCAACAAAATTTGGTTTCACCTATCCTTATAGGACTTATAAATGTCTTAATTTTTATTTAAATCAGTTTTATCTTAGAATATACAAAAATATAATGTTTTAAAACTAGACATGTCCAATTTCTTTTAAAAAGTTTTGCTGACATTATAGCTCTTATCTACATAGTTTGCAGCATACTCTTGAGTATACTGTGTTTTACCACTTTATGAGAAATAAATTCCTTAAGGGCAAAGATTTGTATAATTCACCTACAATCATAAGTAATGCCTAACATAGTATCTGGAGCACAGTAGGAGCTAAATAAATGCTTGTTGAATGGATAGACAGACCATCCATTATGTGTGTAACATAATTTCTTATTCCTAACCCCAGACACTTAAAATGTACCTTGCAGCACTGAGCAGCATTATTTACTGCTTATATTAACCTAGGCCCAAAGAAAAGGGAAGATATAATATGAGAATGGGAAAACTTGAAAGAGTATGTGAAGATTTCCATTGGAGCTTCTTAAGATCATTTACATATGTGATAATCAGTATGACTTTTCAGAGAAATAACAGAATGTTTTCCCTTCTAATACCTGTTGCCTATCCCTTTTCTCTTCCTGGACTAAAATGGTGAAACAATATTAGAACCATGTTCCATGAATAGAAATTAATCAAATAAACGCATATTTATTGAATTCCTAGATGCTGGAGATAAATATAGCATGATAGGTAGACAAAAGGAGCTTTCTGTCTAAAGTAGGGAAAAAAATCCAAACTTACTATCATAGGACAATATTATCAAAAATTAGAAAGTACCGTGGAAACAAATAC
>NW_012146745.1:548794-551516 GCF_000956105.1 Propithecus coquereli
TTTTAGGTTGTGCTTTTTTCTCTCTCTCTGTTTGAACAATTTAAGTATTTGACTTTGTTTTTCTCTTGCTTGCAAGGTTTCTGAGGAGATGTTAGATATAATTCTTTTCTTTGCTCCTCTATCTAGGTAAAGTGGTTTTTCATCTGGCTTCTTTCAAGATTTTTATCTTTATCTCTGATTTTCTATAATTTAAATATGATATGTCTAGATGTAGGTTTTTAAAATTTATCCTGAACATTGTTCTCTAAGTTTCTTGGATCTGTGGTTTAGTGTCTAACATCAATTTGGTGAGCTCCTCAGACATTATTACTTCATATACGGCCTCTGTTCATTTCTCTTACTTTTACTTCTTTTCTTTTATTCTTATTATGTGTATGATGTTACACCTTTTGTATTTGTCCCACAGTTCTTGGATATTCCATTCTTTATTTTAGTCTTTTTTTCTCTAAAAAGACTTCTCTTTCTTCTTTTAGCTTTGAAATTTTCTATTGCCATATCCTTAAGCACAGAGATTTTTTTCCTCAGCCATGTGCAGGGAACTAATGAACCCCTCAAAGCCATTCTTCATTTCTGTTACAGTGTTTTTGATGTCTAGCATTACTTTTAGTACTTTCTTAGGATTTCCATTTCTCTGCTTACATTGCCCATGCATTCTATAAGAACAAAAATTATCTACTTTTGCTATTTAAGCCTTTAACATATTAATCATGTTTTTTTTTAAATTCCCAGTCTTCAGGAATTCAAACTTTCTTGTTATATCTCATTCTGGTTTTGGTGTTTGTTCAGTCTCTAAACTGTATGTGGGGCAGGTTGTTTATTTGTTTTGTCTTTTCTTGTTTTGGTTTTTGTTTTTGCCTTTTAGTATGTCTTGTAATTTTTTGTTGAAGGGCAGACATGATGCGTTGGGTGAAAGGAACTTCTATAAATAGGTCATTAGTAATGTTTTGGTAAGGTATGGGGGGAGAGTAAATGTTCTATCATATAATTGGGTCACAGCCTTTTGGTGAGACTGTGCCGCTGGACTGTGAACTTTCTTAGTGCTTCTCAATTTTCTCCCTCTTCTCCCTTAGACAGGACAGGATGTCTGGAGGGGAATAGAGTTGTATATTTCCCTTCCCTCAGATAGGCTAGGCTTTGATAAAAGCTCATCAGCTTAGGCTCAGAAAAATATTTTTTCCTAAGAGCAGTCCTTGTGAAAATGAACAGAATACTCTGGATTATTTCAAAATGATTCTTTCTACTCTCTTGCTGCTGAAAACATGATCCCATTTTTCTCTTATATTTACTGTGAGGACCTGGTAGAGTTGCCGGAGATAAAACTCACAAAAGTGAGTTGGTGACCCTCTAGGCCTAGTTGCCCCTAGAGTTTTTAACTTTCAGATTTGTTCACATCGAGCCTCCAGCATTTTGTAAATTACAGTTTAAGTTTTCCTACCCTGGCACTGCTTGTGGATTTCTGCTCTGGTAAACTGCAGATTCTTTGTATTTACTTGTATTTCCAATTGGGGGCAGTAGTTTGTCCTGCCTCACTTCTATGCTGGATTTTAGAAGAGTTGTTGATTTTTCAATTTCTTCATGTTTGTACTTGTTATTAAGATAGAGCAGTGATTTCTCAGCTTCTTACATGCCAGAGGGAAACCGGAAGTCCCAAATTTATATTTTGTCTTTTTTTCTTGTCACTCTTTTACTACTACATTAGAGGCTTTCTTCAAGTTTTTGGCCATTTTGAATGTCTACTTATATTTGTGAGCAGGGGCCTAAGTGATTGATTGAAAACTCTTCATATACAGGTTGGGTGGTTTTCACTTTGAGTTTTATGGCTGGATGAAACTCCTTACAGCAATATCTTTTTATTTTCACATCAGACTGATCCAACTGTAATTTTCAACCTAGAAAAATCCCACTGCTAATATACTGGGAGTCCAGTGTTGGAAGATTCGCTGGTTTTGAGGATAGTATATGCGTACCTCTACTTAATCGTCCCCTGCCCCTACTGTTGACTTTGTGATCACCCTGCTCAACTACACTTTTTGTGTCCCCAGGCCATAGTCTCACTCTTTTAATCTCCCTAGGAAATGAACTTCTGAATACCTTTAGACAAAGCTGTTACCAGGCAGTATAATGGTAAAGAGGAGATCTAGGGATCTAACTGCCTCTTAAACTGCTTTCAATTAGCCTCCTCATTGTGGCCAGCTCTTTATCCCCCATTCCCACTGTACCTCGTACCTCAAGATGTCAATTCCTCAGGCTCGAGCAATTCTGAAATTTAAGTAAGATCGATTCTCAGCTTTTACCACCAGTGATTTAAATTTGGTTTTCTCGGGCTAAATCAGGTCTATTAATTAACCCAGCACCATTCCATTTTGTATTCTAGCTTCCAAATACTTTGTTCTTGTCTCCCATCTAGGTCTCTTCATCTTTGGAGTTTTGTGCCTATTTCAGAAGGGTTTCTGTGCAGTGAAATTAGCATTCAATCCACATTGCTGTTACTAATATAGAATCAGGATATTGGATCAAATGTATTCCATCCATGAAAAAAAATGCACCACAAATTTAACTTTGCTAGGGACATTTATTCTAGTAATAACTCATTTTTTTTAAAAAAGAGACAAGGCAATATTATAATTTTAAGACAAATAACATGTTTTTTTAAAATGACAGTCTATCTCTTAAAACAATTAAGAGGAAAATTGGAGAGCCATAAGCAGAAGAATGAAACTGG
>NW_012146745.1:554325-556055 GCF_000956105.1 Propithecus coquereli
AGAATTACTCTAAACTGAAAGGAAGAATAAAAATAGACACATTTGTGAATCATGCAATTGATCATGCGTACAGTTTGTAATACAATCTCAAGTGAATATGGTTTGTCTTTTCCAGATTATTGACTTTCAATTAAATAAAAAAAAAGAGTAGAATCCAGAATAAGGCAGTTGCAGGTGAACAACTAGAACTTAATTTCTTCATCTGACTTTTAAGTACATGTATTTAAGATTATTTAATTAAATTTGCATTAGTATCACAAATTGGCAAACACATACACTGAGAGCTGAATGGAAATGGAGTTATCTTCAATAACAGTAGTGCAGCTGGAAAAAACTCCCTTTGCAGAAACTCCATGAAGAGCTAACATTAAAGATCTCTTATGACACCTTGGTGTTTGGAAATCTAAAGCCTAGAAAATGTAAATATTGTTTGGAATCAGTTAGCATGCATTTGTTGAATGAGTTTCAACAATTCTTCTGGGAATCAAAATAACAAGACATTTGAGAGTTGCATTTTCTCCTTTGCCTGATAGAACCATTGTGTTTGGCTTGAATATCTGACAGGACCTATATAGCTTTCCTCTGAATATAAGCCTTGCTATGCCTCTGATAAGCAGAGCAAATTAAATAAGCAACAGAACCTTTTAGAGCAAGGGCTTGTGCTGCATATCCACAAGTGATTTCTAAGGAACAATGAGATTCTAAGAAATTAATTTGTTTGAGCTCCCTTTCTCCCATGGGTACCAGATCACTTCCAATGCACAATCAGGTGGTCTGGCATTCGTTTGACTTATGGGACTGTCAGGCTTTCTGTATCCCCTATAGAACACTTAAGCGTAGGACTGGATCTGTCATATTGTTTCCTGAACTTTCACCATTTTGTTTCTTTCTACTTATGAAAATCTTGTATACACAACATCTGCATGAACTTTCACTCACTGTCTCCCTCTCCCACTCCTGCTTTCTCACACACACATACACAAACATACTCAAGATCTAATGCAAACATGAGAGCTGTGTAGTAAAACCAGATCTCATTTGGACAGATCTGTCCAAGACATCATTTGTGAATTACCAGGATATAAATCATGTCACACTAGAGTTTTTACATATAAGATCAAGTAATAGTTTCTTATTTAAAATGAGAGAAAGGGGGTTATAGACATGTCTCTTTTTTTATTGAATCTGTGAAATAAGATTAATTGATTTAAAAAAAATAAAAGTGACAACAATAAGTTCAAGCAATACAATGAATGTCATTGATTACAAAAATAAACTAAAATGAATTAATCTTTCAGGTTTATATATGCTCTGTAAGTAATCCTACTAGATATCTACAAGCTGATTAAGAAAGATTTAAAAATACACAAACACACACAAACTGGTAAAATACTCAGACACATACATGATGATTATCTATACTAATCAATAAAGAATTTAAAATTGTACGAAAGCCTCCTCTAGAGCCTTCTGGGAAAAGATTCTGCAATCAGGCACCTCAATATTTTGCTTTCTTAGGAACAGATGCCATCTGATGCGAAGATATAATAACTGACTCCTTGAATTCATCTTCCAGGGAAAAGAAAGTACAAAATAGCTTGTGGAGAGTGAGACCAGTGTATGAGTTCACAAGCTAAATGAAATAGAATAGGAAGTGTAAAAATATTTAAAGACAAAAATTGGGTGAGATGTCCAAGATACTAAGATCATAGGTGACTTATTTTTTCAAT
>NW_012146745.1:556105-558006 GCF_000956105.1 Propithecus coquereli
CAAAAATTAACTCAAGATGGATTAAAGACTTAAATATAAGACCTGAAACTAGAAAAATTATAAAAGAAAATCTGATAAAAACTCTTCTGGACATTGGTATAGGCAAAGAATTCATGACTAAGACCACAAATAGAAATGCAACAAAAACAAAAATAAGTAAATGGAACAATTAAACTAAAAAGCTTCTGCACAGCAAAAGAAATAATTGAGTAAATAGGCAACCTACAGAATGGCAAAACATTTACAAATTATACATTTGACAAGGGATTAATATTCAGAATCTATAAGAACTCAAACAAATTAGCAAGAAAAAGCTAACAACCCTATTACAAAGTGGACAAAAGACATGAACATTTTTCCAAAGAAGATTGACAAATGGCCAACAAACATATGAAAAAATGCTCAGCATTAGTAATCATCAGGAAATTGCAAATTAAAACTACAATGAGATACCTCCTTTTCCCAGTTAGAATGATCATTATTAAATAGTCAAAAGGCAATATATGTTGGCATGTGTACAGTGAGAAGGGAATGTCTTTACACTATTGGTGGGAATGTAAGTTAGTACAACCTCTACAGAGATCAGCATGGGGATTTCTCAAAGAACTAAATGTAGATCTACCATTTGTTCCAGAAATCCCACTACTGGGCATCTACCCTAAAGAAAAGAAGTAATTACATTAAAAAGATATCTGTAATCATATTTTTATTGCAGTACAATTCACAACTGTAAAGATACAGAGTCAGCCTAAGTGCCCATCAAGCAAAGAGTGAATGAAGAAAACATGGTGTCACACATACACAAACACACACACACACACACACACATACACACACACCATGGAATACTACTCAGCCATAACATGAATGAAATGGTGTTTTTTGCGTCAACTTGAATGGGGCTGGAGGCCATTATCTTAAGTAAAGTAACACAGTAATGGAAAACCAAAACTGCATGTTCTCACTTATAAGTGGGAGCTATGCTACAGATATGCGGGGGCATACAGAGTGGTACATGGACATTGGAGACTCGGAAGAAGGGAGGGCAGTAGGTGGGTGAGGGAAGAAAAACTACCTGTTAGTTGCAGTGTACACTATTCTGTGACGGGTACACTAAATATGCAGACATCATCCAAAAAATGACTTGTACCCCTAAATATATCAAACTAAAAAAAGTCAAAAATAAGTAAATAAGGCAGTAAAAACAAATGAGAAGTGAGGAAACTGCTAGCCAGAGGAAAACTCATAAAGAATATCAAGAAGAGATTAGCATTTCCTGTTCTGTGTTTCTCAGTATTTCTCCCTCTACCATCCTAGGACAGAATCTAGATAATGAGAATCGTATCTTCTAGTTAATCTCAAAGGCAAGTATAAGCTCTTGCATTCACACTTTCTATTTTTTTTTTTTTGTCCTTATGAAACCACAAAGTATAATCAATTAGAACATGATATTTAATAGAAATATGTTACTCGTGATATATAAAATCAGCCTGTGATAGCTTTTATCTCAGAATAATTTCATCCCATTTTAGGCAAATAATCCGAAGCTTTAAAATATCTAATTTATTGAAACTTGAAATTCCAATGATTATCACACATGATAATCACCATAGTTGTGGAAAAGTAAAGTATGTATTTAATAAATATAGCATGAAGCAGAGCTTAACTATTATAGTTTTAGCAGGTAAACCTCTTATTACATGTGCTAAGTCAACTTGTATTCATCAAAACAGCAAACATATGTTTTTGGGCAAAATTTTAATAGTTCATAATATTGTGATTTTATAGTAATTTAGTTAACTTTTGTAAACTTGTTAAGCCTGAACAGTATCGCTTATCAAAGAAATATCATCTTTCTTGTTCTGAGTGGTTGCTATTATTAATATTTATTAACAAATAGC
>NW_012146745.1:560936-562001 GCF_000956105.1 Propithecus coquereli
ACTACTAGCTACAGGAACAATGAGTGCTTCTTAAGCTAGGATCTGCTAAACACTTCCAAAGAGCCATGGTTGAAAGCTGCTCTATCAAAATAAAAAGTCATATCAGTTTAGAGAGGCATTGTCTGCATTACTTAGATTTTTGCTTAAGAAGCTGATGAAAATTTTGCTACCTGACTTTCCCAGGCTGAAGTGCATGAAATGTTTTTTTATTAGCAAGTCTATGACATTTGTGATATAGCACCCTTCCATATAGCTTACCCATCTCCCTTTGAGGTTGAGAGGAAAACACAAACACTGTTATTATGAATAGTCCTTGTGTATCATTTCTTCAAAAAGTTTTGGGGCAGTACCACTTAATAAGAAAAGTTATTATTAGTTGTGACAGATCAAAAGGGCACCAAAACTGCTTTGTGTAACGTGTGAGGGCAAAAGCCTCAGGTTCAGCAACTAAAGCTTTCTTTTCTGATGATGACACGACACGCTTATTTTTCAAGCCTTTGCTTCCCACCTTGACAGTCTGCTGATAAAAGCGAGTTATAAATTATGACTTTGGTAGTTTCCCGTTAAGACTTCTATTCTTTCTAAGCAACAGAGCCCAACAAAGCAACTGAGTCAACCTAACTCTCAGTATTTTAGCATTTTAAAGGCCAATGCTGGGTTTAAATACTAGAGTAGCAAGAAACAAATTCTCAGTTCTGTATCTACCTGTCTGATATTGTAATGTGCAATCTTATTTTCTTTCAAAGATTTAATTCAACCTGTTCCAACTCTAATCCTTACCACTGGAAAAATTGTTAATATTGATACAATAGATTTTAATTATCTGTTAAATAAAATGAATGCATCCTCTTCTAACCTGTTCTATGGGTCACAGATGTAATTGCATTAGATCATACTTTTTTTTTTCTGCTATATATTTTTAAAAGGTAGTTTGGTGATATATTGACCATACCACATAGCAACTATGTAATCAATATAATAAACTTGATATGATAGATTTACTCTTTAGAAATGTTTACTCTTTGATTAATCAAGGGTGTAGTATTTTTGAAGATATTCCCCAGT
>NW_012146745.1:563531-563963 GCF_000956105.1 Propithecus coquereli
CTCAGTACAGCATTCAAGCCTCTTTGCTCAGCACCAAGATTTGATTTGAGTGAAAATATGTTCACTTTCAAAAGCAAACTGAAAGAGCTTTGTGACAAAATGGTTGTAATGTCAACTGGCCTTAACATGGAGCACCTATAGTTACAGGAACAGTGGGGAAAAGGCAAGGTCTCCTCTGACCCGAATACCTTAAAATGTTACTTCAGAATTTTCATTCAGAATGGAAATCATGGATAATGGCTTCTGTGGGTGAAAGAGACCTCAGTGAGTGTGGCACTTCCTGTGATAAAGGACAGAGTCTACAGACTGGTGTCTATAGAGATGCTTCCTGCATTTAGCAGTGCCTTGTTTGAGGAACTGAATCCTGGCAGAAAAATTATGTAATACTGACAGCAGCAAAAGCAGAGGAGAAAAGAGCCACTGAAAGGCTGA
>NW_012146745.1:564943-566022 GCF_000956105.1 Propithecus coquereli
CTAATGCAGTTGCTTATTATTGGCTTGAAAAAAAAAATTCACTTGGTAAAGCAAGAGTTTAATGAGGCCAAACACTAGTATTATAGAATTATTTACCTAAATTGAGAGGTCTCTTTTTCATGAAAGTATAGAACAAGTTGCAATGAGAGGTCTCTTTTTCATGAAAGTATAGAACAAGTTGCAATAATTTTTTAATTCAGGCACCCTACCTTCAGACCCTCATCTCATCTGTGTTTGTCTGCCTGTTTATTTTTTCCCCTTTCATCTAAAATCTATCTTTCTTGCAGAGACATTCTCTGCCTGGCGTTTTTTTCTCATCTGCCATCTTGCGTCCCCTGCTCCTGAATGGTCATTGCCTGATAACTAGAATCTATACAGAACTCAGGAAAATCAGCAAGAAAAAAAATCAGACAGCCCTGTCAAAAAGTGGGCAAAGGGCATGAACAGAAACTTTTCAAAAGAAGATAAACTAATGGCCAAGAAACATATGAAAAAATGCTCAACATCTCTAATCATCAGGGAAATGCAAATCAAAACAACTATGAGATATCACCTAACTTCAGTAAGAATGGCCTTTATCAAAAAGTCCTAAAACAATAAAGGTTAGCATGGATGCAGAGAGATGGGGACACTCATACACTGCTGGTGGAACTGCAAACTAGTACAACCTCTGTGGAATGTAATATGGAGATACCTCAAGGAGCTACAGGTAGAGCTACCATTTTATCCAGTCATCCCATTACTGGGCATCTACCCAAAGGAAAAAAGACATTCTATAAAAAAGACATCTGTACTAGAATATTTATAGCAGCACAATTCATAATTATGAAGATGTGGAAACAACCCAAATGCCCATCAATACATGAGTAGATTAATAAAATGTGATATATGTATACTATGGAGTACAGGTACTACCCAGCCACAAGAAACAGTGGAGATCTAGCACCTCTTGTTATCCTGGATAAAGTTGGAGTCCATTCCACTAAGTGAAGTATCACAAGAATGGAAAAACAAGCACCACATGTACTCACCATCAAATTGGTATTAACTGATCAACACTTGTGTGCATATGTAGTAGT
>NW_012146745.1:566072-567223 GCF_000956105.1 Propithecus coquereli
ACCAGTGCAATTGCCTATTTAATTTTTGAAATTCATTATTATTTGCACCATACTGGTTTCTTTTTTTACCTTATTTTGTTATGTTTCACATCTGTAAAATGGAGGAAAACTACCACCTCCAAGTAAAGGCATGCAAATGGCCATATTCCCCAGCACACACTGATGATTGTGTCATATTTAGGTTAAAAAAAAAAAACACCTGGCAGAACTTTACTATATTTTGTTATTCTAATCATTATGCAAATTGTCAACAATAACTGCATATTAAAAACGAGTACTCATTTCTATTTTTAAAGTCTCTGAGAAGTGGAGTCTCCCTAATTCTTATAAAAGTTTTTAAAGTACTCCTTTTTATTTATGGGTGTTGATGGCTCAGGACATACTACCCCAAAATAATATACTTTGGCATTTGAGAAAACAGTAGAAAAAGGAAGGCCAATCTCACGTTTTCCTCACCCCTTGTCCCTTAAAGCAGGTCATAAAACCTGGAAGGAAGATCACTTGTTCCCCTGTCCTTTTCCCCTGTAGCAGGTCAACACACTGATTCAAGAAATATCTTCTCTATCCCCAGAGGGAAGGGACGTCCTTATCTCTGAAGATGCAGGGACACCAAGGAGACTCTGAACAAACTAGTCTTGCTGAGTTCCCCCAGTTTATTACCATGAGATCATACTCCCCTTGTCCAGTCACCCTTCCCCATGACTGTTTACTCTTCATCAAAGCTAAGCATAGATCTACACAAGTTTCTCTGTTTCTTTGGGGCTTCATTTCCTTATGAAGGCTCCCATGTCACAAAACATTTACATTAAATAAACTTGTATGTTTTTCTATTGTTAAATCTATATTTTTATTATAGGGTCCTCAGTCATAAATGTAGCAATGGTGAGGAAAAGATTTATTTTCTCCTGCAGTACAAATGTGTGGACTACGAGTTTAGCACCCATTCTAGGGTAAGTGTGAGACAAGCCTTTTGCATTCAGGAAGTAGACTGAGCCTTATTGCGTAAGGAGAGAAATTAATTTAACTATTTCCCCATACCCACGGGAATATTTTATTTGAAGAGTAGGATAATTTGTCTACAGTCAAAGGTTTTTCTGACAAGAAAATTATTGGAGCCTGTCATTTTTAACTTTGAATTAAAAGTATTTTAC
>NW_012146745.1:573713-574386 GCF_000956105.1 Propithecus coquereli
GATCAATGCTATGATAATGGAATATGGGACCACAGATGATGGGGGTAAAGGTCCGGGAAGATTTCTTGGAAGAAGAAACATTTCATACAAACATTAAATGAACATCAGGTATTATTCAGCCTTGAAAAGGGTCATAACGAATTCCAGACAAAAGAATTCTCATAAGTGAAAAGAAAAGTAAAAGAAAGAGCCAGGCACATTTTGGAACCAAAACATATGTTAGCTCAACTCACTATGTATGTGTCAGTATGTGTCTGTGTCAGAGAGAGAGAAAGAGACACAGAGAGAGAGAATGGAAGACCTAAAGATGAGTATGAATGTCTGAATATAAAATCACAGTCTAAATTATGATAGTTTATTGATCACCATGCCAAGGGCTGTGATTGGAATCCACAAAATATATTAAACAGGAAAATAAAATAGCAATGTCTATAAAAGTAATAATACAGAAAACAATTTCCATTTATTTATGCTTTGTATGTTTTGGACAGTACACCAATGATTTTTAATATAGTCTGTCTTTTAGAAATTAATATTATATAGTCAGTAATGTCAATGGAAAACTAGGATTCCAATCCTAGCTTCACCAATTTCTCAGGACTCAAAGTGCTTGTTTGAATATTAGCGTTATTACTTGTTAGCTGTGTGAACTTGAGCAATTACTTAATTGTTC
>NW_012146745.1:576451-577168 GCF_000956105.1 Propithecus coquereli
GGTATGGCTGCCATAGAAAACCATTTGGCAGTTTCTTTTATATTTAAATACACACTTACCATATGAACCCATAATCTCACTCCTAAGTACACTGGAGTTAGTGGCAGGTAGGGACAACTTATGTCCATACAAAATCCTGTACATGAATGTTTATAGCAGCCCTATTAATAATCACCAGAACCTGGTAACAACCATATTGTTCTTCGTTAGGTGAATGAATAAGCAAATTGTACTACAACTATAGTAATACTACTGAGCAGTTAAAATAGAATAACTTTTTAATGGGGATGTTTGATTTTTCTTTCAAAAGAAAAGAGGCCAAGAAACATATGAAAAAATGCTCAACATCTCTAATCATCAGGGAAACGCAAATCAAAACCACAATGAGATACCACTTAACTCCAGTGAGAACAGCTTTTATCAAAAAGTCCCAAAACAACATTGATGTGAATGGAGAGATAGGAACACTCATACACTTCTGGTGGGACTGCAAACTAGTACAACCTCTATGGAAAGTAATATGGAGATGCCTCAAAGAACTAAAATTAGAACTACCATTTGATCCAACAATCCCACTAATGGGCATCTACCCAAAAGAACAAAAGACATTCTATAAAAAAGACTTCTGCACTCGAATGTTTACAGCAGCACAATTCATAATTGCAAAGATGTGGAAACAACCCAAGTGCCCATCAGTACATGAGTGGATTAAGAAAA
>NW_012146745.1:577218-578683 GCF_000956105.1 Propithecus coquereli
GTTTACAGTTACCACATTGTTATAAGGTAGAAAAGAAAAAATAAGCTATCCAATGTCTGAATAGTTCCTCCATGACTTAGTAAGTAAGCCTGGGATGGGAGCAAATAAGCACCTCTGCCATTGGTTATCCCTGTGGTCTTGGAAAGGTCATATCCTCTCTAAGTATCAGTTTCCCCTTTTTTAAAGTAAGGAACTTCAACTAGATTATTGTTACGTTACTGTTAAAATATACATGATTGTATTTTCTAACTAGAAGATAATTACTTGGGCTTCCTAGTTCAATACATTGTGTCTCTGTGTGTAGTATACAATTTAACTTCTTACTCTTTTAAACTATACTGCTGGGAACAAGAAGTAACAATGCCATACTACAGAGCAAAACCATAACTTGTTAGAAAAGGCTTTGCGTGTTCAGGATGCCCTGTACAGGCAACATGATTCTCATCTCATTTCATTTTTTCATCTCATTTTTTCCTAATGACACTGCCTCTTTAAACATCAGCATAGCATTAATCACAGTGTGGAATACAGATTCTAAGGAGGGTCTGCTAGTCCTCTCTGGTGAATTCATATAAAGGATGTTCCTCTTATCCAAGTAATTCCAAAGGTGACAAATATTACAGATGCTGAATTTATGGGAGTACTTGCTCCCTGTTTATTAACTCATCCATCTTGTGAGAAATAAAAGGACCAAACAGTGAGACAAGTGGGCTTTTCTTACCCTGTCACCTCAATGATGTTTTAAAGTAATCAATATCGATAATTACTAAATCCTGCCAAGGTAATTTAACCCTTCACTGCCTCGTTGTTGCCTATCACTTCCTAACAATATAGTAAGAGTAAGTTTAAAGTTAATTAGAAAGGATTCAGCATTAATTATGATATTTATTTCTTTCCTCACACTCAGGTTCATTTACCTACATCACAATCTGCTTTTCTTACTACATATTTGTGTAGCAGGTATTCTTAACCTGAGACCCATGGCAAAAGGAGGTCTCTGTAGCTTAAGTGTCTGCTCTTGATATATAGCATGTTGTAGGTCTAGAAGTCAGGTGATAATCACAGTTTCTAAATTTAACAAATTCATAATGCTGAGGTCTAACAGACTTAAGGTATTTAGTGTTAGGAGGGAAAGGATTAAAATCATCTTCAAAGAGTTAAAAATTAGAGGTGATCTATGTTTAAACAAATCTTTAACTAAATCCCAACCTTCACAGAAGAGCACATGAAACCCGTGCTAAGTAAAAAATGCAAACAATGAGAGAACAAATCAATGAAAGAGAAAGCAAACAAATAATAAGAAAAAATCAACAAAAATAAAAGGTGTTTCTTTGAAAAATCTTTTGAATATTGATAACTCGTAGAAAACCAATCAGGAAAAAAGAGAGAAAATATAATTTGCTACATCAGAAATGAAAATGGGGACAAAAATAAAGATTTTACAGATACTAAAAATATAAAGAAG
>NW_012146745.1:578733-580272 GCF_000956105.1 Propithecus coquereli
CATTACTTTTCTGTGGCCTATAGAATCGTGAGCATGAGTGGATTGCAGTGTGATTACTGAGGCTGATGAAGACCATAGAGGGGGTGTTAATACCACCATAATCATATATCTGCCTAATAGGGAAATAAATGTCAATCTGGACTCAATGTAGAAGTCTCCCTTCTCATTAAAAGGAGACAGAGATAAGTAATATACTTACCACTGCCTTCCGATCTTGTCCTGTACAACTCCATGGCAATGGGGAAGGAAATTGGAATTCCAGGAGACAGAAGTTACTCAGAAAAAGAGTAAAAGATGCAAAGTCATGGAAATAGAGAAGCCATTTTCTCACCCTATCATCGATAATAGAGCTACTCTCTCTAGGTCTCATTCCTTAATGTGAATCCATTTGTTCCAAATAATCATTATTTTTTCTTCCTTATTTAGTAAAACAAACCCTTCTTCCCCCAAAAATACTTTTTATAGATGTATATGCCACCTAGGGAGATTTAAAGCACATATTATGGTTACTATTCTGGTGGTCAGAATCACAAGAAAAGTAACGTTCCTTAGAAAATGGCTCATTATCCAGGAATTTCTTTCTTTCTAAATATGCCACAAATTGCACTTCCAGATATCACTCATTCACCCAAGCCAGATACCTAAGATATGTACATATTTCTTCCTACTCATAAACAATAACAAATATCTAGCATTTTGATCTTGTGAATATCTCCTGTCCCAGTTCAGACTATAATTGTCTATTTTTTAGCCTATTAAAATTGGATCTCCTGTCTTTAGTCTTTTCATTAACAAATGTGGTCATACAAAATAAAAAAGTTCACTTCAAACACTCACCAAAGCCCATACTTCTTTGGCTGCTTAGGAAATAATTGTCCTGCCCCTTTATATTACCTCTTCTCTCTCTCCATCCCCTCTGTGAGATTCTGAGTGGGTCAGAAGCACCTAGAGAAGGAGTGTGCAGAGGTTAGCAAAGACAGAAGATGCTGATCACACCCTCGCCTCCCTGTTACATGTTTCTAGTCCCAAGTAAGCCACAAAGAGATGCTGGGGCCAGGAAAAAAAAAGTCCATTAAATAAAACTTTGAGTTTTCACTCACATTGGATGAGGCATTCTACAATAATAAATAAACAAGATTATTTTGTGGCAAATATTGACCAATTGCATTAACATTCTATACGTCCTAAAATAAGCATTTTTACCCTCTGGGATCCTCATTTAAAAAGGATAATAGAACCTCAAATTACAAGATAGTGGAAATATAAACTATAGTAATTCCTTCCATTTCACATGTCCACCATCCTGAACATCTCATTCTGATAATAAAGATTTACATTTATCACCATGGTTACTAATTATTGAATGTATTCTGCCAATGAACAGTCAATTGTGACAATAAAACTCCAGAAATCTGGTTTAACACTCATTTGGTTTGAAAAGGAGGATCCAGACATGCATCAAGTGAAGAAGGCAACACCAACAATCTGTCAAATATTGCAGAACAGACATTTAATTTTATCTACTAGATCAGCCCCCCC
>NW_012146745.1:582912-584581 GCF_000956105.1 Propithecus coquereli
AAAAGATTATTCAGGCCAAAGGTAGTCAATGTCTCTGCTTGCAGACATACAGAAGAGTGAGACCCATGGAGAACTTTCTACCAATTGAGCAAAATCTCTACACTAAAACCTGGTAAACTTTAAAAAAAAAATTTAAAATCAAAATACATGCAGAGACACATCATATTCATGGATTGGAAGACTCAATATTTTTAAGGCTGATAAATGCCTAGCAAGACTAATAAAGAAAAAAAAGTGAGAAACCAGAAATTTTCAGTACCATGAATTAAAAAGTAGGCATCATTTAAGTGACATTAAAAGGACAAAAAGAGAATATAATGAGCAACTGAAAGCCAGTAGACTTGACAACTTAGATAAAATTGACAAATTCCTTAAAATTCACAAGTTATCAAAACTGACACAAAAATAAATAGAATATTTTAAATAGCCCAGTATCTATTAAAAGTACTGAATTCATAGCAAAACCCTTCTTAAAGTGATATATAGAATCAATTGAACCCGTAATACATCTGTCAGGCTATTTGGAAAAATATATGCAAGACAATTCTAAAATGTATATGGATATGCAAAGGATGTAGAATAGTGTATTAGTTTCCCATTGCTGTGGTAACAAATTACCACAAACTTAGTGGCTTACAACATGAATTTATGATCTTTCAGTTTAGAGGTCAGAAATGCAAAACGGATCTTATGAGGATAAAATCAAGAGGACAGGTGAGCTGTTTTTTGTTGTTGTTGTTGTTGTTGTTGTTGTTTCTGGAGACACTTGCATTTTTCGGCTTTGAGAGGTTGTCTGAACTCTGTACATGATGAACTCTGTGGCTCACCGTGACATGGACATGACTCCAACCTCTGTTTCCATCACATTTTCTTGAACTTTCTTGCCTTCTTTATATAAGGACCCTTGTGACTGCATTCATCCTATCCAGATAATTGAGAATAATCTCCCCATCTTTTTTTAATCTCCCCCTCTTAAGTCTCTTAACTTAATCAAATCTGGAATTTTCCTGTTGCCGCATATGGTAGCATATTAACAGGTTCTGGACATTAAAATGAGGACACCTTTAGGAGGTCATTAGTCTGCTTACAAAAGTCGATTCTCTAGCCCCCCCAAATTAACTTCCATCCCACATGCAAAATTTACACACTTCATTCAAAATTCTCCCCAAATCATAGTGTAAACTCAAAGTCTGAAAATCTTATCTAAATCTCATCAGGTCAAGATTTTGAACATTTCCTTGAAATCACCTAAATCAGTTATAAGTCAGGCCATGTATGTAATCCACCCTAAGACACAATTCCTCTTCATCTGTAAACTCACGAAATTTAAGACACAAACGATCTGCTCCCAAAATACATTGGCAGTATAGATATAGGATAACAATAATAGACAAGCTCATTTAAGAAGGGAGAATGTAGAAGAAACAAAGGAGTCGTGGATCTCAAACAACTTCAAAATCCAGCCAGACAAACTCTATTAGTTTTTAAGGACAAAAAATGATACTCAGTTTGGGGCTCCATTCTATGGGTTCATGATTCTACCCTCTGGAGTTAAGGCTCCATGTTTGGTGACATCCTTCCTTTGTTATGAAATATAGTACATATTTGCAGCTGAGTAGCTTGATTGTTTATTTCCTGCCTGTAAAATTTTTAGACTCTGATAGCCTTC
>NW_012146745.1:585431-587285 GCF_000956105.1 Propithecus coquereli
CAAATCCTTAGAGACCTGTGGGACAATAACAAAAGATTCAGCATTCTAATCCATCCAGTTCTGGAAGGAGAGAAGAAAGAGAGGAAATAAAAGAATAGCAGAGGGAACAATGGCTTAAATATTCCCAAATTTGGCAAAAGATTTAAGAAGATCAAAAAAAACAAAGGATAAAACCAGAGAAATCTATGTCAAGACAACTCATAATTTAACTGTTCAAACTAAAGAAAAAAAAATCTTGAAAGCTTCCTGAGAAAAATAAATTAACAATATAAAAACACAAATTTAAATGACAGTGGATTTCTTTCTGAAACCATGGAGGCCAGAAGATGTGGCACAATATTTTTCAGGCAGTGAATAAAAAAGAACTGTCAACGGAATATTTTATAGTCAACAAAACTACATCTTAAGAATTAAGGTAAAATACTGTATGTCATATGCCATTGGGGATATAGGAATTAAAACAATGAAATATCATTATATTTCTGTTAGAATGGCCAAATTCAAGAACACTAACAACACCAACTGTTGGTGATGATGTTGAACAACATGAACTCTCATTTCTGTAGGAATACAAACTGTTACAGCCATTTTAGAGCACAGTTTGGTAGTTTCTTACAAACATACTTTTTCTACTCAATTCATCACTCTTATTTTTTGGTATTTACCTAAACGAGTTGAAAACTTATGTTCACAAAAATTCCTGTACTTGGATGTTTGTAATACCTCTATTAATAATTGCCAAAATTTGGAAGTATCCAAGATGTCCTTCAACAGGCAAAGAGGGTAAATCAACTATAGCGTATCTAGACTATAGGTTTATTCAGTGTTAGAACGAAACACACTAGCAGACCATTAAAAAACATGAAAGAACCTTACACTCTTGTTACTGAGTGAAATGAGTTAATCTGAGGAAAGCTACATACTTTATGATTTCAACCATATGACTTTCTGGAAAAGCAATACCATGGAGACAATAAAAAGATTAGTAGTTGCCAGAGGGTGGGGAGAGGGAAGAACGAATAGGCAGAGGCTGCAGATGATTTTTAGAACAATGTATTAGTCAGATTCTCCAGAGAAACAGGATCAATAGAATATACAGATACAGCTATAGATATATAGGATGAGATTTATTATGGAATGTCTCGTGCAATGATACAGGCCAAGGAGTCTGACAATATGTTGTCTGCAAACTGGAGAACAAGGAAAGCTAGTGGTGTAATTCAGTGCAAGTACTAAGGCCTGGGAAGCAAAAGAGCCCATGGCATAACTCCCAGTCCAGAGCCAGGAGCTCTAATGTCTGAAAGCAGGAGAATGAATACGGATGTTCCAGCTCAAGAAAATAGACAGATAATTCACCCTTTCTCTCCCTTTTTATTCTGTTTAGGCCCTTACTGGATTGGATAATATCTGCCAACATTAGTGAGAGTAGATCTTCTTTACTTAGTCTACTCATTCAAATGCTAATCTTTTCTATAAAGACCCTTACAGTCATACACAGAGATAATGTTTTAACAATTATCTGGACAAGTTGACACAAAATTAGCCATCCTAGGCAGTGAAACTATTCTGTATGATGGTAGATACATGACATCATACATTTTTCAAAACCCATAGAATGTACAACACCAAGAGTGAACCCTAATGTAAAATATGCACTTTAGGTGATAATGATGTGCTAATGTAGTAGATTCATTGATTGTAAAAAATGTACTATTCTTGTGTGGGAGTTGGATGGTTGGGGAGGCTGTGCATATACGGGAGCAGGGGCATATGGGAAATTTCTGTACCTTTTAGCCATTTTTGCTGTGAACCTAAAACTCCTTCAAAAATAGTCTATTGTTTTAAAAAAATGAA
>NW_012146745.1:588238-588853 GCF_000956105.1 Propithecus coquereli
AATCAATAAAAGAGAGACAATAAGAAAATCTCTAAATACATGGAAATGTAACAACACATTTCTAAAGAAATTCCTAGGTTAAACAGGAAGTCTCAGCAGGAATAAAACAATACATAGAACTGAAAAAAAAAAAGAAAACAGACTAAGATAGTACCAAAAAAAAAACAACTCTACAGACAGATATTTCTCATGAACTTAATAGCAAAAATCCTCAAAAAAATTTTAGCAAACTAAATTTCTTTTATTTTTTTATTTCAATATATTATGGGGGTACAGATGTTTAGGTTATGTATGTTGCCCTTGCCCCCCGCCCCCCCGCAAGTCCGAGCTTCAAGCGTGTCCATCCTCCAGATGGTGCGGATCGCACTCTTTGTGTATGCATATATCTGTCTCTTCTTCCCCCTCCCCCCGCCTGACGTCCAATAAATGTTATGTGCACTTGTGTGTTGATCAATTAATACCAATTTGAGGATGAGTACATGTGGTGCTTGTTTTTCCATTCTTGGGATACTTCACTTAGTAGAATGGGTTCCAGCGCTTTCCAGGAGAATACAAGAGGTGCTATATCACCACTGTTTCTTAAAACTGAATAGTACTCCATGGTATACGTATACC
>NW_012146745.1:590314-592812 GCF_000956105.1 Propithecus coquereli
AATATCAATTAATAGAAAGTTTTGGGATACATGGACACAATATGAGCTTATGTTTTAAGAATAGTGCTTCATTGATATATTTGTTAAGTAGTATTTTGCTTAGACAATACTTTTCTGAAATGTTTTCAGCAGGACAGCTTAGCGGGTAATGAAGTCATGTATTCCTAAGGGCTCATGATACAGGTACCAATTTTATATCCGTAGCTACCACTATGTCTATGTCTAGATCCATCTATCTTTAAATTATTTATTCAAGAAACTTTTACTGTTAATTATACATTAAAGACCAAGAATTTGACCTTTACAAAAGGTGCTATAAGTACCAATTGATGTAAATTTTTGTTTATAGATGCTAAATTTAACTATGTACAGATGATAAAAGTTACTGGACTACAAAATACATTTGTCATATTCATTCTTCCCATCCTCTATACTTCGAGCAATGCCTTGTACTAAATATGGGCTTGGAAATGCTAGTTAAGGACTGGAGAAAGTTTAGTTATTTTTATCGTGGTTAATCCCAAAGTCTGTGATAAGCAAATTACTCTGTTCATCTTTGAAGTCAAATAAACCCATGGAAAGAAGTGCGCTTGATGCTTCTCAATTTATGATGGGGTTAAGTCCCCATAAACCCATTGTAAGTTGAAAATATCATCATAAAGGTGAAAATTTGTATGTTGAACCTTCATAAATTGGGGACTGTCTGTATTTACTGAATAATAATAAGAACAGCTTCATTTGAATCCTCCTTTAAAATGTACAAAGTTAACTTTCACACAGAATTTCATGTCAGTCATGTAAATTACAGGAGATATGTGAACTATATGGAACCATTCTTATTTCACAGATGAGACACAGAAAATTTTACAAAGCAGAGCCAAGATTGTAACACTGGTCTTTTGACCCGACTCAAGTTCCATGATTCCTTGCAGCACCTGTCTTTCCGTGCATCCTCTATCAACATTGGCTCTCAACGCTATCAGATGCAGTGATGCTGTTCTAAAAGGAATGTATCGAAAGTCCTTTTTTACTCTCCTGAAATAAAGCTTATAGACAAAATAAGAAATCTATTTACATAACTTCAAAATAATTGACACGCTCATGATTATATGGAAGAATATAAAAATAAATTTTTGAAATTATGTTTCAATGAGTAAATACTTGAACATGATACCACTAGAACATGTAGTGAAGGAATCAGGTATTTGCACATATATGTAAAATAGTCATAAATGCAACTGCTAAAAATTCAGACTGAAACAAATTAATTATACTGAAGGTTTCAGTCTTTCTCAATGATGAATATTTACTGATAAAACTGCTAACATAACAAAGTATAATGTCTAAGATGTATACAATAGTTGTATTTAGGTAAATATAATGTATATTCACATCCAGCTAACGTTATTTTGTAATTATAAGTAGGGTTTCCTTCTTGAATGCCATGGTTATAACTGTTCCTCAGGGCATATTGAACATCCCTAGCTAGTGCTTACGACATGCCAGTAAAGTGCCCAAATCTTAAGACAAGCAACATTGCTCCCCTGAATTTCACAATGATCCCTAGGGTGTTGACATCCTAGGGATGCTGTGCACTGCTGAACACAGCATGGAACAATGGGCAGCGTGACTGGGAAGTGCTTCACATTTCTGCCAATCAAGTGGCAATCACTTTAAGGGCTTTGTATATTTTCAATCTCAGGCCCATTTTTGAAATAGCTTATGGCACTTTGCACTGCTTATACTCATGCATCCTGCTTCCTCAGGAGGACAATAAAGAAGAAACAGACTCAGATTTTTTCATCCTAAATTATGTATACCTTCTCAAGTAAAAAAGGATTAATTACTTTGACTATCATTCAACAAGCTTTTGTTAAATATCTCAAATGTCAATTATCCAAATGCCTAAACTGATGAAGTACTTACAAACAATTTATAATTCAGGCAATCAAAAATTCTTACCTATTCATGAATATCTCCTCGAAGGTCAAAGATAGTAACTTTTATTATTAAGCTTTACAGAAGCTAATTCGTGTCTTATGGCCAGAGTGATGGTCGTAGGCCAAGATATCGCTTGTAGAGCCTGCCAACTGCAGCTTTTGTTATTGCACTTGTCAAAATGACCCAGTGGGATGGAAGATTTATTAGAATTTTCTTTCTAGATAAATCCCTGTTGTGAATCAAATTATACACTTTGTATTGAATAATATTTTCAGCAACAATTCTGGAGTTATTTAAAAGTTATTGTTAAGGCACATATCATATATTTTGCAAATAAAATCAGAACATCCACAAAAGTTAAATGAATGGAAAATGTATTTCATAAGTTGACTTTTCATTGTTAAATATTATTTGATTTTTCAATGTAATCGTATATTTTGCTTCAAGAGCTACAAATCTTACTTATGATTTGATAATAAGTGTCTTTCCTTCTGATATGCTGAAAATTCTTAAGGATTTCAATAAAAGTTTGGGTTAAATGGTTATGAATGATCCTA
>NW_012146745.1:594428-597915 GCF_000956105.1 Propithecus coquereli
TCTACCAGTTCAATAAGATAGTGCTACAAAAGATTAATATCTTGACAAAGTCTCCATTAAACTTGCCACAGACTTGTGTGCACCCTGACACTAAATGATGATGCTAGTGGACTACCGACTTCACCGTTACGGCATTGCTTAAAGTGACTGCTTCCTAGCGGCAGCAAAGGGGAAGATGATGGAAGAAAGGACTCTCAGGGCTTTTTGTCTTATATTTTACTATTAGAGAAGGAAAAAAAAAAAATGTGAGTCTTTTGAATTAGCCATAGTATTTAGAAAAAGATTTTGAATGAGACTTTCTTCTTTAACATACAGATAGAAAATATTTTGCTAAACAACAGAAACAAAAAGCCCCAACACCATTACCTTGTGATATTCCACTTGGCAAAAGATGGCCTCAGAATGTCTTGAAAATAGGAAAGAAATTATTATAAATATTTTGTAAAATCAAAATGAAATATAGCAGCACAACTTCAGCAGCACAGTGTAAATTTTAACAAATCAGCAGGAGCAATTTGAACCAATCTGTTTGTTATTCTCTTTCTCTCCACCAGGGAGATCTGTGGGGAGCTCCACAGGCCGACTGAGGTCTACTCTCATCCCTTCTTCTTACTTTTTGAAAGGCACAGCGAAGCCTCAGAAAAACACATCACTAGCAAGATGTATTTCAAACCTGACCTAGTTCTGATTAGGCCACATGAGTATTTCAAGTACATATTTACCCTACAAGATTAATCTCATTTTGAGCAGTTATTCAGATATGTAGATGTCAGTATATCAAACCAAACAAACTCAATAAGTGTAATTGCACTTTAAGTTACTAGACACAGATTGACTTCAAGTGTAAATTTACGTGTCGTGCTCTTGATAATTTGTTCTCCCACTTCTCACATATTAAAATAAACAAACCTGCTAAACAATAGAAACAAAAAAGCCCCAACATCATTACCTTGTGATATTCCACTTGGCAAAACATGGCCTCAGAATGTCTTGAAAACAGGAAAGAAACTATTATACATATTTTGTAAAATCAAAATGAAACATAGCAGCACAACTTCAGCAGCTTAGAAAACTTACATTTGAAAACTGACATTTTACATTCTGGACAATAGGATTATGCTCTTCCCTTCTGTGTTTCTTGACTTCTTTCTTCCTCCCTTCCTTCCTTTCTTTTTTTAATTTCTTAACATTTTTACTCATCATAGAGCTAAGTACATCAGACTATAATAGTCTATTTGTTGTTATTAATGTTTACTCTGAATCTAGCTTTAATAAGAAAGTTCCAAAATAGTAGCTTTTCTAATTATGTTTTATTATGGGGAAAAGAAAATACATTTGTGTACTCTTAAACTTTCATTTCAAATAAATAAATCATTATACAGGTTATAATAACAGGTCCATGGATCAATTAATCCCCTAAAGCTTAATCACCCTGGACAATATATACGATTTTAGTCATGGACATAAAAAATTGAAAAGAGATGCACGGACTTGTGGTGACTCAAATAAGAAGTGGTTACTGCTGAGCTAGTGGTGTGATCAATCAACTAGTCATCCATCTCTATGCTACATTATCTGTAATAGCAGTAAACAATCATTTCATAAAATAGTTGCAAACTAAATTTTAAGATGCATTAAAAATCCTGGAATAAGCATTCTTTGTATGATTCTATTTGTAAGATCTGAGAAAAGAAACAAATATGTCTAATGCTCTATTGCTATTAAATATAAGGTATGAATTTGAATAGCATTAGGAGAGGTTAGATTAATTTGGAAGGTGATAATTAGTGATTTCTACCTATTCTTATGTGGTTTTATTCATTTAATAACTATCTTAAATCCATACCACCCCCATCAATCATATTATTTATAGTGTCCTGTGTAGTATTTTCAACTATGGAAAAACATCTCTTTATCTTTATTCTAAATTTTAGCTCTTTCATCCTTATCCCTATATGAATATGTATTTGGATTTTGTAATGATTGATTGACTTATTTAACAAGTTTTTGTTTGCAATCACTCTTCAATCCTCAGGGACATAGTGATAAAAGATAGATAATACATGTAATTTACATTATAATTAGGACAGGTAATAAAAAAAAGAAGGAAAAGGAGAATAAAGTAAAAACAATGTATATGAAAAATATAGAAATGAAGAAGGAAGAAAGGAAAGAAGGAGGAAACAAAGGAAAGAATAGAAAGGTACAAAGGAATATTAATACTACCTGACAGTGTAAGTGCCATATAGAGATATAAAATGATATGAATTGAATGATAGTAACTAGGTGACTACTTTGCACTGAATGATGTGGTTACATCTTGTTAAAGAAAAAATTATTCTGACACTTGTTAAAGTGTTAAGAAGACTTTACTCGAGACTATTACAATAAGAATATTGCAATATGGGACAGAGGTCAAGCTCAGCTCCAAATGCAGCAAAGGCAGCTGGAGGTTTACAGCCAATGAGCAGAGCGAAGGGGGTCAATGGGTGGGAAATTATTAAGAGGAGACATCAAGAGTAGGAAGCTAAACTGACGTAATATGATTTTTGCTGAAGGCAAAGCCAGGGTGATCAGGCTTCAAAAGTGGAGGATGCGGAATTTGATCAGATGTCATAGGTGATCAGATACCACAGATGAGGGATTCTCTTTAAAACTGTCTTCCCATGATTCTCACTAAAACTGAGCTAGGGACACAGCAAGGACAGAGGCCAAGGTCAAGGCTTAGCTGAGAAGAGAGCTCAGAGGAAGCTGTCTGAAGTTTGGTCAAGAAGAGAGTCTTTGTCAACCTCTTTCTGGTTCAATTTAAATTAAAATAGGTTAAGTTAGGGTGAAGCTTATTTTAAGATTTGGATATCGGTGACAGGCCAATTATGCAAAGAACAAGGATAAGAACCTTACAGCCAGAAGAAACAGCTAAAATAAATGCTATTTAAAAACTAGTACAGTTTATTGGAGAAACAGAAATAAGCTTTGTAACTAGAGTAAAGTGATCAATGTAGGCAATGTCTATAAACTAGGATAAGTAGCTTGGACAGATTTATTATGTTCTGGGAGAATAATCAATCAGAATTGCATCAAATATATGAAATTAGAGAAAATAAAGATCAGGAATATCTTGTATTGCATTGAACAAAACTTGGTGAACAATGATCAGTTAGCTGAGGTTGGGACATTGAGGGATTATAGGTATGTAAAGAAGTATTGGGTTTTAGTAGGTTAGAGATGCTGTTTGTAATTTTAATGGGCAAGTCAGTTAAGCGGTAGAGATACCAATCTGTAGTCTATGGGTGTGTCCGGAGCTTTAGATATAAGTGGAAGTTGTAGGAAATGAATAATATTTAAGGCCTTAGAATAAAATGATATCACACAGAGATAGAAAACAAGAAGGGGGCTGAGGACAAAGACTCTGGACACTCTGTCATTTAGAGATCAAGCTCAAGAAAGGAGCAGGCTTGCCCTGTGAGGTAGAAGGAAATACAGATGG
>NW_012146745.1:599000-599501 GCF_000956105.1 Propithecus coquereli
CCTGCAGATAAAAGGTACTTTTTGTGTGATGGGGCACAAAACTTATTATCTTGATACTCATTATGAGTATATCCAATTTAATCACATTCAAAAAAGCATTTTTCTTTCTCAGGAAACTATGCCGATACTTGAATGCCAAGATAAATGTGTATAAGACAATGGCCAGAATCCATAAACTCTGTTGGGTGAACTTGCAATCAGGGTAAAAGCTCAAGGCGAGTTACTCTAGGGGGTTTAATATAAAATGAGAAATAGCAATATATGTATAGCAAACTGTATATGGATTTGAACAAACATTTTATCAAAGAAAAAAATTTTATGGGAACATAAATGAGAAAGCTATCTATTATTTAGTGAAAAAAGTAAGAAAAAACTTAAAAATTTTACAATGTGTGATCGGGTCTTGAAAAGATTGGAGAGTTCCAATCAAGAAGAGCAGCATGAAAAAGAAAGAAGACATGACTTAGTTCTTCTCATTCTGTATTTCTCTCTTCTTATAGT
>NW_012146745.1:600565-600869 GCF_000956105.1 Propithecus coquereli
TGAAGTAGAGATATGGCATGGTAGCTAGAGGAAGATGTGAGATCAATGGGTGGTAATTTTTTTTTTTAAGATTAGAGATACCATGTTTGATTACTAATGAGAATGATCTAGTAGAGAGTGAAAAATTGACGAGTTAGACAAAGGAGAAAGTGCTTGAAGTTAGAGAGGTGGCAATCCAGAATGGCTAATCTTAGATGGCATCAGGGACGTATAGTCTATAGTCACACAAGAAAGGAAGAAATCAGGGAAACACATTAGCAAATGTGCTGGTGGGAAGATGAGGTAGCTTTTTCCTGATGGTTGC
>NW_012146745.1:600919-601233 GCF_000956105.1 Propithecus coquereli
TGTTTGATCCCGAAGGTCCTAGGGACTCACTACTACATGGTTTGCCAGGGTAATAAAATAATCTAGCTGATATTTTAGTGAACCACTCTATGAACAGGAAAAAAAAATTATATTCAAGGACAGAACAGTAGATTTGCTAGAAAACAAACATAGGAGTTTCTCCTTTATGTTGACTTGAGCTAGTCTGATAACATTATGTCTTGGTGATTCCCTCTTTGCAATGAGTCTCCCATACTTCTTGTATCTAGATGTCTAAACCTCTAGCAAGACCAGCGAAATTTTCCTCAATTATTCCCTCAGATAAGTTTTTCAGA
>NW_012146745.1:601283-601592 GCF_000956105.1 Propithecus coquereli
TATAGTCTATAGTCACACAAGAAAGGAAGAAATCAGGGAAACACATTAGCAAATGTGCTGGTGGGAAGATGAGGTAGCTTTTTCCTGATGGTTGCTATTTTAGAAGTTCATCAGTTGAAATAATGTTTAGGAGAAAACGAATAAGTGTAAAAATCCAGTCAAATCACAACTCGGTAAGAGGGAAAAAAAAAGAATATAGAAGAAGAAAAATTGCTATTTAAGAGAATAGAAAATCAACATATTTGGTATGTGGTATAAAAATAATTGAGCAATTGTGAATGAACATGACTCGGAGTAAGACAAATTCCC
>NW_012146745.1:601642-601990 GCF_000956105.1 Propithecus coquereli
CCTATGCTTTTACTTCTTCACCTTCAGGGTTGCCTGATTCTTATATTTGGCCATCTTACATAATCCCATATTTCTTAAAGGCTTTGTTCATCCCTCTTGAGTCTTTCTTCTTTATTTTTGACTGGGTTAATTCAAAAGCGTTGCCTTCGAGCTCTGAAAGCCTTTCTTCTGCCCTTTCTGGTCTATTCTTAAAGCTTTCCACTCTGCTTTTTTATTTCCTTAAATGATTTTTTTATTTCCAGTACTATTTGGTTTTTCTTTTTAATAGTACTATTTGTTTTTATTTTTTTAAAATATGTCTATCTCTAGTAAAAGTTATTCATTCATTTCCTAAATTATTTTTCTGGT
>NW_012146745.1:607216-607838 GCF_000956105.1 Propithecus coquereli
TCACATTTTTTCATTTTTATGAGACAGATCTCACTCTGTCATTCAGGCTAGAGCACAGTGGTACGATCATAGCTCACTGTAGCCTCAAACACCTGGGCTCTCAAACTCCTGGGTTCAGGAAATCTTCCTACCTCAGCCTCCCAAGTATTACTAGTTAGGACTATAGTCTTGCAACACCACTCCTGGCTCATTTTTAAAATTTTTTTGTAGAGATGGGATCTAGCTATCTTGCCCAGGCTCGATTGAAACTCTCAGCCTCAAGTGATCCCACTGCCTCTGCGGTTAATATTTTTAAATGAAAACTCTGATATCTAAAATCCTTTTACAGTATCACCACATATAAGCCATGCTTTTATAGAGAGAAATAATTTCTGAATTCCATTATTATATCAATAATCAACATTGAATGAATCGGATTAAGTTTCTGCATTAATGTAGAAACGTTAGCATTTATGCCCATGGTACAAGCCATGAAGGCGTGTGACCTAGGGGAAGAGAGTATGAAATAGAATAATTACAATTAAGAGTGGAAGAGGGCTGGATGTGGTGACTCACACCTGTAATCCTAGCACTTTGGGAGACTGAGGCAGGAGGGTCACTTGAGCCCAGGAGTTTGAGATTG
>NW_012146745.1:607888-608641 GCF_000956105.1 Propithecus coquereli
TTTGTTTTGTTTTGTTTGAGGGGAGAGATTGGGCAGGGAGAAAGTAGGGAATGCTTTAGAGTTGTTTTAGTATAAATGAAGAGAAATATTCAAATTCTGATGGAAAATAGGATTTTCGATATGTTTAATATGGTGAATTTCTTTTTTTTTTTTTTGAGACAGATCTCACTCTGTCATTCAGGCTAGAGCACAGTGGTATGATCATAGCTCACGGTAGCCTCAAACTCCTGGGCTCTCAAACTCCTGGGTTCAGGAAATCTTTCTACCTCAGCCTCCCAAGTATTACTAGTTAGGACTATAGTCTTGCAACACCATTCCTGGCTCATTTTTTAAATTTTTTTGTAGAGATGGGATCTAGCTATCTTGCCCAGGCTGGACTGAAACTCTCAGCCTCAAATGATCCCACTGCCTCTGTGGTTAATATTTTTAAATGAAAACTCTGATATCTAAAATCCTTTTACAGTATCACCACACATGAGCCATGCTTTTATAGAGAGAAATAATTTCTGAATTCCATTATTATATCAATAATCAACATTGAATGAATCAGATTAAGTTTCCGCATTAATGTAGAAACGTTAGCATTTATGCCCATGGTACAAGCCATGAAGGCGTGTGACCTAGGGGAAGAGAGTATAAAATAGAATAATTACAATTAAGAGTGGAAGAGGACTGGATGTGGTGACTCACACCTGTAATCCTAGCACTTTGGGAGACTGAGGCAGGAGGGTCACTTGAGCCCAGGAGTTTGAG
>NW_012146745.1:610286-612776 GCF_000956105.1 Propithecus coquereli
TCTGATCTCATCACTATACTTTATATGTACCAAAACATCACTATGCACCCCATAAATATATACAATTATATGTCAATTAAAAAATAAAATTTAAAATTTGAATTATACAGAAAAAGATTAATAATCACCATCTTAATTAAGGATTCTAAATCAGTCATATACCTGTTGGTTATTATTGCTTTTATTGTTTTGTTTTGTCATTTTGTTTTATTTTGTTTGCACTGACCATGGGTTGAAGTTATGCAAGAAAACAGTTTATGTTAAGTTGAATATATATTACATTTCACTTGATTCACCATCATGTGCCATTACCTGAAAACACCTATGGATTGAGAAATCATAAAAAATATTTTTTCTTGCTAGAAACATTTACCCAATCTTCCTGTTACTTATGTGCTCTTTCTGTCTCCTTAACATTTCAAGGGGTCGGACCTGCTAGGAATGATTTGATTAAAACACTTTCTAATTTTCACAGTAAGTTCAACTTGGCATCTGAAAATAAAATGTGGATCTCTTATATTACACATGCATTTCATGCTATATCACTTGATTATATGATGTGCTTGTGCTAAAATATGTCTTAAACATAAGGTTTATCAAAGAAAAACAATTGGCTCTAGAAAACACAAATGTGAAGTGACAAGAAAGGGAAGGGTTGAAAGGAATAATACTGGCATGTTCTATTTCCGTACTGCCCACTCAATTTACACTACCTCTTCCACTGTTTTACCTACTTTTACTCACGAATCCAGAAAAACTTGAAACTTACGGTTAGCTCCATCCTCCAAAGCCCCTGATTATATAGGTCAGTTTCTGGGAGAATTTACATTAATTTCAAAGTTTTGAAGATGTTCTCATGTAGGACAAAACTTTGATTACCTGTTATCTGTTGTGTATGGAAGAAAAAATGAAATGATCAAAGTATGATTTCACAAATTACATAGTTTATTGCTGTACAAAGAGAAATTTTTCTTGGTTTATAATGCTCAAAGAGGGGGAGAATACCATGAACAAACCTCATAAGGAATACGCCTGATAGATGAGGTGCACTAACCCCCCAGTGAGTGAGTTCCAAAATTACTAAATTCCACTTACTAAATTAGGGTGGAAGCAAGCTTCTGTGGAGGGTAAAGTCTAAGTAAATTTTGAGGTGTTTCTTTATAAGGAGTGGTTCTCAGGAGAAATTGGCTTGACTAGCACAGCGGAGATTTGTGAGGACACGTGAGATTCCTTGATGTAAGAGGGCAGTGTGGGTGTTGGCAGGCAAGGCTTTGGAGATTAACTCCAAGGCTAACAGGGTGTTCTCCTGTTGCAGCCTGAGCCCTTGGTGATTGGAAGAGTGGCTGACAGAGAGCAGCCTGTCACAACACACGCGCTTGGTCTTCAGAAAAGCCACCGACAGAGTGCAGCCCTGCCATGGCCTATGCTCTCAAAGTGTCTGTCAAACTCCTGAGTTTATATGTATTTTTGAAGTCCAGTAGTTGAGGTCAGTAACTCACATATGGGGGTGTCTGATAAGGTTCCACTTAACATTCCCTAGCGGAGGGAGGCATCCAAGTTCTCATATATGGGATCTAAGAAGATGCCACACTCTAACAGTGGAGGAAATACACTCCAAAACAAAAACATCACCTAGCAAACTATGTTAAGTGTTTGAAATCATTTCAATGCTAAATACAGTATCATATTCTTTCACAGCATAAAACTTCTCATTAACTCATCAATCTCTCATGCATATTAGGCCAATTTTCCTTTTTCTTAATCATAAGAAATTATTTTTCCACTAACATGTCAATATATTTAGCCTCCCATGCCATTATATATGCTCTTTGCTTTGTCCGATGTGCTTTCTCTATGGCTTCCCATCCAGGTCTACCTGTGCTATTCCACAAGCTTCTGCTTCACATCACCATTGACTTTCCAGTAAGCTTTCTGTGTCAGCCTCAGTAGAAAAAGCATCTGCATACACTTATTATACTATGACTATAACAGACCACAGTTGAGTGAATTGTTGACATGTTTTCTCCACTACACTGCAAAAGGGCAATTTTAAGAGCACTGATTATTTCATTTCAAGTTTTATTAGCAGTATTTAGCAAAGTGACTAAATATGCACTCAGTAAATAGTTCTTGAAATGAATAAGTGAATGAACCAAATTTTCATTATTTTGATGACAAACATGCATTTAAACTGGTTTATGAGGCTTTAGGGACTCAACCCCTTTGTGAGTTACTCCTTTTTGTTCTTTACTTTGACTTTTTCAATTAAATATTAAACATTCTATTTAGTACATACTAATTGAAAACTCTGTGCATAACACATGATACATGATTGCCAAAAAACAACCTTTGCCCTTGGTGTTCACTATCTCATTTACATGCCAAAAAAAAGGGAACTTAGGAATATTACACATTGAATCAAATCAATTTAATTCCTCTCAAAGTCCCTTTAATCTACATGCTCCATGATGTAGCCAATTAGTTGCTAGG
>NW_012146745.1:612826-613837 GCF_000956105.1 Propithecus coquereli
CTGGATGTGGTGACTCACACCTGTAATCCTAGCACTTTGGGAGACTGAGGCAGGAGGGTCACTTGAGCCCAGGAGTTTGAGATTGTAGAGAGCTATGATGACATCACTGCACTCCAGCCCAGGCAACAGAGGGAGACCTTGTCTCAAAAAAAAAAAGAAAAAAAAAATGGAAGAGAGAGCAAAACAGTTATTTCCTTTTTAGCAAGGGGCTGGTTTAATAAGAGAGGCACAAAGGAGAGGACGGACAGACACGTGAGACACAGATCTTTGGTCTTTGGTGCAACGTAATGAAGGTGGGTTAGGTTACTTCAAGAAAACTGCCAGGTATGAGGTCTTGTGCTTAAATTCAGATTATGCTTGAGCCTCTTAAAAGAGATCACTTCACCATCTTCCTCAGATGAGCCTGAGTGTTGGGCATCAAAGTAAAATATTTGATATACCACGTCAAGGCCTAGGAGGTCCTGAGAATTTCTTTCCCTGCTAATTTACAAGTATTGTGGAAAAAATTAGGAAGCTTTTACTTGTTCATCAAGGGATGAGGTGATGTGGTATTTAGCTGAGCGTCCACCCTGATAACTTGTTAGATGGGAATTTCCATTGTAATGCACAAAATGGTGGCATAATGAAAGGCTGTGGAGCAGACAACCAGAGCTGAGTGCACACATGCATCTAAGTCAGGACTTAAGTCCACAGCAGCAGTAGCAGAAGCAAAAGTAAAGTTGGAGAATATAGAACCAGATGAAGCAGAGAGTTCAGACCATGAATTCCATATGCTTCAAGTTTCAGAAGCTGATTTTAATCTAACTATCAGAAAAGGGACTAGTCACAACGGACACTGGGACTGAGGGCAGCTTAAGAATATTGAGCACAAATGACAAGTATTTTCTTTCTGTTGACTAATAGGGCCATGGGAGTACCCAAATTTGGAGAAGAGGAGAAAATGAGAGGGGTTCCTTAAGAATGGACAACAATTCAAAAGAAAAAGGGTTACTGAAAAGACTGCTAAAATTG
>NW_012146745.1:617736-621016 GCF_000956105.1 Propithecus coquereli
CTTGTTTTCTTATCATTCTAAACTTCTTTCTTTTTTTCTTGTCTGATTTTGTTCTCCAGCTGTCTCCAATAGATCTCTATATTGTCTTTGATAACATTGATGATTTACTTCATTTTAACAACTCTTTGTTGTCTACTTTATGTTCATATAACCTATGGCTTTAAGGAATTATGTAAGTCAAAAAAGATATAGGTGTAGGCTGGATAATAGAATCTAAGTATGGAGACAGAACAGACAGATAATATTTTACAATGCCATCTGATTTAAACCTCTAAATTTGTTTCAGATATATTAATTTGCATGTTCTTCACAAGTTTTTGTGTTAGTGGCTATGTTTTTATTGATTGGACATTACTGTTACTTTTTTTCTCTATGATTCACATTAAGGTTTTTATCTATTGTCATCATTGTATTATAAATTCACTTTAACATAAGAATCATTTGATTAATCTTTGCCTTCTTCACTACAAAGTACGTGCTCAAGGTAAATTAATGGCTGAATAACTGGCTTGAGTGGAACATGATTTTGCCATTGGGTTATACCTAACTACATGATGCGACAATGTTTATTAATGTCCCAATTAATGTTGTATAAAAGCATACACAATAGAATTAAAATAATAATATGTTATGAATCAGATATATCTAAATTCATGAAATTTGTTTAAAGTTGACTTTTAGAACACAGTGTGTCTAAACTTCCTAGAAAGCTTTACTACTTAAGAAAAATATGGCAGTTTTGTGAAAAGAAAAATATTGTTAAATTGTGACGTTATTTTCTTGGTTCTTCATCCAATTTTTTTCAGCATGCTTAAAAAAGCCTATATATTGGAATTCCTAAATAAGAGTGTTTTAAGGACCTGGTGTAAAAACTCTATTCCTGTAAAAACTTTCCATTGGCTATCTTGTTTTGTCCCATTAGTGCGACTCGTATTTCTACGCAACATTGGTCTAGTTGCCATCTCCTGCTTCCTAACTTCTCTCGTGATTGACGTTCACATCTCTGAAAACCTGATTTTCCTCTCAGCATATATAATGCAAAATATTCAAAAATCATTGCTGACACTCAGGAAATCCATTTCTTTTCCTGATTTCACTTCTCCCATGTATGTTTGTGGTGTTCACACAATCTCACAGGATCCAGTGACTTTCATCTTTTTCTATTCTCCACATACTGTCTACACTTACTTTGTATTTCTCGTACACATTTCTGCTTTACATTCAGAGGCTGCCACTCGAATTCGGGGTCACATTAAAACCATTGCTTAACTGGCCTCTTCAAGTCTTTTCTTTACCTCTGCCTACAGTTTGAATGTATCCCCCAAAGTTCATATTTTAGAAACTTATCCCCAATGCAACGGTGTTTAGAGGTGGGACCTAATGGGAGGTGATTAGGCCATGAGGGCCAAGTAAATTGATAATGCTTTTGTCCTGGGAGTGGGTTCCTTACTCTCTCTCTTGCTCTCTCTTTACTCTTCTGCTATGGGATGATGCAGCAAAAAGGAAGGCCCTAGCCAGATGCAGCCCTTCAGTCATAGACTTCCCAGCCTCCAGAACTGTAAGCCAATAAATTTCTGTTCATTATAAATTACCCAGTCTCATATATTGTTATAGCAGCACAAAACAATCTAAGGTACCATGTAAACACCACTCAGTGTACAATGGCCATGCCCATCTTTACAAGCTTAGGTCTGTTTATAACATTTTATATTTTAAATGATTATTGAACATCTTTGCTCTGTAAAGGGAACAATTTCTTCAGCCTGTTGAGCAAGGCTCTCAACACTCTTCTGCCTACCCTGAAACTCCATGGCATTTTTTTCTGTTCTATAAAAGAGCACTCAACTGCAGCCTACCTGGTCTACTGTTCTTAACTCAGGCATTTCACGTTCCTGCTCCCATATACATATATCATTTTATCCTCATATTTGAAAGCCCTCCCATGCCTCTCTGTCCAGGTTCTACAATTCCTTGAACATCCATTGTCAAGTCTTACCTCCTTCATGAACCCTTCATTAACAACTCTTAATTTTAAACCATTGCTTATTCCTGTGTCTGAATTTGTACATATTTTTTACTTGGTTCAAATGACATAATTTTAGTAAATGTGTTTGATTCTGAATTACTTTGCATATTGTCTTGTATATGGTGAAAATGTCCCCAACACGCAGGTGCCTACCCAGATACTAAATCAACCAAAATATCACATTCCTGAGGTGAATAACAGGGATCAGTGCTGCTTTCAAATGCTTGAGTATTCCCTCAAAATAAAAAACACATTAAAGGTAATGTGTATAGACTACAACTCAGAAGAAATTGCAGCAGCAGAGATTATAGTTTGTTCCACAAATCCTCTTTTACAAAGTTTTTTCTGAAATTGGGAAGAACTAGGAACATCACATATTTGTGTAAAAAATAAAAGAAAATATTCTATAGTATAATCAGTTGTTCTACATAAAATATTTTATTAACTTTGAGAAAGTGATGTTATAATGTTTTTATTTTTCCATGTTTGTTGTAGTTTTTCTGCCACATTTGTACTTTTTGTTTTGTGTTTTTGTAAAATTTTAACATAATAGAACAGCTATAGCGATGTGCTTGGTTTAATTTTTTACTAGACTGTAAGAAAGTTCTGATATTCTAGAAATTGTGATTCAGGCTTAGTTCACCTTTGATGAATAAGCTCTGAATTAGGCATTTGGGGGTATAAAAATCATAAAATATCCAATCTGAGACTGTATCATGTTTTTAATTTCATTAAAAGAAAAAATAGTATGCATGTGAAATAGTTTGAAAACTAACTACTGGCATGTATAAACACTGAAACATAAATTCTAATTAACTCATAAAGTCTGTGTAAAGCCAAAAACTAAAAGAACATTTGAGTGAGTAAGGGAAAATTATTATTCAAAGTAATGAGTAGCCAGATTCACTTTGCCAGCTTCTGTGTTAGTTGATAAGGGGTCAGTCAAGTGTCCTTGGGCAAATGACAGCTACATCTCTGTGCTTCATAGCTTCATCCTCTTGCTCTGAGGCAGCCATGAGCCAACAACCCATTGATGCAAGGGTATAAAAGGTCCACCCCCTATCTCAAGGCAGTTCAAACTCCATGGTGCAATTTATGCTTCCAGCTTCCCTGTGTGATCAAAGTAGAGCTAGTCTCCAGCTGAGAGAGCTTGCTCACTTTGCTTTTCTCTTCCCTCTCCTCTGCTTCCCTCAATCCTCTTCTTCTGAGAGCACTCCCTGAGTATATCATTTGACCAAGAATCCCCATTTTAGG
>NW_012146745.1:622246-624949 GCF_000956105.1 Propithecus coquereli
TTCCTATTTTATTGGTTCATTGTATTTAGTATACAACAGATAATTTTAGATATTACTTTGCTATAACTCATATTTTGCCTTTATTTTATACCTAGCAACCTTAATATTTTTCATTTGCTCTTTCCTTCCTCAACACACTTTGATCTAACTTCCGTCCAACCATTCCAATGTCACCTCTGATATTGGTATTGACACCAGGGGCAATAGATGCTTTTTCTTTGTTTCTTTACATGATCTCTTTGTGGTCTACTAATATCATTCTGACATCCTTTAGCAGTCTCTCCTCCTTCTGGATTACTTCATTTAAGGGTTTCCATATATCTTAGTGGCTGCTCTTCCTCAAATTTCAATGGTATGTAGATATGGACATTACATAAATGTAATTTTTCTTCATGGCTCTAGGCTTTGTTCTCTTCTCATTCTATATAATCTACTTGGGAGATTTCATCAACATCTGTTAATACAAGTAAATGTCAAATATAAGCTGATTATTTCACTCAACAATATTATTGAGGTCCTAATTGGGGAAGATATTTTCGTAGGTGCTAGAAATATAGCACTAAACAAAGTAGTAACATTCTTTGCTTTTCATGAGGTTTACATTCTAATTTTCAAAAAGCAATGAAACTTAGCAAATTATCTCACCTACAGGGCATTTTTAATGGACTTAAAATGTGCTTATACATCTGCCTGCTTTAAATAGCTACTAAAATATTCTATAGCTTCTCAAAATCAGTATATTTGAAGCCATAATTATTATATGTTTATGTCATTCTGCTCCTCTTTCTATATTTTTAACCTGAGTTTCATCAATACACAAGAATTGTTCAAAAAAAGAAATTTAGGAAGCATCCTAGGTTCCTTCATCTTTCTCATCCCTATATGTCTAATCAGCTATCAATCCCTTAAAGCATTTTTCCCTAGTCTCCATTTTCACTGCCACTACTTTGTTTAAACTTACATCATTTCTTACATGGATTTAAGAATTAATGTTCCTGCTTCTTCCTGGAATTATCACACTCCTACTAATAGTACTAGCTGTGGAAGATGAAAGATTGTATAAAACCCATATAATCCAGTCACTAATTTGAGAAATATATAAAATTTTACCTTGCTATGACTTTTGAAAAAATAATAAACTTCCTTCCCTCAGTATACATGTTACTTCAAACTCTAGATAACCTCCAACTTGCTGATGTCATCTCATTAACATTCATAGGCATGCATTTCTTTAGTCATAGTAAACCACCTGAATTTCATGAATGCATGTCATGTCTCATTTGCAGTTCCCTCTAATGCATTTTCCTCTCTATTTATCTTTAGTCCTACAACTCAGCCTTTAACACTAAAGTACTACTTCTTTTGAGGAGCTTTCTACAAACTATTAGCCTAATGTGTATTTCCACTTCTGTTTTCTCTATTATCCAGAGAATAAGTGTGTCAAATACTAGCAAGTTATAAACTAGTCACTGATTTATCTGTCTTTTGCCTCTATAAAACCTAATTCCTATCGTGCTAGAATGTAAATATTTAGATTTTTCATCTTCCTAAAGATTTTAATTTCCCAGAGATAATCATGCCCTAATCCCTGGACTTTGTGAATATGTTACTGTATATGACAAGAGGGAATTAAGCTTATGGATGTTATTAAGATTTCTGATAAATTGATATTAAAATAGAAAGATAATCCTGGATTATCAGGATGGACTCAATTTAACTACATAAGTTTTAAAAACAGAAAAGAGAGAGGAGAATGGATCAGAATGATAAGATATGAAAAGTACTCCACTCTTCTTTGCTGAATTTGGAGATGGAGGGAAGGGACCATTATCCAAGAAATGTGGTAATCTTTAGAACCTCAACACTGACACAGAAAAATACAACAGTCCAATAAGCTAAAACTCTAAGAAAATCACATCTTTCTAAAGAGAGGAACTAGAGAAATGGTTGTAGAAAGTGTGGAATAAATCCCAATAAGAAAGCCATCCCCTAGTTTTCCATATTAATTGACATAAATCCTAGGCTTACTGCCAAGTTGTGCACGTGTGTAACAGACATTTAAAAAAGCATAATAAAGCCAGTAGGAATTATAATACTTTACATGCTAGTGACCAAGTTCTAGACTAACTTTTGATTGATGTTTGCTGGTGAATCAAAATAACATGGAAAAGGTATTGAAAAGGAATTAATATTGGAATTGCCACCCACAGAAGACAACAACAACAAAAAAAATAGACTTTCAGGCTCACCTTAAACTGGTTGGTTACCTAATATATTACTCTGCTTGGGCTGCCATAACAACTTACCACATACTTGGTGACTTAAACAGTAGAAATTTTTTTGCTCACATTTCTGGAGTCTAAATGTTCAAGACCAAGGTGCCAGGAGTATTGGTTTCTGGTGAGGCCTCTCTTCTTGGCCTGAAGATGGCCACCTTCTCACCGTATCATCATATGGTCTTTCCTCTGTATATGCGTGGAGAGAGAGAGAGAGAGAGAGAGAGAGTGTGCACGCTTTGGCATCTCTTCCTCTTGTTATAAGACACCAGTCCCGGTCCAATCAAATTTGTGGCCTACCCGTATTACCTGATTTAACATTGATTGCTTTGTCAAAGACCCTACCTCCAAATACATTTGTGGTTTGGGTTTCAACATATGATTTTTAGGAAGAAAGAATTCAGTCCATAATATTTACTAGAACAAA
>NW_012146745.1:636138-637423 GCF_000956105.1 Propithecus coquereli
AGATTAAAATACATAATGCCATATAATTGATATTACTGTGGCTTCATAAAAGTGTCATATATTGCAGGCCAAGACTGTTAAAAAATCAAAGTTGGAAAGAGAATACAGAAATAGCTCACAAGTAGTACATGAAGAGATACTCTGCGTTTGGAAAATGAAAATTAAAATCACAATAAGTCACCACCTCACACTCACTAGGATGACTATAATCAAAAAAAAATTGGAAAACATCAAGTGTTGGGGAGGATATGGAGAAATTAGAATTCTCATACATTGCTGGTGCAAATATAAAATATCACAGCTACTGTGGATGAAAGTTTGAAAATTTCCTAAAAAATTAAGCATAGAATTCCATATGACCCAGCAATTCCACTACTAGGTAGGTATTGAAATAATTGAAAAAAGTTGTTCAAACAAAAACTTGCACGTGAATGTTGGTTGCAGCACTACTCATAGTACCCAGAAGATTGAAATGATTGAAGTGCATCAGCAGATGAATGGATAAACAAAATATGGCACATATATACAATACAATATCATTAAGCCATAAAAGGGAAGTATTGATACAGGCTACAATGTGGTTGAACCTCAAAAACATTGTTCTAAGTGAAAGCCAGACATGAAAAGCTACATAATATATGATTCCATTTTTATGAAATATCCAGAATGGGAAAATTCATGGAGACAGAAGGCAGATTTGTGTTTGCCAGGGGCTGTGGGAGGGTGAAGTGGAGAGAAGGATTGAGGAGTTATTGTTGAATGAGTACAAGGTTTCCTTTTGGGGTGATGAAAATGTTCTAGTACTAGATATTGGTGATAGTTACACAACAGTGAAAGTACTAAATGCCACTGAATTATATATTTTTAAATGGTTAAAATGATATATATTATGTTATATGTACATTACCACAGCAAAAAAAAAAAAAAAATTGAAGTTGAAGAAAAAGCAATCAGAAAAAAAATAACAAAGAAATTTCTTATAAAGGAATGAAAAGTAGAACGGACAAAAGACTTCTGAAAACCAACCCAAACAAAAAGACATAGCATTGGGCAAAGTCTATGACAGACCAAGCATGATAAAATATGAACTACAGTTGACTATAATTTCCAAATGAGGGTGGGACAAAATTAAAAAACTTAAGAGACATTTGTATCAAAAGTCCTCCACTAGTGCTCCTAAACTCTTCATTTTAGGAAGAAGGAAAATTATTCCAGAAGGCAGTTCTTAGATACAAGTGGATATTGAACAAAGAAAATGATAAATGTGTAGGTAAACTAAAAAAAT
>NW_012146745.1:637568-638685 GCF_000956105.1 Propithecus coquereli
ATATAAGCATAAAACATTGCATAGGACATTAAGTAATATATACTATAATACATTCATACATACAGTTTCTTTGTGTAAAAAATATCAGCTGTAATCAACATTTAAAGTTGGATGTGCTGAGGGCACATAATTAAACATGATTGCCCAAGTTTACATGGTATGAGAGAATGAGCTCTACTTATTATTTTATAACTCACAATAAAGATGGATTCTCGAACAAAAAAATCCAGCATCTATACATAATTTGCTTCAAGATTTGGAACAATAATTTCATTATTATGGCATAATAATTCCCATAGGTAAACTAGGTGTGATAACAAATTAACTTTACTTACATGACAAGTTTGTAAGTGAAGCCAATCTAATTAGATCAACTTTAATTATCTCTAGAGGGAAGGAGTTGTCATTGATTGGTTTTGTGCAAAGACAGTAAGATAATTCATTAAAGTTGCTTTCTCATTTGCTAGGTTTAACTGGAAAAAGCTTAATGTACAACATCTGTCAGAAGTAAATTTTACTTCCATGAAGATGTCAGAAATAAATATTTCTTCCCTTCCTGTGTTTTCTAAGTTAGATATAGTTTCCTTGCAATATATTTTCTCTTACTTTGAGTAGGAACCATGCGAAGACATACACAATGGAGGCAGAGATTGGAGTTATGTAGCTGCAAGCCCAGGAATGCCAAGCATAACAGCCATCATCAGAAGCTAGAAGAGGCAAGGATGGAATCTCCCTTATAGGTAACACAGAGGAAGCATGGCCTCGGTGACACCTTGATTTTGAAATTTTAGCTCTAGAAATTATAAAGCAATAAATTTCTGTTGTTTTTATTCACCCAGTTAGTGGTACTTTGTCATGGCAATAGCTCTTCAGTGAAATTTTTATATATGCTGGATCTAGATGTAGCTAAATTAGCCAGTTTCTTATTGGACTTAGTATATCAATAGAGCTAATCCAAGGTTAGTGTTCCCACTAACATTAAAGATAAATTCATCTGGCAAAGAAATCTATAGGAATAAGGAGAAAAGTGTGAAACCTCCTCAAAACTTTTATTCACTGACTGGATGACAGCAACATATAATTATACATGATTTTAATTTACATTTGTGTTTTGTTA
>NW_012146745.1:643565-643889 GCF_000956105.1 Propithecus coquereli
ATGGACACAGAGAGAAGTAAATATCATTTGAAATCAACAAGGGGGGAAGGAATGGGAGAACCTATCTAACAGGTACAATGAACACTATTCAGGTGATGGGCACACTGATAGCCCTGACTTAAGCATTATAAAAGCTATCCACATTTGTACCCCCTTAATATTTATCAATATCAGTATCAGTATCAATAATCTATTTTTTCTTTCAAATTCATAATGGTTCTTTTATCTTATATCAATTTTTGTTTTGAATAAGATTATAAAAGGTTTCAAAGGTTTTAAATTATTTTTAAGTTAAAAATACTGGTGAAATTTTTTACTTTTATT
>NW_012146745.1:643939-644449 GCF_000956105.1 Propithecus coquereli
GAAAAAATTTTAAAAATACTTTATAACTTACACAAAATGATGAGAAATCATAGAAACTTTCACTTATCCCATGTGAGGCAACAAACTGTTGCAAAAATATGTCCTTTCAAGTTTATGAAGACAAAGTAAAGAATCATCCAAACTTCTGAGAAGTTCACTAGTTTCAAACATCTTTCTTGTCTCAGATTTATTGATAATATCAACCTAAGACAAAATGGGATACGTCCTTAAGAATGAAGGGTGTGAAAAGAAAATATTTTCTAGGCCACTGACATTTACTTTAGATTGTAACAGGTCACCTTTAGACATGCAAAGTTAAATAAACAAGGAAACAAACAAACAAACAAAATCTGAAACATGCTTTCTACTGAAAACAATGAAAGGAATGTAGAAAGTAGAGTAAAACAAACCAAAATTAGTAATAAATAAATAAAATAGCAATAATACATACATATAAATACATACATGAAAAGTGTTTGTAATGAAGTATATTGCAATATAAATATGTAT
>NW_012146745.1:646061-649080 GCF_000956105.1 Propithecus coquereli
CAACTTGTTAGTAGTTTGCCCTCTCATTTGTTGAGACAGTCCTAATGAATTTTAAAAATTCATTTTGATAAAATTGAACACCTATGAATAAATAAAATGAACAAATGAGCAAAGAAACACAAACGAGAATTTTAATTTAAGAAAAAAAAGAAGTGTGTACCTTCAATGTGGCAAAAGGTATCTGCCAAAAACTTAGAGCAAACATAATACTAAATGGTGAAACTTTAGAAATATAAAACTAAATTCAATAACATAATTATGTTGAAAGGCTTTCACTGTGGCTAGTACAGAATTTTTACATCTCGTAAATCTCTGAAATGGTTCAGGACATTTATTATAAACCATTGATGATGAAAAACGAAACAAGCAAATAGTATATTATTTTGAAATTTTTAACATCAACAGTATCTAAAATCTTAGGAGTAGAGAAGTAGAAATACATAGATTTGATTTGACTTTGCTGTGCCAAACTATATGTCTCCCCAATCACCATTTAATTCTTCCAATTTCCTGGGAAACATTATGACAAAATGTCAAATCTCTGCAGTTTCGGCATACCACTCAAAATGGTGGCATTATCTTGAAGTGACCTTTTCTAATGTTCAGTTTTTCCTACAGAAAATATGTATTTCTTTCTCTACATACACTCCTTTGGCCTTAATTCTCCTCTATTTGAAAAAACTAGTGCTATTTTTATATGACCTTGAACCTAACTTATTCAGAATTCGGGTTCCTCAATCTACCCTTTCTCACCTGCAAAATGTAAAACAGAATAAAACATCTCTTGGGTAACTTTTACAATGATACTCTGTGATTTTTATGAATGTTGCCATGTGAGCAGATGTAAACCTATCATGGACTTTTGAGTCACTGAAAAATTTGATCCTTACTGTAGGAATTCTACTTTTTAAATGTTAAAGGTGACTCTTTACAAAGTTGCTTAACATCACACATCTTTTAAAATTAACATTTACTTTAAAACAATGACCTTTTCTATTTACATGAAAATAAACCAATAATTAGTTATACAATAGTAGAGACAAGATTGATTACCTGGGCCTGAAAATGCTTACGCTGCTAGCTGAAATGTATCATTCATGTTCCTTCTATACAAAGTTTATTTATGTTTTCTTATGCCATACTAGAGAACAGACTCATAATTCCTTTAGAATATGGGAGTTTACATTGTCAGTATTTTCAGGGAAAGATTTTTTTAAATTTAAAAATATTAAGGGGGTGTAAACGTTTTTGTTACCTGGATAGCTTTTATAATGCTTAAGTCAGGGCTATAAGTGTGCCCATCACACAAATAGTGCTCATTATACCTATTAGGTAGGTTTTTATCCCTCGCCTTCTTTCCCCCTTCTTGATTTCCAATGATTTTTACTTCTCTCTATGCCCATGTGTGCCCATGCCTATCAATTAGTTTGAAATTATCAGAGAGTACATGTAGTGCTTCTTTATCCATTCTTGAGATACGTCACTTAGGACACAGTAGCATGTTGGTATACCAATAACAATCAGGCTAAGAGTCAAATCAAAGACTCAATACCATTCACAATAACTACCAAGAAAATAAAATACTTAGAAATATATTTAACCAACAAGGTAAAAGATCTCTACAAGGAAAAGTACAAAATACTGAGGAAAGAAATTGCAAATAACACAAACAAATGGAAAAATATATCACGCTCATGGATCAGTAGAATTAACATTGTTAAAATATCCATACTGCCCAAAGTGATTTATAGATTCAATGTAATTCCAATAAAAATACCAACATAAAACTGAACAGAAATCAAGCAGGTGGGAAGGGGGAGGAGAGGATAGGTAAATTCACACCTAACAGGAAAAATGCATACTATCTGAGTGATGGGCACACTTATACTAATAAACTTTGATTCAAATGTACAAAAGCAATTCATGTAACCAAAACTTTTGCATGCCCATAATATTCTGAGATTAAAAAACATCATATTTTATAGATCTAGAAAAAATAATTCTACCCTTCATTTGGAATCTCCCCCACCGAAAAAAAAGCCAGAATAGCCAAAGCAATTTTAAACAAAAAGAACAAATCTAGAGGCATCACATTACCAGATTTCAAATTATACTACAAGGCTATAGTAACCAAAATGATATGGTATTCATACAAAAATAGAGATATACACCAATGGAACGGCACAAAGAACCGTCTACCTACAACCAACTAATCTTTGACAAGGCAGATAACAACAACATACACTGGGGAAAAGAAGCCCTATTCAATAAATAATGCTGGAAAAATTGGATAGCCACATGCAGAAGAATGAAATAGGACCCTTATCTCTCACTAATCACAAAAATTAGTTCAAGATGGATAAAAGACTTAAATGTAAGGCATGAAACGATAAGAATTCTAGAAGAAAACATAGAAAAAAATCTTCTAGATATCAGCCTAGACAAAGCGTTTATGACTAAGACCCTAAAGGCATTTACAGCAACAAAAATAAATAAATGGAACTTCATTAAGTTGAAAAGCTTTGCATGGCAAAGGAGATAATATAGCAACTAGGCAATCTACAGAATGGGAGAAAATATTCACAAGCCATACATCTGATAAATGGCTAATATCCAGAATCTACAAAGAATTCAAGCAAATCAGCAAGAAGAAACAAACAAATGACCACATTAAAAAGTGCCCAAAAGACATGAATAGAAACTTTTCAAAATAAGGTAGGAAAATGTTCAAAAGACATATGAAAAAAATGCTCAATATCACTAATCATCAGGGAAATGCAAATTAAGACCACAATGAAATATACCGTACTCTTGTCAGAATGGTTATTATTAAAAAGTCTAAAAACAGACTGGGCGTGGTGGCTCACACCTATAATCCTAGCTCTCTGGGAGGCCAAAACGGGTGGATTATTTGAGCTCAGGAGTTCAAAACCAGCCTGAGCAAGAGCGAGACCCTGTCTCTACTAAAAATAGAAAGAAATTAATCTGACAACTAAAAATATATAGAAAAAATTAGCCG
>NW_012146745.1:660161-661535 GCF_000956105.1 Propithecus coquereli
ATTATTAGTCTGTTTTAGAAAACAATTCATTATATATTCTATGTGATGTGATAATGTGTGTGTATTTGTGTACAAAAAGTTAATCAAAAGTACATGCTAAGAACTATTAATAGTGTGCTGTTATATTGGTATATAAGCATCATAACACTTGAGTGGGACATATCACTTTTGCTCATACGTCTTTGTCCAACACTAGCCTCATGCCATGGGCATAAGGGAGTATAATTTCCCAACAGGCAAGCAACAATTATGTTGAACAACGTTATAATAGACGATATAGGTAACTAGCAATGCCTGCTATATCACCTTTATTCCGATAAAGGTCTTTATCTGAAATAATAAGATAAGTGGATCCTAATTAATTAGAAGTGTGTCAGATAAAAGAGATCAAATGATAAGATTCTCTATTCTACAACATTAAAACAAATCACAGACATGAATCAAAGTGTTTTTTTAATGAAAGCAAAGTCACAAATTAACATAAGATTAAAAATGTGTCAAAATATAGAAGGCCTTCAAGATGGCTGATGAAAGGCATCTGGCACTCACCTCCTCCACAAAGAATCAAAAAAATAGCAAGGACTGCTGTGCGTTTACAAGTGCTCTGAGGACAGGCTTCTGCATTTGCAGCCCCCAATTTGTATGCATGATTTGTATGCATGCTCCCCAGCTGTCTGCTTACAGCTGCTGCCAAGGCAAACTACATTGCCCTCCCCAGCAGCAGGGCCACAATACAGCTGCCCCCAACTAATCATTTCACTGGAGGCCTGGGAATCATTCCACTCTTCCTTACCACAGCCAGCACCTGGAAATATCACCTGAAGGACTTAGGATAGGCTTTATCAGCCTTGCTTTGTTCCCCAACTACTCAAGCATGCTGTCTGGGGGCCAGGAGACCGCCCAGGACACCATTGGCACCTGGGCATTCCTCCTGGGGGCCTGAGACTGGGCCCACCTATACTGCCACTACCACCACAACTGGAACCAATTTGCTTAGGCCAACTGCAGGCCTGTGGATGGATCTGCCCTGCCCTTCATAGCCACCACCAGTACCAGTATGGACTGCATTGTTGTACCACAGCTACTGCTATCACCCATGCCGCATTTACTACCCAGGGGCCCAAGGATCTGCGCAATCCATTACTGGCACTGCTCACCTAAGTAAACTGCCTACAGTTGCAAAAATCAGCCCACCAGGGCATGCTAACACTGGTGCCACCATACACCATGTTAGTGCCCAAAACAGGTATGCTCAGCCTACTGTTGTCACCAATGGGGCCCAAGGTCTGGTCCAACTGGTGTCCCTAACTCTAACAAAACTTCACTACAGCCTCCACTGATAACCACAGCCTAAGCTACCAAGGAAATTATATA
>NW_012146745.1:661585-663833 GCF_000956105.1 Propithecus coquereli
TTATTATAACATTTGTAGGACTAGTTCTCTTTTTCTTGTTGTTATTATTTTTTAACTTTGGTTTTAAAGCTTTTTCTTCATCTAAAAAGTATTAAAATAAAACATATTTTAAGTAATAAGTTGTAAGTAATATCCCATAAGCAATTTTTATCATGATACACATATAGTAAATGGCCAGCACTAGTCCCTCTTTATTTCTACTCTTAATTATGAACTATTCAAGGTGATTATTATTATGGAATATTTATTTTATTGAAAATGAATTTTGAATATTTTTCCAGTGTGAAGCTCTTCTGAATAATACAGTTATAAGATGTGCATGCCTTTTTATTGAAATATGTATACGATTATGTTGGATATATAACTAGGAATGAAATTTATGGATTATGGTGTTTAGATCCACAGTTATGACCCTTGAACAACATGGATGCATTTGTCCACAAATTTTCTTCCACCTCTGCCATCCTCAAGGCAGTAAGATCTACTCTTTCTCCTTTTCCTCAGCCTACTCAATGTGAAGATGAGGATGATGGAGACCTTTGTGATGATCCACTTCCACTTAATTAATAGTAAATATATTTTCTCTTCCTTATGATTTTTTAAACAACATTTTCTTTTCTCTAGTGTACTTTATTGTAAGAATACATATAACTTACAATATCCATGTTAATTGACTGTGTATGCTACCAGTAAGGATTCCAGTCAACAGTAGGTTATCAGTTGTAGTTAAGTTTTGGGGGAGTTAAAAGTTATACATGGATTTTCAGTGTGCGGGAGGTCAACATCTCTAATCTCCTCATTGTTCAAGGGTCAGCTGCAGTCAACTACAGAAATAATGTCAATGTTGTCAAAATAATAGTTTTAGTTTACATTTCTACCAGAATTGTGTGAAATTACTCATTGTTCCTAATATTTGCCATCACTTAATATTGTCTGTCTTTATATTTGACATTCCACTGGCTATATAAGGAATACCTTGTGGCTTAAATTCTTATTTCCTGGAAGACTAAGAAAGTTGACCAAATTTCATATGCATATTAGCTCTTTAAATATTTTATGTTGTGACATCTCTTAATTTTCTTGTCAATTTTTTAAATTTAGTTTTCTCTCTTGTTCTTACTGATTGGTATAAGTACTTTATTTCTTTTAGGTAAAAAAATTTTATAGTTATAGATGTTAAAGACACATTATCCAACATTATGACTTTTTCACCCCCTTAATTATAATTTTTAAGCTAGAATCTGTTATTCTTAATAAATACTAATTTGCCAACCATTGTTTAAAATTTATTACTTTTCATGTCACATTTAAGTAATTATTGCCTATTACAAGATCAGAAAGTTACTTTCCATTGTTATCTTCTAAAATCATTATTTTCAACTTTCACATTTAGTTCAATCATCCACCTGGAATTTATTTTTGTGTATTGTGGGAGGTATGCCCAAGTTTTATTTTGTGTTCTTCTGAATATTTATTGGACTCTGCTCTATTTTTAAAAATGTTTGTATTTTCCATTACTCTGAAGTACCATTACTCTGACATTTTTCTTCTCTCCCGCCTGTCTTCTATGTTGACACACCATCTGCCATCTCCATTCACTCAGGGATGGTCCATAGAAAACACGGACATGTAGCTGCAGATTTGCTCTATGACTTGGGAATTTTTAATAAAGCCAGCCTAAACATTCGTGGTTTGGCTGATTTCTCCTTATCCATATCTACTCTTATTTTCATAATTTCCTGCTACATAAATTCCTATTTTGTTCTTGAACCTTCATCTGTAGTTTGGTTCTCTTCAAGACATGATTGTCGAAGAGTTCATTGTAATCCCATAGTTGATTTGATGGCCTATATAAAAGTTACTCAATAATCTCATGAGACATATCTTTCAGAGACATATGTATTATGGATTCAAATTCCTCCTATTATTCCTACAGGATTGAAAAGAATTGTGGTCTTCTTCTGTCTTAGGAGGAAAAATTACTCTCTAAACCTTTCCTTAGGATTTGTTTGTTTGTTTTATCTTTAGCTTTCTGACAGGTTTATAGTAGCTATTATTTGTGGCATATCTGCCTTGGTCTGTATTAGATTGGAAGCAAGGGTCTCTTGTAATTTTCTACATCCTAATCATAATTATACTACACATATACCTTCTTCTTTTGTTTAATAAATAGATCAGTGTAATGATTGTTTTTTATATTTCCCCTCATTGTCCCATTAAAACAGAAAAATAAAAACCCTGGCCATTT
>NW_012146745.1:664123-666522 GCF_000956105.1 Propithecus coquereli
TATTTTTTCTTTTGATCTTCAAAGGATAATTTGGGGATTTTTCTTTTACTACCTTCCTCAGTTGAAGGCTTCATTATTTTTATTTTTTGGAAACTGTGTTAGTCATACCAAAGTTTAGCTCTGTAGTGTTCACATCTTATAATTACTTATGTATTTCATAATGGCAATTTTGATTTCCTTTTCACCCAAAATTATTTAATTCAATTTTTTTCATTTTTTAAATGTTTGACTTAAGCTTTATTTTTATTTATCTTATCCTATGGATAATTAATTTGCATTACAATGTGAGAATGTGAGATATTTCTATTTTATGTAATTATTGAGATTTTAGTAATTGTATAACATTGTCATTAACCTCATATTGAATGTGTGATTTATTAACAGTATATTCTCTCAAAAGGGTATAGAGTTTGTATATAGGTAGGTAGGTAGGTATATGATTATAGTATTCAGATCATATAATTATAGCAACTCAAATTCATTAGTATAAATTAAAAATTCATGTCATCTACTTGAAGGTAACAGAAGTAAATTACTATTTTTGACACGTTGAATTTATGTATATTTTCCCATGTATTTCTGGAAGCCCGTTTTCAAAATTTGAAGTTATATGCTTTGTTTTGTTTTTATAGTTTTACATGACATCATTAATATCTTCTGGACAGTGCGCGCATTCAATATAAAGTATCTTTTTCTCTGGAAGTCAATTTGTCTGATTTTGATTTTCATCCTGTAAGGTCTATAGCTTGATATTTTCCCCCATTTTTTATTAATAGTTGGAAACTGAATATCCCAGATATATGTTTTAGATGTGTCCTTTCTTAAGGGCATAGAGTTAGTTTTTGGTTTTTTGATGATATTCCTAAGAAAATACTTTTATAATAGGTTAGTTTATATAATTTAAAGTTGTTGAGAGAAAATGTTTATATTAAATGTGTTTCCCTATTTTGGTTGTTAAAACATATCTTTACTATAGTGTATCATTAAGTACATGGTCTGGACCCCTGTATTTTTCTCCTACTATATCTGCAAATGTATGTTTTAGTTCTTTATCAGTTACCATAAAATTTTCAATTATACCTCTACATGTCAATTTCCTGGTACACTACACATGACCAGGACATCAGTGGGGCAATGACCCAGTGAGGTATCAATGCTCCACTGTGAGACTTAGAGAAGATAACACAGGTATCTATCCTTTTTGGTTACCCCACTTCACCTCTATCTCGAAATTTTTATTATATGTTCTGGGATCTTTGTGTCAATGCATTAGTTATATTCACACTGCTATAATCCTTACATACACTTTCAAAATGTATACCATTTGTACCCTTTCTTATACTATAAATGGATGCAATGTTTAAGAACATTCCCCCATCCCAAATTTTCGCTTCTTCTTTATTTTTCTTTTAATTTGTATCTTAGTTAGCTGAGTCTATTCAAGCTTATTATTTAATTTTCAAAATAGGCTTATGATTTCTATATTTACTGAGTTCACGATTTTGAAACACCTTATAATACTGAAATGACAACTTAGCATTAACATTCTTAATTCATACACATTCTTTCTTTCATGAGATGTCTTTAGTCACTATTTAATGGTAATGGAATATTGCATATTGTTAAAATATAGCCTGAGACTAATAATGTATCCTCCTGATAAATGCAAGAAAGATTCCTTTGTAATGCTCAAATTTCAATGATTTTTCAGAACATGTCTTGGTGTTGAACATTAATTATTAATTTTTCTTATTCTGAGATTGAAGGACTATCCTCCCCTACTGTGATCTTGAATATGTAATTGTGCATTGTTTTTCTGTGTTCTCTACTTCATGGTCAATAGTTGAATTTTCTAGCTAGTTGCTTTGATCTCAGCAATTTCACTGTGTGAATAATGAGCATTTTATTTCTTCCTTCTAAATCCTAATTCCATTTATCTCTTTTTCTCTTTTTATTATTCTGACTAGTACTTCCAATGCACTATTGGACAGAATGGTGATAGAAATATCTTTGTCTTGTCTAACTCTCAGAGGAGTAAATTTCAACATTTCAAAATTCTATTAGATGTTTGATATTTCTTTTATTGATGCCCTATTTCAGATTAAGAAATTCCATTCCAATGGTAGTTTTCTATGAATTCTTAATTATTAATGCATGTTGAATTTAATCAAATGTTGGTCTGTGTCCACTGAGTTGATTATGTTTCTCTCCCATATTCCACTAATATGGTCAACTACATTGAATGATTTTATTTTATTAAATCAACATGGATTTCTGAAATAAAATCAAATTGCCATATATTATCCTTTTCATAAATATATTAATTTCTAGATTAATTTGATATTGCATGATTATTTTTGCATTTTTATTACTCAAATTAAACATGAGATTTTGTCATT
>NW_012146745.1:677152-679313 GCF_000956105.1 Propithecus coquereli
TGATTTTAATTAACAGTGGACTAAATTAGATGTAGGTCTGCTAAAACTCAACTTCTTATTGTTTTCTTAAATTTATGTGGAGGATTTGGTTCTCTTTTTTTGAAACTCTTTATAAAAATGGTCCTGTCAGTTGACAAGTTAGGTGCAATCTCATGGAGGGTAAATGTACAATATGACTTATATCTCTTTCTTTTTTTATATTTTCCTTATGTACATATTTCAATGTGTTATTATAAAGGCCCATGATATTCAACTTGACACCATATTATTACATACTTTCAAAAATAAAATTATTTTTGAACAATAAGTAACAACAATAAGTAATCTTTTCACATTGTACAACTACATAATAATAAAGACGGTAACTTTTTTTTAAATTTTCACACTTTAATTTTTGAGAAAACAAATGAAAGCTTTACTTCCTCAAACTCTGGGATCTTATAAAGCTCATTTTGGAATATAAAGGAATAATAATCTACTTTAATTCTTTCAAATGTACTGGACACTATAATGCTATTTCTCATACCACTTAACTATGAACAGGGTTAACAGCAGGTTCTGTGATCTTTGTGTGGTCTCAGGGACATCAGTGGATATAACCTATTGTCAATTTCTCTTGTAACATTAACTCTCAGAATTATTAGGAATTCTCCAGACCCAAAATGAATGACAATCCCACCAAAGATTATGTGGAAGACCAAGCACCCATACCTCACTGTTGATATCATTCATTAAGTAATAAATGACCTGTGTGAAAAAGACACAGGTGCACCAGAGAATGGGAGCTAGCACATCCACCTCAGGGGCTGCATGACCAACTAGTCGTGACACTAAAAAACCCAACATTGGTGGCTGCGTTGTGAGCTGGTGCACACCTGGTCAGCTTCTTCTCTGGTGACATATTCCAAGGTCAGAATGACAAGGACACCAGAAAATGTGCCTGGAAGTTATTGATGTACATGTGTTGTTGTTTTCTTACCTGTATGCTTTCTTAATTCAAAGTAAAGTTGAACTGGGTGAAGCCACTGTGAGTAATGAGTTTGACTGTCAATTCAAAATCAAGACACTGCTTCCAGGAAATCAGAGGGCCATTGAAACAATTAATTTCTGTAATATGAAAATAACTTTGGCCATAATAGGTCAAGTGTCTACCCAACAACATAAAATCCAGATAACAAACTGTAATACAGATTTAAATATTTAACTGAAATAATAATCTGCTTTAATATCTTGAAACTTAAATTTTCCGATTATGTTTAGTTTATTTATAGAACCAAATTGATTATGTTTATTTATAGAACCAAATAATTGGTGCTATTTCATTCTTAAATTTGCCTTTATGAGGTTAGTAGAATTTGGAAAAAAAAGAATGTCTTTATTAATTTCTAAAAAGTGTTTGAATAAATTCAGAACTGAATTCAAACACCTCGAATAACCTGCTATGTGAACATCTATAGTTGTTGCTGAGGGTATATAATTATGTTTTCTAACAGCTTAGCTTAATGTAGTAGTGATATTTGAATGTGTGAGTGTGTGTGTGATTTATGCTACCATAGGTTTATAACAAGAAAACCTAAGTATCAAATTTATGAGACTGTGGAAAAATAGAGAGTGAGGTGGTTAAATATAGTGTCATGGTTCAAATAAATCTTCATTGATTTAAAAGGAAATATTTCTATTAAATTTACCCAATTTGGTTTAGAATACATTCATTCAGTTTCTTTCCCCTATGCATATTATTACAGGTAATTATCACCCCTACGCTAACAACAAATAAAAAACCAAATTTATGTGAAAAATCAATATTCTCCCCTTTTGTGGGGAACGTGCTGCCTCAAGCCCACAGGTGGCCCTCAAGATCCCCAAGTGCAGCCACTTGGCTAAATTCAGACTTCACAGAACAAATCCCCTCATTAAAAGGATTTATTCTGTAAAATTTGGATTTAGTCAAAAGGCCACACTCAAGGATCCAGAAGGCCACACGTGGCCCCGAGGCCACAGGTTCCCCACACACCTAGAACTCAACAATTGGGGTTTATATATTTAAACAAGTGCATCATAATACAGCTGCATATTTTGAAAAGAATAAACAAAGAGTTGACTAGATAAAAATTGAAAAAACTTTATTCATATTAAATAATTGTTACTTTTTATAACATTC
>NW_012146745.1:679363-685442 GCF_000956105.1 Propithecus coquereli
AGACACTGCACTACTGCATGCACCAAGAATAAAAGCTAAAGTGCCTTATTCAACCAACACCATAGATACATCTTCAGGAAAAAAACCTCCCCTACAAAAACAAATCCAAAGGAATGGAAATGACTGTTACGCCAGTAGTGCAGCTATCAATGTAAGGACACAGAAAACATGAAAAAGCAAAGAAAAATGACACTTACAAAGGAGCACAATAATTCTCCAACAGATTCTAATGAAAAATAAATTTATGAAATTCTAGAAAAGGAATTTAAAATAATGATATTAATGAAGCTCAGTAAGATACAAGAGAACATAGATTAAAAAATACAAAAAAAAAAAAATCAGATAACAAACTTAGGTTTCGAAACAGAAATTTACCAAAGAAATAGGTATAAAAAAGAACCAAACATAAATCCTGGAAATGAAGAATTCATTTAATGAAATAAAAAATACATGCAAAATCTTCAACAAGAGACTAGATCAAGCAGAAAAAATAATTTCAAAACTTGAAGGCAGATCTTTGGAAATAAGACAAAAATAAAGAAAATAATTAAAAGAAATGAATAAAATCTATAAAGAACAAAAAATTTTATGATCATGGCAATAGATGAATAAAAAGCATTTGATAAAATTCAAAATCACTTCATGATAAAAACTCTTAACAAACTATTAAAAGAACATATTTCAACATAATAAAGGCCACTTATGACTAACTCACAATTAACATCATACTGACTAGGGAAAAGGTGAAAACCTGTTCTCTAAGAAGACAAGGATGCCTAATTTCACCACTGCTTTTCAATTTAGCACTGAATGTCCTAGCCAGAGCAATCAGGCAAGAGAAGAAGTAAAAGATATACAAATTGGAAAAGAGGAAGTCAAATTGTCCCTCTTTGCAAATGTCATAATTTTATATCTAGAAAAACATAAATATTCCACCAAAACACTTTTGGTTCTGATAAAGAAATCTAGTAAAGTTGCAGGACACAATATCAACATACAAAATTTAGTGGTGTTTCTATACACAAATAAAGAATTAGCTAAGAAAAATATCAAAAAGGAAATCCCATTTATATTAGCTATAAAAAATAGAATATCTAAGAATAAATTTAACCAAGGAGGTTAAAGATTTCTACAAGGAAAACTGCAAAACACTGATGAAAGAAATTGATGAGGACATACATGAATTGAAAGACATCCCATTCTCATGGATGAGAAGACTTAATATTGTCAAAATGACCATACCACCCAATGCAATCTACAGATTCAACACAATCCCTATCAAAATACCAATGTCATTTTTCATAGAAATAGAACAAATAATCCTAAAATTCCTATGGAACCAAAAACGAACTGGAACAGAAAAGCAATCCTGAAGAAAAAGAATAAAGCTGGAGACATCACACTACCTGACTTCAAAATATGTTACAAGGCTATAGTAACTCTAACAGTGTGATATTGAGATAAAGACAGACACATAGACCAACAGAACAGAATAATGAACCCATAAATAAATACATGTATTTATAGCCAACTGATTTTCCACAAAGATGTCAAGAATATAAATCGGAGAAAAGCCTCTTCATTAAATGAAGCTGGATTAATTGGATATCCATATGCAGAAGAATGAAACTGGACTCCTATCTCTCATTATATACAAAAATTGACTCAAGATGGATTAAAGACTTAAATATAAGACCCAAAACTATAAAACTACTAGAAAAAAAATGGGGTGGGAACACTTTAGGACATTGGTCTAGGCAAAGATTTTATGACTAAAACCTCAAAAGTGCAGATAATGAAAATAAAACTAGTCAAATGGGACTATATTAAACTAAAAAGCTTCTACATATCAAAGGAAACAATTAACAGAGTAAAGAGATAACCTGTTGAAAGGTAGAAAATATTTGCAAACTATTCACTCAACAAGGGACTAATATCCAGAATATAGAAGGAACTCAAACTACTCAACAGTAATAAAACAAATAATTCCATTAAAAAGTGGGCAAAGTACATGAATACAAATTTCTCAAAAAAGGATATACAAATGGCCAAGGATATATGAAAAAATTCTTAACATCATTAATTATCAGGAAAATGAAAATCAAAATTATAATTATGGATCATCTTGCCCCAGTTAGAATGGTTATTATTAAAAGGACAAAAAATAACTGATGCTGGTGAGGATGCATAGTAAAGGAAACTCTTATACATTGTTGGTAGAAATATACATTAGTACAGCTACTATAGAAAACAGTATGGAGAGTTTTCAAAGAATCGAAAATAGAACTACCGTATGATCTAGCAATCTCACTGCCTGGTATTTATCCAAAGGAAAGGAAATTGGTATGTCAAAGTGATTCCTGCACCCCCAGGTTTATTGAGCACTGTTCACAAATGCAAAGATATGGAATCAACTTATGTGTCTATCAATAGACACATGGATAAAAAATGTGGGATATATACACAACAGAGCACTATTCAATCATGAAAAAGAATAAAATCATGTCATTCACAGCAACGTGGATGGAAGTAGAGGTCATTATGCTAAGTGAAATAAGCCAGACATAGAATACAAATATTCCATGATCTCACTCATATGTGGGATCTAAAATAATTGGGCTCATGAAAGTATTATAGAGAGTATAATGATAGATACCAGAGGCTAGAAAGAGTGTGTGTGGCTGGGAAGGGATGATGAGAGAGGTTTATTAATGGGTACAAACATACAGTGAGATAGATGGAATAAGTAATATTGTTTGTTAGCAAAGTAGGGTGACTATATTTAACAACAGTGCATTTCAATGAACAAATCTAAAGGCTGAGAATGGCCTACCAAATCACGTTTATGGCAAAGCAAAAGGGAATTGTTGTTGATTTGGGAATCAGTCTGGATTGTGCAGGGTAAGGTCAAGGACCACTTGAACAGTCAGTGGTCATTATGAATGAAAGGTTCAAGACAATTATTTTACTCTGTTTTGTAGGCTCCATACTTCCCTAGATTCTCATATAGTCTCACCCAATGGGAAAAGAACACTTGCAACATTTCTAACATTCAATTTTTCAGCCACCTTCAAAGGAGTGCCAAGTTGTTTATATTTTATTTAAGAAAATGAAGAAATGACAAAATTTAGATATAGTTAATTTGAATATTTGTTTTATAAAAATAAAACCAAATATTATAAAATCATGAAATCTATCATCACCTCAGCAAGTTTGATCCTATATTTTTCAACAATTTGTTATTATGATATACCCTTTAAACAAACAAACAAAACAAGTAAATGTATCTAAATGTCAATAGAATTATATTGGGTATTGAGAAGCTTCATAAAAAGAATAATAATAGAAGCAAAGGCAACTCTAAGTTATCTAGAAAGCCTCATTAAGAAAAAGGCAAAATAAAATTATTGTGTAAAATACATTTTTTCTAAATTACTGAACAGTGAATAGTATTTTACTACCAGTTACAACATAAACAATAAAAATGACATTGTTTCTAGAAATGTGTGAATAATCTGGAAGAATTATCTAACACCCAAATTTGAGGCTTTCAAGAAGAAAATATGTTCAGCTAAATGAATATTAATGAATTAATTCTAAATGGTAAGGTATACATTTCTAAAGGTGTTAATCTTTATTTATTATTCTTTTATAGTATTTATAAATTGTTTGCCTGTAATTATTATTGTAAATCATCAACTCATGAATTTGGTGTTGGCAATGATAACAATCGCAATGATAACCAAAATGGGATACCAGATTTGGGAGGCCATGTTTTGTTTGAGGGTTGGAAGATAAATATGGCAATAAAGTGTCTTATTTTCATCATGTTTATCCACCAAACCATTTGGTATATCAAATATGTTATTGCTCTGTCTGCATAGCACAGCAGGAAGTGGATATTTGGCAACTTTTCAATTAACGTTAGCCAAGGTAATAAACCAAAACAGATAATTCAGGTTAAAAAAAACACTTTTTGAATTATCAGATCTGGCTATCTACAACAGGGACTAATTGAAAGCAGAAAAGGACTGCTTGTCAAACACAGTCACTTAAAATTATTACAACTGATTAAACAGATCCTTCATTGCCTAAATTACAAGACAAGTTAAATTTTAATAGCTATAAGGGAACCTAAGGCAGGATCTGTATAATAAAATGGATTGGCTATTTAATGTCAAACATGAAGTACTCAATCTTATTATAATCAGCTGATTCAAGTGAGTAGTTCTAACATTTAAAAGACTAAAAATAACTGGACCATTATTGTGGGGAAGAAGATAAAATCAGCTAAAATTAAACCTTGACAAATTTCAGTATTGAACTACTTTCACAGTATACACATTCTTTGTGCTTTTACTAGAAAAAACAATACATAGTTATTGATTGATGTATTTAATAGATTATTGGATCTCAAAGTGATTTTTAATACAAAATTTCCTAGAATTACTTATTAAATAATTCTGAATTTGTTGAAATTAAGTAACTTTATGAAAAGTAAATGCAGCTTTGTTACTATTAAGCCTTTTTTTAGATTGTTGTTATAATAAGAAGGATCCTGTTTAATCAGCTGTCATAATTGCATTTGGATTCACTTGCATGCTTTTTTATTCTTTAAAACATCCAAATCTATAAAATTTAGAAATTTCACTGTTAAGTAATGCTACAAACAACACAGTGAAAAATAATAATGCTAGATATTCTAGATAATCTGTCTTTTAAAAATTATAAATTCAGTGATTTCTGATTTCCTATTTTTCAAGAACCAGTTATATGTGATTTCATAGTTGTTTCACAGATCCAGAAAGCTGAAAATTTATTTACCTGATGATAGCATATTCTAATCAATACCATGGCCTTTATAATCTGATAACTTTATTTATACTTATAGTGTACTTTCTGCGATTATAACAAAAGAACAAATTTTTCCTGATTTACAACTGAAGGCACTTATTGATTTTAATTAACAGTGGACTAAATTAGATGTAGGTCTGCTAAAACTCAACTTCTTATTGTTTTCTTAAATTTATGTGGAGGATTTGGTTCTCTTTTTTTGAAACTCTTTATAAAAATGGTCCTGTCAGTTGACAAGTTAGGTGCAATCTCATGGAGGGTAAATGTACAATATGACTTATATCTCTTTCTTTTTTTATATTTTCCTTATGTACATATTTCAATGTGTTATTATAAAGGCCCATGATATTCAACTTGACACCATATTATTACATACTTTCAAAAATAAAATTATTTTTGAACAATAAGTAACAACAATAAGTAATCTTTTCACATTGTACAACTACATAATAATAAAGACGGTAACTTTTTTTTAAATTTTCACACTTTAATTTTTGAGAAAACAAATGAAAGCTTTACTTCCTCAAACTCTGGGATCTTATAAAGCTCATTTTGGAATATAAAGGAATAATAATCTACTTTAATTCTTTCAAATGTACTGGACACTATAATGCTATTTCTCATACCACTTAACTATGAACAGGGTTAACAGCAGGTTCTGTGATCTTTGTGTGGTCTCAGGGACATCAGTGGATATAACCTATTGTCAATTTCTCTTGTAACATTAACTCTCAGAATTATTAGGAATTCTCCAGACCCAAAATGAATGACAATCCCACCAAAGATTATGTGGAAGACCAAGCACCCATACCTCACTGTTGATATCATTCATTAAGTAATAAATGACCTGTGTGAAAAAGACACAGGTGCACCAGAGAATGGGAGCTAGCACATCCACCTCAGGGGCTGCATGACCAACTAGTCGTGACACTAAAAAACCCAACATTGGTGGCTGCGTTGTGAGCTGGTGCACACCTGGTCAGCTTCTTCTCTGGTGACATATTCCAAGGTCAGAATGACAAGGACACCAGAAAATGTGCCTGGAAGTTATTGATGTACATGTGTTGTTGTTTTCTTACCTGTATGCTTTCTTAATTCAAAGTAAAGTTGAACTGGGTGAAGCCACTGTGAGTAATGAGTTTGACTGTCAATTCAAAATCAAGACACTGCTTCCAGGAAATCAGAGGGCCATTGAAACAATTAATTTCTGTAATATGAAAATAAC
>NW_012146745.1:687722-690998 GCF_000956105.1 Propithecus coquereli
GGACCTTTATTTCTGAATGGTAATTCATTCATTCTCTCAAATGTTTATGGAGCAGGCAAACAATAAGCAAATTAATTAAATGAAATACATTGTAAGTTAGAAGGTGATAAGTACCCTCAAACTTCTGAGAAAAAACAATCAAGAAGTACTCTTGCTAAGTGAGATTACACTCTTAATAAAGTGGATAGGGAACATTTTAATCATAATAATGTGAGGGAAGCGAAAAAGCCTGCCATATGGACATCTGGAAAAGATCATGCCAGGGAGAGACAAGAGCAATAGTAAAGACCTTGAAATGGAAGAAACCCGGGCATGTTCCAGTAAAAACAGTGGAGCAAATGTGCCTGGATAAAAGTAAGGTAGTTGGAAAGCAATAGGCAGGGCTGGCTACATAATTTGTGGGGCACAGTGACAAATCAAAATGTAGGATCCCTTGTTCAAAAGGAGGAAAACAATGCTGTTAAGGATACCGCCACGTAAAGCTTTTTCCTTTCTTTAATGGCCTTTCCCTGACTTGTTATGGTGTTTTTATTTGCTTTTTATTACCCTAAATAAAGGAAAATTAAACCTTTAAATTATTGGCATTAATTTAACTGTTTACCAATATATTGTACAAGGGCACTTTTAAGTGTAAATGTAAGAGCATTAACTCACATGAGGAATCACAAATTTACACAGTTTGCATTCTGTAACTAATACATGCATATGTATTTTGTTATCAGTGGAAACAGGGCAAAAACAAACTCAACTGCTTTTATTTCACTACCTGATACTTGCATTCTCCAAATCCTCTAAAGGTAAAGATGAGTAAAGATGGATTGAAAAGAAAAGGAACTAAAGTTTTCCCTAGCTTTACAATTTCTTCTATATCATGATTTTCAGCATAAGTCGTTGGTTAACAGAATAGTGTTTACGTGAGTGTTAACATGAGGAAGAAAGGATACAATAGGGTTCTTTGATAATTTGTGTTTCTTAGAACACCATTGCCTTCTTTCTTCCAGCAAAAGTTTTTGTTCAAATGTGAAGTAGCTTCTTAGGGTTGTCAGCACCCTGCTGATTACTCAGTCCTAGATAAAACACACTTACCTTGTTATCTCTTTGCATCTTGCTGAAGATCCATGCACCATGCACCCACCAAGAATCTAAGTTCACGCATCATTGCAAATGTTACATGAGAATGGGATGGCAAGGAACAGTGTGCTATTGTGTTAATCTCCTTGCTTGCTTATCTACTGGATTTCACTTACAAATCGCATGTTGAAGGACAAAATTATTAAGAATTTTAAGAAGGCAACAGAGCATTATGCCAAACACAAACTCTATATGGCTGTACAGGTCACTTGCCCATGAAGCTGGCCCTGGGAGGAGGAGATAAGAACAGAAAGTTGATGAGAAGACTAGTTGAGAAAGGGCTTTGTAGGCCAGTGTAAGAATTTGCACTCATCCTAATTAAGACTGAAAGCCACTGCAGGGTTTAGTGGACAGAGTGGTCATATTGGCATTTTATGTCCCTGTTTACTAACTCAGTGCTTTCATGTGCTAAGACTTTAGCACTTTAGACTTCCGTGCAATACTGTAATTATTTCGGGATTCCCCAGGGTATGCTTCCCATACTCTGTGCTAATAAATTTGGAGTGCTCCACAAGGCCATTTTGGTGCTTCTAATTTTTCTCTGGGTATGACAATTATGAAATACCATCTCAGGAAACTCAAGCTGTGCTGTGGACTCTTACTGAAGGTTCCCAATACAATATTGACTATGCCCCAGTACACCTCAGAGTTTAATAAAATCATTTTTTCATTTTTTAAAATGTATGTTCTGTCTCTCCATGGGACAAAAACCTATATCCAGAAGACAGAGGAAGGGATAGATTTGAATAAGTACTACTGTACTGTACATAGATTCATGCTTCTTCATTTCATACAATGTATTCTCTCTAAAGAGACCGTAGAGGCAAATTTGGACATGAAGTTTGGACATTTTCTGAAGAGATGATGACTTCTAGTAACATTAGCTCAATTAATTTTTATTTCCTTTTTTTCCATTCGACCTTTAAGGAAAATATTTGTCAAGTCTGATCTCAAATTCTAGGTTTCCGATGCCTAGTATAAAAAATGTTATCGATCGCAGCCTTAAAATGATTCTGTTTGATTGAATTCCAAAAGCTTGTTTCTTTCCATCCTTGCAGATAGATTTAAAAGCAGAATGTTCTTAAATTGGGGTTTTGCAGATACAATTAAGAAGATTACTCAGAGTTCTAAAATTGTTTCTTCCACTTTTATATAATCATTGTAACCTTCTCACTGTAGTACCAATGAGTTCCTAACGGAGAATTTTCCACATAGCCAACACTCTAGAAGTGTCTGTTAATATCCATGGCCTGAGTCTCAGATAAGAAAAGACAAATGAGTTTAAATTTGGGGTTCTAGGGACTGCTGGGATTATAGTAATTGTCTCTATGATAATTACTAAGAAAGCTTTTCTCCTGAGAGGCTGTCAAGGACAATTGCCATCATTGTCCTAGTTTCTCTGACCCTTTTTATCATAATACTCTCTTTTTTAAAAACTCCTTCAGTTTTCACATCAACTTTTCCTTGGTTACTGATCTCTCTGAAAACAAGGGGCATTTTTTTCTAACACCTTCAGTAGCTATTATCACCTATAGAATATAAAGCATCCTTCTGATTGTGGGTTTTGGGTGCTCTATGGGCAAAGCCCGTTCTGCCTGCCAGCTGTATCTCCCATTACGATTAATCACAAATATACAGACGGTCAGCACTTTCCAAGGCTACTTATGTTCACACCGTTTCCTCCGCATGGAATAGCTTTCCCCTTTGAGTCTGTGGGTTGAAATTATAATTTCGCAAAGGCTCAACCCAGATTAAAGTTGTTGATAAAGCCTTTCTCAAATTTCTCATTGTTCCATTATATAATGAACCTCTTTAGAATGTTTCCTATGTGCTAAGAATTGTTCCAAACTTAATCTTTATATCAACCTTATGTCACAGATACTGTTACATCTCCCATTTGATACATAAAGAAGTTGAGGTACACAAAGACTAAGTTACTTGCTAGAGGGTTCTTACTTCAATTCCAGGTTCTTAAAACCCATGCTATTGTGTTCCTCAAAATGAAACCTTCCCTAACTTCTACTCTTTTATTGTTTTGGTCCTTGAGAATATTTATTTAATTGTCCTTGAATTATAGAAAATGATAAAACCTCATCCCGATGGTATTTTATGCACTATGAAGTCAGAAACTTCATTTTCTACTTA
>NW_012146745.1:691388-720207 GCF_000956105.1 Propithecus coquereli
ATTGTTAATAAAAAATGGCATAGAGTTCTATATAAATAAAGAAGTACTGTACCCTACTATAAGAAAATGTACCATAAGATCAAAGATTTTTATAAGTAATCAATGAGAATTGAAAGTGAAAAAATTTATTGTTATCATTACTGTGCAATTAACATACCACTTCACACCTGCATAGGTTTTCATACTTTAGAAAACACTTTTACCTCTAGTATCTTGTTTGATGCGTGGGATGATATTAAGCTCAATTTTGAGACTTCTTCACTGACAGCTAGAAAGAGAACTGGAGTTACTCACCAGGTTAACCCCACAGAAGATGAAGAATCTTGATTGCTAGTCCCTAAATCTTTCCAAGAAATTCTCCATCCACAAAAAAATAATTTACACAAATTTCCAGGGAAATAATTTATTTCCCCTTTATTCTGAAGAAAGCAGCATTCATGCTGGGTGGCTGACAGCAGGTGTTAATTCTGCAAGTGCTAATTTAACATAGCAGATGTCAGATACACTGGGTATTAACTGCATGGTTGCTACAAAGTGATGACAATCACTAAATGAGCTCTGATCAGGTGGCCACTGGCACTCACAGGCCTTCTGCTCCATTTTATTACTCACCTGAGCTTCATCCGCTGGGGCAATGTCCCATGGAAGCCTGTCGCTCAGGAGTTTAGAGAGTAATGAGCTTCTACTCCAGGGATATGGACATTTTCCCCATCTCCACTACCATATCCTTTTGTCAGTCACATATGATGTGACATATCAGGGTAATTATAATCATTTTAATTTTTTTTAAATGATGAATAATACTGTAGGAAAATTGTCAGCAGCTGCTTCAAAATTAACTACTTTCCCAAAATATTGCCAACCACCTGCTCCCACCCCATTCCTCTCCCCATCACTTGTAAGTAATCTGGAAAAATATACACATGCATATACACACTTCAAAGTTGCCATAATTTATGAAAAATATGATTTCAGGAAAGAACTCAAATTTACACCTGTCTCTTAATCTCCATTTTGGGTGTTGGAAAATATTTTTTTCTAACCCATTGTCTTGTTTTTAATATATAACATCTAGATGTTTTTCAGAATCTATGCCATTTTTATATATCGGTCATACTATCAATATGTCCCAGCATTTTGTTTAATTTGTTAGCTGTGTTTTCATGAGTATTTAACTTTCATGCTTCTGTGTTCAAGCTTTGGTTATTTTTTCTCAATAATGTCTTTGCTATTAATAGGTTCATGCTCTGTATTGTTTATTGAAACCACACCCACGTGTCTCTCATTTCTATTTCCTGTCCTTGCCCTGTAACTAAACTTTTACTTTCTTCTGTCCTTTTCTTTAAAAGCGGCTAGACTCTCAGGAGACAGGAACTGCTACTGTTGTAAAAGGGTGTGTCTGATGCTATTGGGTTCTGGAGGAAGTCAACAAATGTCTGAGATACAGTATTTTCCATAATACCTTCTTTGCGTACGAAGAAATTTTGTTGTTCAGGTTCATTTGACCTTGTTCTTTTGACCTAGTTCAGGTTCATTTGACCTAGTACACTTTGAATACTAAACTGCTGCTGATGAGTAACAATATAGGAAACAAACTGAGTTTTCATCAAAATCATTGGGCTCAAATTCTTTAAAATGATCTTCAACTTGCAGATAAAATCTATGCAAAGCCTATGAGCTGGCAGCTTTTTACTCTTCTTGTTCAGCTGGTTAATACTGTGTTCAAAGACTGAGTGAAAGCAGAATTTGTCAGTCTTTTGTGAAACAAAGGACTCAAATTCACAAACCTTACCAAGAGAATAAAGCCACCTACAGGGGTGTTTTGTAACACATTGATCTGAAAGAAATGCGGGAGGGTGCTGAGAGAGATGCCACAGACAGGTAAGGGTAAAAGTTGGTGGTGAGAATATCGACTTCCAGGGGAGTGAATCCCGATGTTGCCTTTTATTTTGCTCTAATCAACCGATATGCAGTTTATGACCCAGCGCGTGACAGCCCACTTGTGATGTACTTTAGAGAGGTCTTACTTCATGAGAGGAAAGTAGGCATGATGTCTTTGAAATGGAGATCTAAAAATGTAATGAGGGTGTACTCTTTAGATCATAAATGTATTTTATGTAAGATCATCTTTCATCATGGAGAGCTTATTGTGTGGACAAAAAGACTGTTATGGAACCCTTACTTTAAAGGACTTCTGAACACAGCCACCCCGCCCCCATCCCAAACTGTGAAATGAGACAAACTAACTAGCTAAGGCTTCTTTAACAGTGGTTATCACATTTATGGAATCATGACATTCTAATGGGCTTTCTATATCACACAAAAGGAAGTTGAGCCTTGTCACAGTGTTGGCAAACAGAAAACGTGGGCTAATAAAAGCCTCTAGCTACAATAGCCAACTTAGAAATAGTTAGCAACTCTGCGTTCTTTTTTTCTGTTAAATGTAATCATAAAAACAGTTTCATACATGAGATTTGGATTAGCTTGTCCTGAAATAGAGATGATGCCATAATGATGAAGGTCAACTAAGTCAGCCTTTGACTAGTAATTATGATTTCATCAACATCTAGCTGTTATGTGATAGAAGGAGAGCTTCATGTAAATAGTATGGTACTTAGAAACTATATTTTATGAAATTGCATTAAAAGTAAATGAGATATTGAACACATGATAGTCTTGTGAAAAACACATACTCCCTCTATTATATACAAAAAAAATGAATCTCAGATGTGAAAATCACCAAAATCATATCTTCTACATACAGGATTTAAAGACAGCTGCTATGAGAAGCCACATAGTTCCTTCTACCGCCTCTAAAATATTTAATTGATACCACTATCTCTTATGTTCAAAAGCATGTTTTTATATTATTTTTGTCTTGTTGCTGATTTTACTATTTCACACCGATAACTCAAATCTCACTTATATGCCAATAAATCTTGGATAAAATTCCAGATTCCCTTAAATATCACGTAAATATTACTCCTACGCACACATAGATATTGGACCAACAGAAACATACAAAGCCACAGAGAGATGCACATGCACCCCTACACCACACCTTGACCTTGTCATTATGCATACAGATGCAGAAGTAGGCAGTACTTCTCCTACTCTAACATGGAAAATCAATAGCATAAAAGAAGAAAACTATGATAACAATGGACCCCATAATTTATCTAGTTCATTTCTCTGCTTCAGAAAGGTGAATAATTATATAATCCAAGACAGATTGTTATTTTGCCCTTTTCAGGAAGTCTTCACAACCTCCTTTTTAAAAAAAATGTATCATTCTTAGAGAGCAAAAACTTTTCTTGTTTGCATCCAATTTAGAGCCAGTTCTAAAATTATGTAGGGGATTATCAGGATGTATGATGTCAAATATGATAAGGGTATATAATTATTATAAGCAATGATATATACCTTGCCTATCTTTAGAAAGGATATGACTTAGCTTTGACATGCAGAATAAAATAATTAAGGGGAAAAACATTTTTAATAGATAATAGACGCATGCTTTTAAGAGATTTTTAAAAGATTACAGATGCATGTTTGTACGAGTTAATTGCTATAGTTCTCCACTGTTGAAAGTAATCACTCTGCTGAACCTCAGTAAAGTCATTAGCACTGTACTTCTCCTGCCACTACCATTACATATCAGTTTAATACCCCTGGGTAAGCTTTGTGAAAAGAGGATCAAAGTTCAATTAATCTTTGTACCCTTCACAGTATCTTCTATATTGCAGGTTTTCAATAAATTTTTAATATAACTTTGGACTTCATAGACAGGGAGGGAAGAAAGGGGTTGGCCTTAAGTTGTCCTTATTAACAAAACAACAATAACAATAAAGACATGAACATTAATTTGTAAAACAAATATTTTCCTTTCATTGAGTTCTAAAAGAAAAATGTCAAATAGATCCTCATGTAAAAGGGAATGGATAACTTAATGAAAAATATATTTGACTATAATTTTCTAAGGGAAAATGCAGTGATCAGGTAGACATTTCTTACAAATGTCTTATTGTAAAAGTCAAGGGCAAAACTGAAAACTTAACTCAGGAAGGCCATTTTGGTGAATTAACTCTTGACAGGGATAGAACTTTAAGAATACAGAAAGCCCGACATTTTTAAATAGCAGTCACAAGAAAACTGACATTCTATTTTGTTGCTCAAAACATGAATTCCAGATGCTTGATTAATTTATTTTCTACATATTTATTTTTCAATGGACATTTACCATTCATTTAGGTTTAAAACTGTGAGCCCATGATGCAAATCAGTTGCAAATTCCAAGAGCTATGAGGCAATCCAGGAGCATACACTCTTATGGGAGTTGAGAGTAGAGAATTTCAAGGAGTGAATAATAAAGCCAAATGTAAGAGGTAATGTGAATAATGTGGGCATCCCGCTAGGATGGTTAAATTTTCGTTTCAACTTGAGTTAGCCATAAATTGCCCAGATTAGACATTATTTCTGAGTGTGTCTGTGAGGGTGTTTCTGGAAGATTAACATTTGAATCAGTGGGCCTAGTAGTGTAGATTGGCCTCCCCAATGTGGGTGGGCATCATCCAATCCTTTGAAGGACTGAATAGAACAAAAAGCAGAGGAAGGAGGAACTCAGCCCTCTTTTCCTGACTCACTGTTTGAGCTGAGACATTTCATTCCATCTTTTCCTGCCTTTAGATTGGAATTCACACCATTGGTTCTCCTGGTTCTCAGGACTTCTGACTCAGACTGAATTACACTGCAGTCTTTCCTGGTCTCCAGCTGGTGGATGATATGTAAATAGTGGGACTTCTTATGCCCCATGACCACATGAACCAATTCCTCATAATAAATCAATCTCTCTCTCTCTCTCTCTCTCTCTGTCTCTCTCCCCCTCTGTATTTGTGTGTGTGTGTGTGCACACACGTGTGCACATGTGGGGGGGTGTGTCCCATCGGTTCTGTTTTTCTGGAGAACCCTAGCTAACATGCCAACCATCTACAACTCTCTTCCCCAAGGCAGCGAAATTTAACATTTTGGGCTAACTCTTTGGAGGACTAAATAAAATTATGAGCCATTAATTTAGAAAAACCCATAATACATAAAATATTTTAGCCATCTCTCACTCTTCTCTTGGCTTATTTTGGTCTAACCATAGTGCCTCTTTGCTGTTTCCTTAAACAGCGAGACAACTTAGTGCCTTTGCATTGGCTATTCCATCTGCCAGTAATGATCCTACTGGAGTTTCTGTCTGGTCCATTCCCTCACTTCCTTCAAGTCACTGCTCAACTGTCACCTTCTTATATGGATGACTCTAGCCAATCTATGTACAATCTTAACCTCCCCACTACCTTCCATTCTCTCTATCGCACCTTGTTTATCTCTATATTTTGTAGCACCTTGAAAATGTTATACCTTGTATTCATTTATTTTGACTTTTTATTCTATATTCTTGCACTTGAAAATCACATCCACAAGGGCAAGAATTTTTATACAGTATTTTTTGTTAATTTCTGTATCCCAATTACCAAGTTCCCTGGCACAAAGTAAGTTAGCATAACATTAGGTCATTAACATTAGGTTAGCATAACATTAGGTCATTTGATTTCAAATCAAAGTATAGTTTATTATATCTCAGACAAGAGGCAGTACAATTAATGAAAGTATGGACCTGAACTATTAACACAGTTTCGCCATCTTAACAGAAGCTTGTTTATGCCAGCAGCAAAGAAGCCTAGAGATGTAATTGTGAAAGGCGTTTTCCACAGCTTGTTGAGAATTGATTATTTTCCCTTGCAAGAAATGGTCCAAAGAAGCCTGGAAGAAGTGGTAGTCAGTTGGTGCAAGGTCTGGTGAATACGGTGGCTGACAGAGAGTTTCCAAGTGCAGCTGCTGTAGTTTGAGCATCGTTGTTTGTGCAACTTGTGGTCAAGCGCTGTCTTGCAAGAGGATTCACCTGTCTCTGTTGACCAATCTCGGCTGCTTAATCACAAGCATCCTCATTATTTTATCTAATTGATTGCAGTAGACATCTGCTGTAATTGATTCACCAGGTTTCATGAAGATATAGTGGGTAATACCAGTGTTGGATCACCAAACAGACACCATTAGCTTTTCTTGATGAATATTCGGTTTGGGACTGGTTTTGGCACTTCATCTTTATCCAACCATTGTGCTGAACACTTGTGATTGTCAAAAAGAATCCATTTTTCATCACATGTAACAAAACAGTGTAGAAATGGTTCATCTTTATGTCGCGACAACAAAGGAAGACAAGCTTCAAGATGATGTCTCTTTCGGTGCTCATTTAATTTATGCAGAACCCATCAATCCAGCTTCTTTACCTTGCCGATTTGTTTCAAATGGTCCAATATTGTTAGAATATAACATCAAACCTTACTGCTTATTCACGCATAGGTTGAGATGGATTCGCTTCCACTCCAGCTTTCAGCTCATCATTTTCCACCTTGGTCTCAGGGTGCCCACGTGCCTCATTTTCAAGGTTAAAATCACCAAAATGGGACTTCTCAAACCATCCACATGCTGTATGTTAATTAGCCACATCCTTCTCCAACACTTTGTTTATATTTTGAGCTGTCTGAGCTGCATTAGTTCCATGATGGCACTCATATTAAAACATAACACAAGTTTTTGACTTATCCGTGGTTTCACAAAAATTACTCTAAAAAAAATTGAAAGATAATTTCAAGCCAGAACGTGTGTTTAAAGACTGAGAATGTGTCCTCACAATAAAAATAAGACAAGAAGTGTCAAAATAAAATGTCAGAGGTATCAACTGTCAAAACAGTACTTAAGGAAATCAGACATTTGATATTTAATAACCTAACTGTTGACTGAATGAATACAGATTCAAGGAAGCAGTGAAGTACGGTGCTAAAGAACATCATTTTGGGAATGAAATGAATCTGGATGAGTCTTGGTTCAGTCCCTTAATAAGCCTGTGGGAAAGTTGCTTTATATCTTGGAGTTTTTGTTTCTGGTAAGCTACAGAATGACAATAAGAAAGCCTATGGTTATTTGGGATTCAGAAATAGAATGCTGTCTTTTCCCACTTACCCTCCCCTCTCAGACAAATCCTGGAGTTTTGTGCAGTGTAATATGACAAGCACAAAAAGACAGGGTCGTAAGGGCTTAACGAGAAAAAAAATTACTGAGATAAAGAGACTTAAGCCAATCTAAATCATTAAGCACCAAGGAGGTAAAAGAGATGAAAGGGAATAGAGAAAATAGGTAGAGGGCAGTTTTAAGGGAAAGAAATTAGGATAAGTCTTGGTGAATAAAAGTTTCAGAAAAGTTTGAACTGTGAAAATTAAGGTGCTGAGAAATGGTTCTAGAGGTTATGAATTGCATTCTTTTTCATGTGTTTTTTAGGAATGGAATATACAGACTAGCATGACTGTGTTTTTCCTTGTAGTTATTTGAATTGAGTGGTTTGAATGTCCTCCGGGGTAATAAAGGACAAATACTGATTCCAGAATTCATGGAAAGTACACATGTGAAATCAATAGCATATTGCATAGTCCATTTTCAAACAATCCTGGTTATTAACATTATATTAAAATACTCATCAGATTCCATGCTGACTAGGGCATTGATCTATTCATTTAACACTTACTTATTAAATGCCAACTAGCTTCTGGGCACTATGCTTATTGTTAAGGCTATAACAGAGAAAAAGATAGTTGTAGTTCCTGGATTCATGGAGTTTAATTTCAGCAATAATTATTTAATTCAGGGGTAATTACTATATTTAATTCAGGAATAATTATGTTAGAAAAGACATATAGATAGGCCTCTGACAAATTTTGTTTGTGAGTATTGTATGTGCATTTTTTTTGTGGTTTTGGACCCTAAAACTTTGAATTGATTCTCAGGGCAATTTTATACCTTAAAACCTAAAATCTTTCTTCTTTAATGAGAAAAAATTTAAATATTTGAAGTCAGAGATAAATTATTATGCAATTAACTGAGGAGTGAAATGAATGACAGGTAAGGAAATAAGGGTCCCAAGAAACAGAGGAGAAAGAGTTGCTAATAGTTGAGTCAGAGACGTATGTTTTCTCTGTTAGTTAGGTCATTTATTTTAAGTGGAGACAAGACTGAGCATGCTTAGAAATTGAGGGCCAGGCTGCATGCATACCATTGTGTATGCAGACCACATTTCTTTTTCATCAATTCATCCATCAGTGGCCACTTTAGTCATTTCCATATCTTGGCTATTGTGAATAATGCTGCAGTGAACATGGGAGTGCAGACATCTCTTCAACATATTGATTTTATTTCCTTTGGATATATACCCAGATTTGGGATTGTTGAATCATGTGGTAATTCTATTTTTAGTTTTTGAGGAACCTCTCTACAGTTTTCCCAGATGGTTACACTAATTTGCATTCTCATCAACAGTGTACAAAGTTTCCCTTTTGTCCACATTCTCTTCTTATCTCTTGTCTTTTTAATAATAGCCAATCCAAGTGGTGTGAGATGATATCTCATTGTGGTTTTAATTTAACTATAGTAATAACAATGTATTATATATTTCAAAATAGCTAAGAGTGGATTTTAAATGTTCCTACCACAGATAAATTACATGTATTTGAGGTGATGGAGATGTTAACAGTCTACTTTGATCATTCCACAATGCATATGTGTATAGAAACATCACATTGCATTCCATAAATATATACAATTATTATTTGTAAATTAAAATTAAAATAAAACTAAAACGTACATTCAAACAAACAAAAAAAGAAGTTGAAGGACAGGACTTGTTGTAAAAGAATAGGATAGAAGCACAGAGAAATAAAGAGAGAAAACATCTAATGAATAAAGATCCCAGAGAAGGTAAGAGAAGATACAATCATGAATTCAAGTGGTCTTTACTTAAAGAAAAAGACAGGATTGGCAGCTTGTAATTAAAATATAGAATAAAAATTTGTAATAAAAAGTTAGATGAATTCAACTTTTTGACTTCATGCAATTTTATCATAGTGAAATATTTTGGGCCACTAAAAGGGCAAAAAACAAACAAACAAGTAAACACAAACTATTAAGTTTTTATGAACTAAAAATTGATCTTTAAATTCGTTTCCTGAACAGCCCCGGCCCCTTCATATAGCTATCTCTCAATTTCCTCTTATATTCTCATGAGCTCAGTAAAATAGATGGGGAACTTAATTAACCAATTTACACAAGAAATATGTGAACCAGTTCCAGTGGAAAAAAAAATTATTAGATAAAAGTTCTCTTGATCGGTATTTGCAGTCTTAATCCCTTCCTGACTCTTGAGTAGAAATCAGTTTTTTGAACTTGGTTTGTACTTTTTCTTGCTTTTTTTGTTATACATGCAAACATTAAAAAAAGTACTCAAACCATATATATATATATATTGTATTTTCTGGGGGAGGGAGCTTGCTATTATTTTTAATGTGAAAGTATCATTATGTGGCCATCTATTTATTTAATGTAATATTTTTCCATAGATCTACTTCCTTATTTAAGTAGTTTGCTTTTATTGGTATACATTACTATGGTTTATTTAGTCATTTCCTTTCATAGGTTTTTTTGTTTTTTTTTTTTTTTTGCTTGTTTGATTTTTATTTGTTCATTTTAGAGCTGAAATAAACATTAGGACTCTCGGGGCCTATTGGAGGTCATTCTCTTTGCCTTTTCATAAAACACAGGAAAAATTTTGCACCCTAATGATTGAAATATCTGGACTATGTGAAAACTGCCAATCTGGAATTCTGTGGATCAAATCCTGGGCAAAGGCAGTGGTGAGAATTCACAAGATCAAATATTAACAAGAGGATGTCAAAGTGATAGAGAAAAAAGGGCGTATACCACATAGTGAATTCAGCTGACACGCTGGTTTTCAGATATGACTCAAGGACCTTTCCTGAAGCTCCCAGTCTCTGAGGACATGTTAACAGAGATTAATTTGTGCCAGTGAAGCTAGAGGGGGATTGGTCCACTATAGAACCAGCATAAAAAGGAAGTGTAAAAATTAGAACAAAAAGGTGACTCATAGATGGTAAACCTTGAGTCACATGTGATATACTTTATTCTAGAAAAATTGATTAGATATTGAGAAGATGTTTTAGGAGTAAAAGCACTAAACCATGAAAAGTCAGAAACCCCAGCAAGTCACTAAAGCCCCTAAACTGTCATTTCACTTCCAAAATAAAGGGTTCCATTGAAATTATAGTACCCTCCTAATTCTATGCTTTCTAAATGAATTATATCAGATTTGTATATTATTTTAAATAATAATAGAACCTCAAATTTAAATTTGGTATTTAATAACTTTATAACCCTTTGTGGAGACAAGTAGTTAAGAAAATCAGATGAAGCCTAGAGATTTATTACAGGTCGTCTGGCAATGCCTCTTGCCCTTCCCTCAGGGGATGGGATCTGCTCACATTCAACTCTCCCACAGGAGCCGAACACCACTAATGTCTGCAAGTGTCAGGCAGATGACATTTCCTGGCAACAAGGCTCAGCTTAATTCACACTTGAGCCCAAAATACTTCTTCTCTGAGAACAATCCTGCTCTTAATCTTATCCACAGAAAAAGTGAGAGCATTATATACAGAGGAAGAGTCTCATTGCTGGGACACAATCCCATGGCGTATGTCTGTGTCTGCAGCAGACAATGAATGGCCCTCCACAATTTGCCACCAATTGAACCTCCTCCCTGGCAGTTATAGCCTGCACCAATGTTTACAGCACTGCATTAAACTTGCTCTCAGAAATGATTATGGAAGCCTTCCATTTACTTTCTACATTTAGGAAATATTAATCACCCTTTACTTTCTTACAAATTTCACATTCTAATTTACCTGGAAATGGTAAGATATATCTATAATGCCTTTTATATATAGTTTTTCTTTCATCTCCAATATTCATCAGTTCATCCATAAATTTCTCCACTCTGTGATCCAACAAAAGGAACTTGGGACATACTTTTATAGGAATATACTTAAAGCACTTATCAAATAAGCCAAGAAAGCAAGGAAATTGCTGCATACTTTAGGTATGTGTGTGTGTATTTTTGTGGTGAGTGATATGTTGGTCTATTTGGGAAGGGGAGAGCTGTGTATGCATGAAAAGCTATAAGGAAAAGTTTTGAATTTTCATATAGTTAAAACTTTACTGTATCTCTCAGCTCTGTTGATTGCTGCATTATGTGAAAGCATTGTCTCCTTGAAAATGAACAGCCTTTGAGCCAATTTATGAATTGAATACATTCAAGCCAACACCAATTACAAAGAAAACAGACTACCCTGTCTTTCTCCCCTGTTCTGCTTTTACTTAAACAGTCATTTAGGTGGAAAGATGCCAGCCTTCCTGCCCTGGGGCTTGCTTCATGCACTCACAGATGTCTGGCTCAGATTACAAACATATACAATGGCACTGATGCCAGGCTCCGCCTGGGGATTTCATTGACATCATAGTGAAGCACAAAAGTTTGAATAATCAACTCAAGCAGGTCAAGGATGGCCTTTGCTAAATTTAAAATATATCTCCTTACTATCGACTTTCCTAAAAGAAACCTTCCTTAAACCATATATTCATCATTGTGGTATATTTTGGTAGAAGAAAAATGTCAAGGGGTGGCAGAAGAATGATTGGTAATGACAATAGGCAGAACACTCTATTAATCTGACATTGATGGGGAATGATCTGTACACATATGTTAATTTTACAGATAACTGAAGCTTAACTTTTCAAGGACTAAAACTAACCATTTTAATAGAAATATTTCTAAAACATATTACACACATCTATGCCTTCTATAGCAGAATGTGTTTAATATCATTTTACCTTTCCATTAAAGCTCAAAGATCTATCTATATAAATGCCAATCTATTCTGTAACATGATGACATTGTGTGGAATGTGTAGCCTGAAGAGCTGTAGAAAGGGCCACACTCAAATACTTTCCAGTTTTTCAGTATTCTCAACCAGTCAGCTGTAACTTTTATTATTGTCTATGTGCTTAACCAGCAATCTTCAAGCCCTAATTTGAATTACTTTCTCCAATTTTGCTGAATCTTTAGAAACTTAGACAACTAGCCTTATTACAAAAGATTAAGTAAGAGTTAAGATATCTTAACAAAAGTCCAATATATCTCTGAAAGAGTACTGTGGATTAGGTATTCATGCAACGCATGTTTACTATGTTTCAATACCTTCCAGCTGCTGAAAATATAAAGAGTAAAATTGTATGTGTCCTTAAGAAAAAGGAACTTGGACTAAAAAACTTTAAAAAAATAAAATAAAAAGTTTCAATTATTTAAATAATTTTTATTTCAAAATATCAGGGGGTACAACTGTTCTTGTTATATAGATGAATTGTATAATGCTGAAGTCAGGGCTTTTAATGTGCCCATCATCAAAACAGCATACATTGTACCTGATAGGTAAGTTTTTATCCCCCACCCCTTCTTAGTTTCCAATGCCATTTGCACCTCTTTATGACCATGTGTACACATCATTTAGCTCCCACTTACTAGAGAGAACATGTGATGTTTGTTTTTCCATTCGTGAGATACTTAGGATAATGTTCTCCAGTTCCATCTGAGTTACTGCAAATGACATTATTCCATTCCTTTTTATGGCTGAGTAGTGCTCTATGGTGTGTGTGTGTGTGTGTGTGTGTGTGTGTGTGTGTGTGTGTGTGTCTGTGTGTGTATGTGTATACATACACCACATTTTATTTATCTGCTCATCAATTGATGGGCACTTAGGTTAATTCCATATCTTTTCAATTGTGAATTGTGCTGAAATAAGCATTCAGGTATAGTTGTCTTTCTGATATTAATATAATGACTTCTTTTCCTTTGGATAGATATCCAGTTGTGGCACTCTTGGATCAAATGTTAGGGCTACTTTTAATTCTAAGAGGAATTGTCATACTGTTTTCCATGGAGGTTGTTCTAATTTATAGTCTCATCAGCAGTGAGACTGTATATGTGTTCCTTTCTCACTGCATCCACACCAACATCTATTGTTATTGATGTTTTTAATGGTCATTCTTATAGGGGTAAGGTGGTATCTCATTGTGGTTTTAATTTGCATTTCCCTCATGAATAGTGATATTGAGCATGTTTTGATATGTCTGTTGGCCATTTTTCTATCTTCTTTTGAAAAAACTCTGTGCATGTCTTTTGACCATTTCTGTAAAGAGGTTATTTGTTTTTTTCTTGATGATTTGTTTGAGTTCTTTGTAGATGCTGGATATTAACCTTTCGCCAGATATATAGCTTGTGAATATTTTCTTCCATTTCGTAGGTTGTCTGTTTACTCAGTTGATTATTTCACTTGCTGTGCAAAATCTTTTATATTTTAAGTAAGTCCCATTTATTTATTTTTCTTGTTGCTGTTTTGCCTTTGGAGTCTTAGTCATAAATTCTTTGCCTAGGCCAATGTCTAGAAGAGATTTTCCTATGGTTTCTTCCAGAATTTTTATGATTTCAGGTCTTACACTTAGGTCTTTAATCCACCTTGAGTTAATTGTATATGGCAAGAGATAGGGATCCTGTTTCATTCTTCTGCATGTGGCTATCCAATAGCCAACCCCATACTGAATGGGGAAAAGTTGAAAGCATTCTCTCCAAGAACTGGAACAAAACAAGGGTGCCCAATCTCACCACTTCTATTTAAAATAATACTGGAAGTCCTAGCCAGAACAATCAGGCAAGAGAAAGAAATAAAGGACATCCAAATTGGAAAAGAGGAGGTCAAAATATGCATTTGCCGATAATATGATCTCATATCTAGAAAACCCTAAAAACTCCACAGAAAGACTCCTAGAATTGATAAATAAATACAGAAAAGCCTCAGGTTATAAGATCAATGTACAAAAATCAGTAGTATTGTATACACTAATAAAAGTCAAGCTAAGAATCAAATCAAGAACACAGTAGTTGATTTTACAATAGCTGCAAAGAAAATAAAATACCTAGGAATATGCTTAACCAAGGAGGTGAAAGACCTCTACAAGCAGAACTATGAAATACTGATGAAAGAAATCCCAGATGACACAAACAAATAGAAAAACATTCTATGCTCAAGGATTGAAAGAATCAACATTGTTAAAATGTCTATACTGCCTAAAGTGATTTACAAATTCAATGTGATTCCCATGAAAATACTAATGTCATTTTTCACAGATATAGAAAAAAATGATCCTAAACTTCATATGGAACCAAAAAAGAGCCCGAATAATCAAAGCAATCTTAAGCAAAAAGACAACAAATCTGGAGGCATCACATTACCTGGCATCAAATTAGACTACAAGGCTACAGTAACCACAACAGCATGGGACTGATATAAAGGTAGAGACATAGATGAATGCATCAGAATAGAGAACCCTGAAATAAAACCGTATAGCTGTGACCATTGATTTTTGACAGAGCAGACAAAAAATATACACTGGGAAAGGACACCCTATTCAAAAATTTCAATTATTGAGGTTCTATTAATATTATGTTTCATGACCCTTAGATGAAATCCCCAAAATCTTTAAACAAAATAAAGCAAGTAAATATTTTTTCTCATTTAATAAACAAAAATTAAAACATTTTAATAACTCGCCCAATGTCATAAGTGGCAGAGTCAACATTTGAAACTTTGTCTCTCTGAATTTAAAAACTATGGGCCGGGCGTGGTGGCTAATGCCTGTAATCCTAGCACTCTGGGAGGCCGAGGCGGGCGGATTGTTTGAGCTCAGGAGTTCGAGACCAGCCTGAGCAAGAGCGAGACTCCGTCTCTACTAAAAATAGAAATAAATTAATCAGACAACTAAAAATATATACAAAAAATTAGCTGGGCATGGTGGCGCATGCCTGTAGCCCCAGCTACTCGGGAGGCTGAGGCAGGAGGATTGCTTGAGCCCAGGAGTTTGAGGTTGCTGTGAGCTAGGCTGACGCCACGGCACTCACTCTAGCCCGGGCAAAAAAAAAAAAAAAAAAAAAAAAACTATGAACATTCCATTATACAATGCTCTCTCCCCAAGTGTTATTTCCCTTCCTATTTCCCCTCATTTCCCTTCTAATACACACAAGGAGTGTCAAAAGTGGTGCCAAAGAGGTGAGGTAATTTTCTCAAAGCCACAATACTTGTTAGAACCTATCTGTACTTCTTTCTCCTACACTGCTATGCTGACTTGCCATTACTTGTAAATCTAAACTTTTTTTTCCGCCTTATATATCTGGCATTGTTAATAGCTTTATTTTATAGAATTAAGACAGCCAGGAAACTAAGGTAAGGGTAAAGGAGATGCCAGTGGCTTCTCTGAGGCAATCAACCAATCCAATTCATTGATTATTTATTAACTTTGGGAAGGCCAAAAAATAACAAGCATACAATGGTAATGCAGTGGATAGAAGGAAAGCAGCGGAGTCAATAAATACCAGGTATAAAGTGCATTCAGTCAAGCTTGTAAAGGATATGGGTCCAGTCATATGGATGGTGAGAAGTTACCTTAAAGCATTGCGTTCAGTGGAGCTTCCTGTGATAAGCCACTCAGCCCGGAAAATGCACCACAAGGCAGCCAAGAGAGGGAAGGACCTCTCTCAGGGACAACTACCCGGATATTACAAAAAAGAATACTTATTTGCTAATCCTAGGGACTACACACACACAAAAAAAATAAGGAACAAAGAGTAGATATTTCTGGATATGAAACATGCTTCTGTATATACGATCTTTCCATTTTTCTTGAAGCTTAGTTTGCTTACCTCTTTTTATAGTAAATATCTTTTCTTTTTAAAATATTAACTAATAGTGATCTTCAAATACCTGGTGTTATGACATTTGTACATCAACACTTCCAAATCTGAGTTTTTCTTAAATCAATTCAAAACATGCTCCAGAATATTTTATGCTCCAAAAAGCAAAGCAAATGACCCAGCACGTAAACTATTAAGACCTGCCTAATGGCTTTGCCTTCATAATTAGAGCAATAAATGTATGCAATACTAAGCTTAATACTTGGATCACCAACAGTGTTCTAAAATTTCCCTCATCTTTCCTTATCTGTAGCCGAATGGATAAAAAAAGTGATTCTTCTTGATCTGACATTCAGTCCAAATCAACAGCCTCAAAATATGAAAGCTACCAAGTGAGAGAACAGCGAAGTAGCCAGGAAACATTCATAAGTTGCTAAGATTTACCTTAAGTCAAGTGATCTTCAGAGACTCTTCATCTCATGACAGGTTAAAATGAGATACCTCATATCAGCACATCCTTCCTAGCCACAGGCTGAACTAAGTAAAATGAGCGTGGTTATTAGGAGACACTGTATAATCACAATCAAATCAAGATTTGATAATAATCCATTGTTCTTCTCATATTTACTTAAAAAAAGAAAAAAACAAGTTCTCTAGAGCAGAGCCAGTCAAATTGCTCACAAGAACAATAGAAATAAGATATTAATCACACATATTCTAATGCCTCTAGTGAAAGAATGATACGAATAATAAACTGATTAATAGGAGACAACAAACCTTTGAATCCCTGTCAGCATTTGTATGCAGCATGCTTGAATAATTTAATGAATTAATATATCCTCCATGAAAGCCTGGAAGCCAGAATTATCTTCAGCAGGGTCACACCTTATTTTCAAGAATTTTCAAGCTCTGTGCTAATTTCCTGAATTGGTATGCGGGCTGGAGTTGTTGATTTAATGTTCATGGCAGTACTGAAGTCAAAAAATTAAAATATTTCACAACCTAGTGGGCTTCTAGTGAAACACTAGACAGACAATGTCAGTTTTGATTGAGTTCTTCTTCTGTCAGAGGCAATTTAGCACATGCCAACTTACTTAAACAACAACAACAAAATCCTTGTCACCCTGGCTGTAATGAAAGCTTGGAAGAAAAGCTCTACAAAGAAAACAGGAGATAATACAAAACAAGTTTATCAGAGAAATGTCAAGGAGGCAACCATGATTGTGAAAGGACATTCTTCTTCTTCTACATAATCTTAGAGCCAGGCAGAACTTACTGCCAAAAAAGATAACTTAATAATAATGAATCAGGTTGCTTCCTTGCAAGAGATATACCATTATTAAAATAGTGTCTGGCAAGCAAGTACCAAAAACTGGCAGCACATTAAAACCTGCCATAAAAACAGTAAATGGTCTTAGAGAGACGTTTAAGGAGACAAGCAACAGCATCTAAATTGTCATATGTTAAAACAAGTATTTGAGAGGGCATAGCAAGGGAGTCTAATTGTCTCCGGTGAAGGCAACTGGCTTTGAATGGGGCCCATGGGAAGGGACTAGATACAGAGGAAGGAAAGGATCTGATAGTTCAGGTCCTCTTTGCTTCTTCAGCAGTTCTTATTTTAAAACTTTTTATTACTATCTTCTATTCTCCTGTTAAGTTTCTGTAACCCTGGTTGTTCAGAAATGTATGGGAAGCTAGATCTGAATTCTGGTCTAATCCCTTTCTGTTGTACCCTGTTCCTTCATAAGAATTAATTTCTCTCCAAACTCAGTTTACAGGCCATGATTGTACAGTGATACAGAACAATGCTCTCTGTAGATGATTACTGGGAAACGAAAATGAGAAAAACAAAGTGAGGGAAAAAAACACTTTTCTCCATGGATTTCACATCCTGACTTTTTCTGAGATCTTCCATATGTTCCAACTGCTTGAAAAGTTGAAGAATGGGGTTGGCCAGTCTGGTAGTCTCTCTTAATTTTGCAGACACCTTTTCTTGGAGGGAGATATTGGGAATTTTGAGGGCACTTCTATTTCTATGTCCTCTGTGCACTAACAGAAATCTGCCCCTGTCACCCTCCTCCCTGAAAAAATATAGTGTCTTGCATACCTCTCTGAAAAAGAGCCTCTTCTTTCACTCGTGCAAATGCGTGTCTCCAGACTGCAGTTCCGTGTGCCCACTAGAACTGGTTAGTAATCCAGATCATTAACCATTCACTCTCTCCTACCAAACAAACAACATACTCTTCCTCCATTGAATGTCATATGATTTAACAGCACAATCTAAACCCCTAATTTGCGACAGTGACTGAAACCTTTAAGTGACATGATCATATTTATTAAGGACATTAGCACCTGATTCACAATTTTCCCTCTGAGTCCAACTTGTGCCACCACCTTAGATGATGCCTGCATTGTTGTGGGAGCCTGATTTCACAGTAATGGTCCACCCTTCATCCACTCCAGCCGTGCTCTTTCAGGACGTAACCTGGACTCTTCACAATCCAGAATTGCTTTCACCTCTGAATCTCTGATTACCACTTGTCAATTCCCCCCACACTCTCACTCTTTCTACCTCCCCGTTTCTTTAATATCTCCAATCCCTGACTCCTGACTTTTCCACACCCCATTCTAATCTGACTCTTCCACACAGCAAATACCCGGTTAAACGCTGAAACTTCTCCTTTTAAATTTGACACTATCACGTTACCCCTACCCTATAAATCCTTTCTTTTCTTTTATCTTCTTTGCTTTTTGACTTCTCTACTCCTGCATTAGTAAAATTGCACTTTCATGCTTAATAGGACCCCTAAATTAAGAACATGAGAAAATAATTATTTTAATCCAAGTTCCTTAAATTTAATTTCATGAATTTTTTGCTGTACTTGCTAATGCTGAGAAGAAAGGGTGCTCTTCCTGTGCTCTTGATCCCACTCTACAATCTTTCTAGCAATATTGCAGTCCAGGTATTCAAATTAAAAAAAAAAATCAGCTTATTTTTCTCTTCTAAAATCTTCATCTTAAGCCACAAACTAGCTTATGATTTTATATCATAATTATCAAGTTTAAAAATAAAAAGGTGTATTTCCCATCCACCACAATATTTCTTCCCCAATAACCTTTGCAAATGCTGCTCCTAAAGTGACCCAATGACCTCATTTATTATATTGGTTTCTCACTCTTTATTTCTTGTTATTCTCATCCTCAAGCTCTCTACTTCAGCTTTTCACAGCATTTCTTCTCTGCCTCCTTTGCTAGTTGATATCACAACTTGAGCCAATGCCTTCATATAAAGTAGACTCTATCTCACTCAAGTATAGTGATTTATTTTTCTATCTCCACTGTTTCTCTCAATACACTACGTATGCCTTGAGGTAATGTCGTAGTCAGACTTGTATCCCCTTGCAAATCATGCCAGCTGCCTTAGAATCTAGCAAAAACCCAGGTGCCTGATGAACATTTCATTAATTTCCAATTAATTTAACCCCCTTACTTGCACATAATATATTTCCAGACATTTTACTCAAACATTAATAAAATCACATGACCCTATTTATGCAATAGAAGTTAGCTATGGTTGGGCACAGTTGCTCAGGCCTGCTATCCCAGTAACTCTGGAGGTTGAGGTGGTAGGATCGTTTGAGGCCAGGGGTTTGAGCCAGCCTGGGCAACATAGTAAGACCCTATCTCTAAGAAAATTTAAAAAAAATGCTGGATATGGTGGCTCGTGCCTGCAGCCCCAGTTACTTGTGAGGTTGAGGCAGGAGGATCACTTGAGCCCAGGAGTTCTAGGCTGCAGTGAGCAATGATCACGCCACTGCACTCTAGCCCAGACAACAGAGTGAGACCCTGTTGAGAAGGAGAAGAAGGAGAAGGAGAAAGGGAAGGGGAAGGGGATGGGGAAGAGGAAGGAGAAGAAGTAGTTAGCTATCCACATTCTTAGAGAAAAATTGTTATTTTGTTATCAAGCCCACACAAGTAGCCTCTAAAGTCAAGCCTCAAAAAAGTATGCTTGTTCATAAATCAAATTAATTGCCTGCTAGCAGAAAACTGAATATGCTTTAAAAGAATGTGACAAATTCAAACACTGAATAATATATCACCCACAATTGTCAACATATAGCAAAAATAATAATCTTGAGGATAAGTAAACTTTTCATAAGTAGGAGGGGGGAAAAACAAAAATTATTACATAGCATCAAGATGACCAAGGTGTTAGAATTAGGAAGCAAGGACTTTAGCAGCTATTATAAAAATATTTAAGAACTTAATGGGAAATATGGTTTTCAGTAGAGAAGTTAAAATCGTAGAAAGGAAACAACATCAAATTATAAAATGATAATGTATAAAATGAAAAATTTGTCAGACAGACATAAAAACAAGATTGAAGATAATAAAAGGAAGCATCAGTGAGCTTAAAAACAGAAAATCAGAAATTATGTAAGTTAAAAAGCAGAAATTAATAAAAGAAAATTGAAAAGAAAAATTATTTAAAGGACTGTATCAAGTTGTTGGTTAATTACAAAGAAACAAAATAATAGAGAAAGAATACACTGTATATACACATACATATAAATAGAGAGAGAGAGAATGAAAAATATTTAAAAATTTCAAATTTAGCAAAAAAGAAAAATGAACTTGCATACCCAGGGAGTTCAGTAATTTCAAGCAAAATAAATATATTAAACCATATACAGTTGACTATAATCAAACTTCCAAAAACAAAGGACAAAGAGAAAATATAGCAAAAATCCAAATTGATAATATATGTTTTACATAGAGAACATAAAATAAAAATTGATGACTCTCTTCACATCAGAAACAAAAGAGAATGTAGACTGCTAGTTAGTTAACAACAATAACTGTCTAATCCATGTCTCATTTCACCACCACACCCAGACCCTCAAATGTCTTGCAGATATAACACAGAACAACAAATAAATCTGTCCCAAGTTTCTATCCTCAATATAAATTGGAAAAAAGACTACCCAAACTTCAAATTATTTGTAATTTAAAAAGATGGATATCATTTCCCAATAGGTAGTCTGTCATGTTCCTAGTGCAAAACTTGTGGCAAGCAAGACAAGTCCAATAAAAACCAGAGGGAACAAAGAAGAGAAGAGATGTCAGTAAACCTAAATTGCTATAAAACCACCAATAGAATTAGAAAGTTCATACTAAGTATATAAAAGTATTCAGAAAGTGTCCTGGTAGATCATAGCACTGACTACAAGGAAGAGACTTAAATGCTTACAAGGCATGAGAAGGCAGAATTAAAAAGCCATAAATTCTGGGAAAGGAAAAGGAGCCAATTGATCAACACATGGTGAAGCAGAAGGGGCAGAATATAGGGTTCTCAAGATTAGAAAATATGGAACACATATAACTCTTTCCTCACTAAGACAAAAAAATGCCCCCCTCCCAAATAAGCTGGACTTTGCCATGGTGATGAAAAAAGATGTCATTGAGATAGAAATCCTATAGGCTAGTGACATTAACAAAAATGAAAAAATGTGAATAATTCTGTAACAAATTATCACAAGAAAATAAAAGATGAGGATGAATACTCCATAACAACTGAGAATTTATCATGTAAAAACTATGAAGGAGAAGAAAACTGAAATGTAACATTCCAAACTAAATAATACACAAACAAGCATTTGAAAAAAATGAACCACATTTATTTCAAAGTTAATGTTAGAGACTGAGCATGGTGGCTCATACCTGTAATCCCAGTACTTTGAGAGGACTAGGTGAGAGGATACCTTGCATCCGGGAATTTGAGAATAGCCTGGGAAATATAGCAAGACTCCATCTCTACAAAATATAGAAAAATTCACTGAGCACCGGTAGCGTGCACTTGTAGTCCTAGTTAGTCAGGAGAACTGAGACTAGAGGCTGGAGGATGGTGTGGGCCCAGGAATTTGAGGTTGCATTGAGTCAGTGAGCTATGATCATGCCACTGCACGCCATCCTGGGCAACAGAGCAAGACCTTGTCTTTTAAAAAAAAGAAGACGAAGAAAAAAAGTTAAAAGTTAACATTAGAAATAGACAAAATAATGGCAGGAAAACCTCCCCCAAAATTGATCGACATCAGGAAAGAAATGAGTGTATGTGTTGGGGAGATATTTCAGAAATTAAAAACAAAGAGATACACAAAGGAGAGTGTAATTGATTTGAATTTTAAGAAAGATGAGAACTCTTCCAAGAAAAAAAATGAGATAATGGAAGATGTACAAAATATCAGAGAAAAAATTAATGAAATGGAAGACAGCCAAGAAAAAAAATTGCAATACATGTATAATCAGAATCACTGACAAACGGTAACAAGTTTGAGATGTGATATATCAAAATATTCTCTAAGAAAATTTTTCCAGAAATTAAATAAAGACTTTAATCTAAATGCAGCAGGGAACCATGGCATACCTGGGTATGTTAACCTCAAACAATCAACTCAAAGACATATCCAATTAAAATTTATACTTCAAACATGTTTTTTTAAAAATCCACAGGGCCTCCAGGGAAAAGATGAAATAATTAAAAAGAATCAGACAGGCTTCATATGTTCTAAAAATAACATACAAAATAATGCAACAGTGGAGACGCAATTTAAAAATTAATAAAAATGTTACCCAGGTATTTTATGTAAAGCCAAATTGTCCCTTTAGTATCAAGACTTTGGAAAAACACTTTTGACTATATAAAGCCTCAGAGCATGTTGAATTCATGATCCTTTCTTGCATAATTCACTCCAGGACAATTTGATCCAACCATAAAGTAAATGGGAAAACAACAGCAAAACTATTTTTAGTGACCATTTTTAAAGATAGAAAAATGATAGATGACGATGATTAGATACATAGATACAAAGACATAGATATAGATAATTACAGATCTAAATTAAAGCAAAGATTATCACAAAAGTGTAACACAAATATACAAATATATAATTTTTTATGTGATAGAAAAGTAGAAATAATGCAATTAAAAGTGAGAGGATTCTGGAAATACAATGAGTAAACTAGTATAAGCTCATCAACTGCAATATATGCAACAGTCATAGATAAGATACACTAAGACTGACAGACAATATAGTTAAAGCTTAAATAAGAAAATACCAAAATCATTAAAAGGAAAAATGTTATGATTAACATAAATATAAAAAGTAACAGAACACAAATATGTATCACATAAAAAAGTAGTAATTATAATATACAAATAATAATTATAAAATATTATGGGCATATTGAGATAAAATATAGCATGTTTATAAAATATGTAAATAGGCTTAACTTACCAATATACAGAAAAAATATTTTCAATTTGACATTCGTGTATGCATAAATATATTGCATACAAGCAAAACACCTAAAACATATTAAATGAGAAATACTAACTATAAAAAATCGACAAAGTTATACCAAGCATGTTCTAGAAGAGAAGGTAGAATTTAAGCAAAAAGCATTAAATATGACAGAGGGTATTTTTTAATACTAAAGGAAAGTGTTTATAATAAACATTTAAAAATTATGGTTTTCTAAGCACCAAATAAACCAACAACCACCTTTATGAAGCAATAACTGCAAAAGATCCAGGGAGGCATAGATAGTCCTGTGCCACACTAATATTGAGTCAACACCTATCATTCTCACTACAAAAGGATAAGTAATAAGTAAGAATATAAAAGACCTAAGGAATATAAAAAAGTAGGTAAATCATAGTTATATATTAAGATTGTCATCCTACTAACAGAAAATAAATCCTCTTTTTCAATACACATAGAATATTTATAATTGATTCTTTATTAAGTGACAGAAAAATCACTAAATTTCATAAGGTAGAAATTTCACAAATTTTTTTTTTTTTTTTTTTTTTTTTTTTTTTTATTTCAGCAAATTATGGGTGTACATACGTTTAGGTTACGTGTGTTGCCCTTGGTTCCCCCCCCACCGAAGTCCGTGTTTTAAATATGTCCATCCTTCGGGTAGTGCGCATTGCCCTCCTTGTGTATGCACATACCCCTCCCCTCCTCCCTCTTCCCATGAAATTTCACAAAATTTATCAGTCTACAGTGTGAAAGAATTGGAAGTATTAAAAAAATAAAAAAATAAATAAAAAAAGTCTTTCTATGGAACTAGATAGGTAGGTAGATAGAAACTCTGTTATAAAAAATAAATATGAAAAGAGAGTGATATTCTAATGTCAATCTAAAGATGAAATTAAACTATCATCAGTGAATAGTGGGTGAAACATCAATGAGGGAAAAGATATCTACATTGCCTCAAATTATCTTTTCATAAATTACTTATTATTTGTAAAGGACTATATTTCAACTCTATCGTGAAGAATTTGATGGACATTTAACAAAGTGATTAATGACCACATTACCAATATCAGGTCAAACCAGCATCATAGGTCTTGAATAATTACACTGAGGAGGCAAAATCACAATATGATATTCCTGCTTAAATTGCATAATGTGAATTAGACCATGAGCAAACATTAGGCAAACCAATTTAGGCACATTTTACAAAAAAAATTGACCTATTCTCTCCAAAAATATAACTGTTAAAAAGCAAAATAATACCCAATCTAAAGGAGACTATAGAAATGCAAATAAATAAATGCATATGGAACCTGTGATTTTAGAATGAGAAAAATAAATAGCTATAAAGACATCATCAGAACCACTTATAAAAGTTGTATATAAGGTGATGGATGTTATAGTAGTATAACATCTAGTATATACTGTACTGTGGTTATATGAGTGTTCATGAGATACACCTGAAGTATTTAGTGGTAAAGAGGTCTGATGTCTCCAATTTACTTAGGAATGGTTCAGATAAAAATAATAAGATTAATATATAAAATATATAAAAAACAGACAATATTGTGTATGTAATAATAAATGTAACATCTTAAACATATAACATATATGGAAATATATAACATTATATATACAGATATGTGATTATATATATACACACGTATATGTGGACATATACATACATGTATAGAGGAGAGAGGGACAGAGAAAGGAAGAGAAAGAAGAGAGGAAGGAAATGAGAATTACCAAGCAAATAAGGCAAAATGTAAAAAATTGGCAAATCTGGATAAATGGAATATGGAAGTTTTGGATACTATTCTTTTTTTAACTTCAACATTTATTACGTTTTTATTAATTTTTATTGTATGCATTATTGTATTTTATTGTATGATGCATTTAAGGTGTACAAACGATGTTTTGATATGAATATATCTATGACTAATTACTGCACTAATAATGTTTTAATATACGTATACATATGACTGATTACTACAGTCAAGCAAATTAACATATTGAACACCTCTTCTAGTTACCTTGTTTGTGTGTGTGATAAGAGCACCTAAAATCTCTCTTAGCAAATTTTCAGTACATTTGACCCTTGAATAACACAATTTTGAATTATAAGGGTCCACGTATATGTGGATTTTCTGTCACCTCTGCCACCTCTGAGACAGCAAGACCAACCCTCCTCTTCCTCCTCCTCCTCAGTCTACTCAGCATGATGACCTTTATGATGATTCACTTCTACTTCACAAATAGTAAAAATATTTTCTCTTTCTTAATATTTTCTTAATAACATTTTCTCTTTTTAAGCTCATTGTAAAAATACAGTATATAATATACATAACATTCAAAATGCTTGTTAATCAACTATTTATGTTTAAGTAAGGATTCTAGTCAATGTCAATACTAATAGTCAAGACTATTAATAGTAGGTAAATGTTGGGGGAGTCAAAAGTTGTACTGGATTTTTCACTGTAGTTGGTTCCTCTAAACTAGTGGTCCCCAACCTTTTTGGCACCAGGGATCAGTTTCATGGAAGACAAATTTTCCACAAAATGGGTGGTGTAGGTGGGGGGCGGTTTTGGGATGTTTCAAATGCATTACATTTATTGTGCAAACTTGTCTGCTAATCATAATCTGTATTTGCAGCCACTCCCAGTGCTAGCATCACCGCCTCAGCTCCACCTCAGATCATCAGGCATTAGATTTTATAAGGAGCATGCAACCCAGATGCCTCACCTGCACAGGTTACAGTAGGGTTGTAGCTCCTATGAGAATCTAATGCCACCACTGATCTGACAGGAGGCGGAGCTTATCCCATGATGTGCACGATGGGGAGTGGCTATAAATACAGACGAAGCTTCCCTCACTGGCCCGCTAGCTGTTCACCTCCTACTGTGCATCCAGGTTCCTAACAGACCATGGTCCCATACCAGTCTGCGGCCCCGGGAGTTGGGGACCACGACCCTAAGCCCCGTGTTTTTTATAGTATACAATATTATTAACTACAGTACTCATGCTGTACGTTAGATCTCTTGACTTATTCATCCTACATAATGCAAGTGTGTACCCTTTTACTTACATCTCCCAATTTCCTCTGCCTCCCTGCCTGTGGTAATCATCATGTTACTCTGTTTCTATGTTTTTGACATGTTTTAGAATTTCCATATATGTGAGAGCATATAGTACTTTTCCTTCTGTGTCTAGCTTATTTCATTCAACGTAATGACATCCAGGTTCATCCATGTTGTTGCAAACGGCATGTTCTCCTCTTTCAAGGCTAAATGATCTTCCACCGTGTGTATGCATGTGTGTATATGCATGCGTGTGTATATGTATGCCATGACAAATACTTATATTGTTTCTGTATCTTGTGAATTGTGGCAAATGTGAATAATGCTGCAATGAACACAGGGCATGGATGTCTCTAAGAGCTGCTGAGTTCATATCCTTTGGATTTATACCCAACAGAGGAATTGTTGGATGTTATGGTAGTTCTATTTTTAATTTTTTGAGGAACGTTTGTACCTTGTCTATTATGGACATACCAATTTACATTCCCACCAGAAGTATACATGGGTTCCCTAACTCCACACTCTTGCCAATACTTATCTCTTGTCTTTTTAATAATGGCTATTCTAACTGGTGTGAGGTGATATCCTCTTGTGGTTTTGATTTGCATTTCCCTAATGATTAGTGATGTCGAGCACCTTTTTATGTATCTGTTGGTCATTTTTATGTCTTCTTTGGTAAAAATGTCTATTAAATTTCTTTGCTCATTTTTTAATTGTATTATTAGTCATTTTTATATTTTTCATTTTGCTATTGATTTATGTGGGTCCCTTTTTTATTTTGGATATTAACTCTTTAATAGATATGCAGCTTGCAAATATTTTTTCCCAATTTATAGGCTACTTTTCATTTTGTTGATTGTTTCCTTTGCTGTACAGAAGCTTTTTAGTTTGATATCATCTTACTTGTTTATTTTTCATTTTGTTGCCTGAACTTTTGGTGTAATTTCCACAAATTCATTACTTGAAGTCAATATCAAGCAGATTTTTCATTATGTTTTCTTCTAGAACTTTTACAGTTTCAGGTCTTAAGCTTAGGTCTTTAATTCATTTGATTTTATTTTTGTATATGGTGTAAGATAAAGGCCATCTTTATTCTTTTGCATGTGGATATTCAGTTTTCCCAATGCCATTTATTAAAGCTATTATCTTTTCTCTATTTTGTCTTCTTGGTGTTCTTTTCAAAAATTAATTCACCCAAGATGTTTGAATTACTCTGTTCCATTGGTTTATGTGTCTGTTTTTATGCTGGTACTATGCTGTTTTGATCATTATATATTTCAAATATAATTTGAAATCAGAAAATGTGATGACTCCAAGTGTGTTTTTCTTTTCCAGTATTGCTTTGGCTATTTATAGTCTTTTGTGCTTCCATTCAAATTTAAGAATTGTTTTTCTATTTTTGTGAAAAATGCCATTGTAATTTTGATAGGAATTGCACTGAACCAGTATATCACTTTCGGTAGTATGGACATTTTAACAACATTAATTCTTCCAAATCACAAACATGAGCTATCTTTCCATTTATCTGTGTCTTCAATTTCTTTCATACATGCTTTAGAGTGTTCAGTGTACAATTCTTTACTTCCTGAGTTAAAATTAGTCTTAAGTATTTTATTCTTTTTGATGTTATTGTAAGTGGGATTATTTTCTTTCTTTTTTGGATAGATCGTTGTTGGTATAAAGAAATGTAACTGATTTTTGTGTGTTGAATTTGTATTCTGCTATTTTAGTGAATTTATTTATTAGTTCTAATAGTTTTTGGTGTAATCCTTCAAGATTTCCTATGTACGGGATCATGTCATCTGTGAACAGCAATATTTTACTTTTTCCTTCCTGATTATGATGCCTTTTATTTCTTTTTCTTGCCAGATTGCTCTTGCTAGCATTTCCAGTACAATGTTGAATAGAAGTTGCCTTATACCAGAGCTTAGAGAAAAAGTTTTCAGGTTTTCCCCATCAATTGTTACGGTAGCTGTCAGCTTTCACAGATGGCCTTTATTAAATTAAATAAATTTCCATTCATAGCTATTTTGTTGAGAGTTTTTTTTATCATGAAAGAGTGTTTAACTGTGTCATGCTTTTGCTTCATCAATTGAGATTGTCACATGGTTTTAATCTTTTACTCTGCTAATGTGGTGTATCATATTGGTTGGCCTACGTTAAAAAAAACTTTGACCCAGAAATAAATTCCACTTGATCATCATGTATAATTTTTTTAATGTGTTGTTAAATTTAGTTTGCTAGTGTTTTATTGAGGACTTTTACATCTATATTCATAAAAGATTTTTTCCTGTAGTTTTGTATTGTTGTGGTGTCTTTGTCTGGGTTTGGTATCAGAGTGATACTAGCCTCATAAAATGAGTTTAGAAGTATTCCCTCTTCTTCTAGATTTTTTGGGAAAGTTTAAGGTTTGGGGTTAATTCTTTGGTTGATAAAATTCAGTTTTAAATCCTTCTGGTCCTGGGCTTTCCTTTGTGGGGAGGTTTTTGATTACTACATCTATCTCTTTGTTATTAGTCTGCTCAAAAGGCTTCCTATTTCTTTTTGATCCATTTTTGGTAGGTTGTATGTTTTTAGTAATTTATTCATTTTTTTCTAAGCTATCTATTTTTCTAGCATATAAATGGTCATAGTAGTCTGTTATGATCCTTTTTATTTCTAAGGCCTCCATGATA